>NC_035161.2:6148661-6508661 GCF_001659605.2 Manihot esculenta | reverse complement strand
CACAGACCATTACAATGGTTTTTCGAATATTGTCTTGGAATTTCAAAATCTGTAGTAAAAAAGTAAAAAAATTATCATTAGGCTGCAAATCTCTCACTCTCCTTAACCTCCAAACTTTCTTGGACACATGACAATATAACAAAATATGATTGACACTTTCATTTTCATGACACAAAGGACATTTAGTATCCACATCCACACCATTTTGCCTTAAGTTTTCCTTTGTAGGCAATATATTTCTATAAGCTTTCCAACAGAAATCCTTCACTTTTGGAGAGATCCAAACATTTCACAAACTAGTTCACAACTCACCCCTACATTAAAAGATGATTTTCCTAGCAAGTACATATACACAAAGTATGCGGACTTCACCATATACACACCACTTTTATCAAAGTGCCACAAGAAAGAATTTTCCTTATTGGTAATACTAATAGGAATACTAATAATAGCCCTGATATCTCTTGAAGAAAAAATCTCCATTAAAAGAGCAATATTCCAAACCCTCCCATTACCTTCAAAAAAATTACAAACGCGCAAACATGGTTCAATAAAATTGGGGTCATCATTCCCAAAAAAAGTATCTTCCTTAGGAATCTAGGGGGCTGAAACTACTAAAATCTTCTCTCCATTACCCACCCTCCACCTCGTACCCTTTCGAATTGATGACCGCTGGGTTTCACCACCCCAATATGAGGCCGAGCCCACAATGACAGTGCTAGTCCAAGGTTCACGAGGCCTCTCAAGTGGGTCGGCCCAGACCATTCGGCCTTGAGATCGGGCCTCCCTTTAGCCTCAGTCTCTTCACCCCAAGCTCGGCCATGAGACATAGCAGGAGAGGGGACAACTGGCCCAGCCACCCAACAGTCCTGTTTACACGCGTGCCAAGGGAAAATTAAATGGCTGTTTAGCATTGAGCAAACATCTAACGCTTTCGTACGTATGTGTCCGTATAACAGAGACAGGTGGCCCAGTAGCTGCAAGGCCGTTAAACGTCACTAGCAGACAAAAGAAAAAGAATAAAAGGAGAGGAGCACCCTTCCCTCAAATCAAACTTACTCAACTACTGTAAATTTTTATTTTTCTGGATTTCAGAATATCACGAATCAATACTCTTGATGCCATCACACTTTTCCAAACAAAGGTAGTACCATTAGTTATATTGACGAAAAAGAAATCATCATTTGAAAAATAATTTACTTTAAACACTTTATAATAAAGAGTATTAGTATTTCTTAAGAAATTCCGCAGTTGTTTATAAAGTAAAAATAAATTAGAATTTTTAAAATAATATAAATATAATTAAAATGGATTTAAAAACTTACTATAATTATAATAAATTTAAAAATTAAAATTTTTATTTAAAATTAAAAATTCAAATTATAAATATAAAACCCCTAAAACTAAATTTTTTGAACCGATAAATCTTTTAAAAATTGAACTTTTTAAAAACATACTTTTTCAAAATTATACTTTCCAAGGAAATAAATTAGTTGAAACAAACGAGACCGTAATTGTCCGTGAAGCCGACGCATAGGGTCAAAAAGCGCCTGCCTTTACTCTCGTAAGTTGTAACCGCCCAATTAAAATCGCCAGCTCATACTCTCATTTCCACCTGAGAGACACGTGTACTTCCACAACGGCTCATACTGTTCTCCACCGACAAATAATTATTACGCTGCTTTCCTCTCCACGGTATTTCATGTGATTCTACCAATCAATTCACAGTTCTTGGTCAAAAGTCATATCCCAAATGAAAGTACAACATTGCATTCTTATCCGGAGCACCTGATTTTTCCTTTTTGTTTTTTTTTTTTTTTTAAAATGAATTTTCATTTCCCAGTGAAATGTATAAATATGTTAAAAATACAAAGATTATAATTAAATAGCACTAATTTACTTATTAATTCATATAAATTTGAATTTAATTGAAAATAATTTTTTTATTTTTCAATTGAAAAATTAAGATAGAGTCAATTGATTATCTAATTATGAGTTTTTTTTATTTTATAATTTTTATCTATTTTATTTTTTATATCATATTAAATTTTTTTTATTAATTTTGTAACTATATTTATTTTTAAAATATTAAAATTTATGAAATATTAAAAATTATTTTGTGAAATTTAAAAATAACATAAAATAATATTATAATAATTAATTTATATATTATTGTAATATAAAAAATAAATAATTTTAAAATAAAAAAATTATGAAATGGATAGAATATTAATTTATGAATCGAATTATAAATTTATTTATTTATTAAACTAAAAATCGAATTAGCTGATTACAAATGCTATCTGATTCATCTATATCAAAGATTTGTTTTTCAAGTAATATTAAACATATCATAAATTTAGTTTAGTAAATTAGATAGAAAAAAAGTATTTTTTTAAATTTCATTTAGTTTGAATTTTTAATAAAATAATTAAATTAAATAAAAATCAAATTTTTTATCGATTAATATGTTGACAAAACAAAATAGAGTAAATTAATTAATTTTTTTAATTATAATTAAAACTGCCAACCTCTAATTAAAACATATAAAACTTTCAAAACTTTATTAAAAATATAAATAAATAAATAAAATATATTCTCTAGACATTTCTCATAACTGACAACAAATTTCTTCACACTTTTAGTCTAATTTAAGTTAAAATTTTTTTTATATGATTTATAATATTTAAAATTTATCAGTTCGATTAATATAAATTAATATAAATTAATATTATATAATTTTATTAAGGGTGTAAAGTATTTTTTTATATTTAAAATTTGAATTTTGTGTTTTTAATTAATTAAAAAAAAATCTTTTCATACATTTACTTAATAACAATTACTTTTATAGTTTAAAGTGAGAATATATTTTTTTTATGAATGCACAATATGTTGCATTATAATTAGAGTAAACATTCGGTGGATTCGGTTAAAAATCAAATCGAATTGAATAAATTGAAAATGAAATTTTAATATTTATAAAAATCAAACCGAATCGATTTTAGTCAGAAACTGAATCGAACCGAACCGGTCTGATTCGGTTTGATTCGATTCGATTTGATCGATTTCAATTTTTAATAAATTTTTTATTTTTTATACTTTATTTTTAATATTTTAAAATTTAATTAAAATATTTTAATCTTAATATGATTTAATTTCTCTATATTATTGAAAAAATATATTATTATCACTAATCGGTTCGGTTCGTTTTTTTAGTTTTTTTCTGATCAAAATTGAACCAAACCGAAATAACCGAAATTTCTAAAATTAAAAACTGAACCAAACCGAAATATATAAAAAACCAAACCAAATTTTTAAATTAATTCGATTTGATCGATTTTTTCAGTTTGAACCGAATACTGCTCACCTGTATAGATTTATCAAAAACAACTTTCCTACCAAATATAATAAAATTTTAAAATATGTAGAACGAAACAAGCAAAACACAATTACTATAGTTCGGCTGTCAAAGGAGAATACATAAATCATGAATTCTCAAAAGCTAAAAAAAAACCAACCAACCAACAGTTCACTTACTTAACAGGTAACACCCACCACAATCATGCAAAAACAACAAGAGACGTTCCGAACAAAGAGAAAACACAAATCCTTCCTCCATCACCCGCTCTAATTCTTCAAATTTTCGCTTTCTCTTTCTTTCTCCGGTTCTTTCACCCTGTTCTTTCTATTCTCTCTTTAAAGCTTTAAAAAAGTAAGAATATTATTTTTTATTAAAAACAAATTTCTTCCATTTTTTAAGAAACTCGAGTGAAGAAAAAGAACAGAGCAGGGGTTTTACGTGGCACACTACAGAATGACACCTCTGCATGCTCAAACAAAGTTTTAATGATGGTATAACTCTTCGCTGAGCAACAAAAGGGTAATTTTCTATTCGCTTTCTATCATTTTCTGTTTCTTTTCTTTCTCGGTATACATTTTTTTTTCTTGTTTTTCAGTTCTCGAATTAGTGACTGTAATGATTTCTTATGTACGAGCTGCATGCATATAAGGAAATGCTTCTTTTTTGCTTTTGGGTTCTTTCATCGTTAATCTGATTATTTAACCGAAGGAAGAATTCTGAATATTTCCTGATAAAGGATCAAATTTTCCCGGAAAACTTGGATTATAAAGATTGAACCAGAAGAGACAGAAAGATGAAGTTTGGGAAAGAGTTCAAGAAACAAAAAGTGCCTGAGTGGACAGAAGCTTATATGGATTATAATGGCCTTAAAAGAATTCTACGAGGAATTTTGCAATACAAGCAAAGCAGGCAACCATCAACACCATTGAGAGCCTTACAGCGCAGATTAAAAACTGCCGAATTTCCCAGTAAGGGAGACATTGAGGAACAAGTTATAGATGTAAATGCATCACAGGAAGATGGTTGTAAAGAGTCCTACAAGACAGAGTTCTTGAGAAAATCTGAAGAAGGGGGAGACATTGAGGTAATGTTCTTCGAAAAACTTGATGAGGAGCTGAATAAGGTTAACTCATTTTACAAGGACAAGGTGGAGGAGATGATGCATGAGGCTTCTTTGCTAAATAGACAAATGGATGTCTTGATTGCGTTGAGGATCAGGCTGCAGAAACATGATTTTCAGGGTGCCCATGCCGAGCCAAGTTGTTCAAATGACATTGTTGCTTCAAATCCCTTGAGAGACATAAATTCAGGTAAGAGCTGAACATCTACTGCCAATTCTTATTTTTTTGGTTGAGTTGCAAAAGTTATGTGTATTCTTTTAGATGTTGAATAAGCAACAACAGAACTATGAGAGATAAGAGACATGGACCAAAAATAGGTTTAAAATTTTGGGTACAAATTTTTTAAAGGTCTTGGTGTTGCAACTTAGTTTGGTGAGAAGGAAAGTGAAGGAAAAGAGGAAGAAAATGACAGAAAGAGAGGGGGGGAAGGGGGTAGAAGATAGAAACAGTTGTGAGGAAAAAAGAGAGATTATAACTGCATTCTATTCATTAGTTCTCTAATGTTTACAACTCAATCTATTTATATTCATTCTGATTCAACAATCATTGGCTACCTCAGAAATGACTGCCTGCTTACCAACCAACAGATTAACCACCTTTCCCTTGCCAATTCCTCCTTCGTTGCCATTGCTGGGGTCATAACAATGTATGAAATTATATGTTTGTATGTTCCAAATTGATATTTTTTCCCAAATTCAGTATACTAGTAAGGATTAGCATTGAAAATAGAAAGAAAACCATGAAGCTTGGGATCAGAAGTTACATAAACTGTCCAGTATTGGACAATCAGTTGCTGGAGATTGCAGTATATATATATATGATCTTTTCTTTAGATTTACTGTAATTATTTTTCAAATATGAAGACTTTGTTGTCCCAGCCCAGTATTTCAGAATTCAAGCCATGTGTGCAGAGTGGGAATGTGGATGTTAAATTTGGAATTCGAATGGGCAAACATTGTTTGTTGTTGGAGTCTACTCACATATGCAGTGGTGATGCAATTATGATCTAGGCTTAAATAGACAACCTTCTTTTTTAGGCCAATGTACAGGAAGGGGGTGTGTACAATCAACCATCGGTGAGGATACAAGTAATGATTCTGATCTAGAACAATCTCCTGGCAATCTAGAAGTCAGTGAAGTTCATACCGCAAATTCTGATAGTTCTTCCAAACAGAAGGAAAATGATTGTGAACAAGATCCATTGAAAATACTTGAGCATGTGAAAATTAACAATACGTTTGAATCACCTTTGTCAACTATTAAAGGAGTTTTCAAGGATTCTAAAGATGAGAACCTTAGCTTTAACAAAGAGGAGCTGAGGAAAGTTGAAGAACGTCTTAAAGTTGTATTCACTGAATTTTACCAGAAGCTCCATCTTCTAAAGCACTATAGGTAACTGCTATTGCAAAGTCTGCAGAACTACTTTAGGAAATATGTTCTTGTTTCTGATCTCATTGAACTACCATTTGTTTATGTTTTTCAAATGGTTGAACCAGTTATATGAACCTTGCAGCAGTTTCCAAGATCATGAAAAAGTATGAAAAGGTCAGACATTTACTTATTTCACTGCTGCTTTAGATTCCTGAAATATTTATCATGAAGACAACAGGCCTTCTTTTTCATTATCTGATTTTCTAATGCACCAAAACAGATATTTTGGTTGATTGCTTCAGTTTTGGAGCTTGCATGTTATGTTCTAGTGGAAAGTTTCTGCCTTTAATCTACTGTTCTGGGGTACTGCAGTTCACAGCAAGGAAAGCATCCAGATTATATATGAAAATGGTGGACAACTCTTACCTTGGCAGCTCTGATGAGGTATACTGAAATAAACTTGTCCTTTCTCTATCATTCATTGTCAGTTTTATCATAAAATTACAAATCCATAAAATTCAAATTATTTTGGTTTAGTTGCCTTAGAGATGCCCACATTAGAAAGATTAAAGATAAGCAAACACACATTCCGAATTTAAGAGCACAGTGGTAAGAAAATATGGTAAAGAACAATAATCATCTCATCTGTGATAGCAAATGTATGAATCCTCTGAAAGTGTGTGAAGACTAATGACACAAATTGGATTCAATAAATACAGAAAAGTCAGAAGATTTTGTGATATTCAGCTGTTTCCCACGTCCCACATCTACGATGTATGAAAATTCAAAATTTTATATAATAATTAGTACGAAACTATTAAATAATTTGGGTTAACCATTTTGGACAAGTGAAAAATGGGTCCAAAAGTTATTTAAGTCAGTTTGGGCCGAATTGTTTTAATTGGGGTATTAGAGCCATCCCAAGTCAGAAAAATTATGCGGGTCCGGTGGACCTACGAGGAAAAGGTTACTCATGTGAGACGAGATAGAGCCGCTCGAGGTACTAGCGAACCACAATACCCGAGGGAGGACGTCACAGATTTAATAGGGGAGAATGATATTCAGCTAAGTGGGTCTAAAAGTTATTTGAGTCAGTTTGGCCTGGTCTGTTTTAAATTTGGTTACTGATGGTTATAGTTGAGTTAAGGTGCCCATCATGGTAGTTCATACCCTATTTATGGTCATGCTTCCCACATAAATAGGCTTTGAAGCTGAAATCACTTCCACGAATACTGGCATGTGAAAATCACTTGCTTACAAGATTCTGAGCATAGCAGAATACAATATAAGTGCCAAATTGAGCATACAGGATTGTAATAATGTTGATTTATAGAAAGGGTCCATGTTTTCTAACTGTATTTTCCTGGTAGATCATATAAATCTCTGCCTTTATAGGTGAGTGGTCTCCTTGAAAAGGTGGAAGCTACCTTCATCAAGCATTTCTCAAACTCAAATCGCAGAGAAGGCATGAAATCACTGAGGCCAAAAGCAAAAAGAGAAAAGCACAGTGTAACATTCTTTTCAGGCAAGTTATATAAAAAAACTCAGTGGTGTTATTTCAAATCTCAGTACCAGGTCAACATTACATTTTGTAACGGATATGCAAGTTTAGAAACAACCATGAATTTACATTTATGTGATATCCATTAATTGATTGAACTTCTGGGCTTTTGTATTCAGGGTTTTTTTCTGGCTGCTCAATTTCACTATTGATAGCTGTTATTTTGAGAATTCAAGCTCGGAAACTGATGCAAAAGAGGGAAGGGGTCTCATATGTGGTCAACATTTTCCCACTTTACAGGCAAGAGACAATCATGGTCCTAATGGAACCTTTCTGTTTGATAGAATTCTTGCAGCTTATTAATCAAGCTTGTGTTTTTTCTCTGAGAATCATTTAGTTTGATTGCAGTTTATTTGGATATGTTGTCCTACACATGCTCATGTATGCGACCAATATTTACTTCTGGAGGCGTTATCGGGTCAATTATCCATTTATATTTGGTTTCAAGCAAGGTACAGAACTAGGCCATAGAGAAGTTTTCATGCTAAGCAATGGCCTTGCATTACTTGCATTAGCCAGTTGCCTGGCAAATTTGCACCTGGATTCAGGCACAAATGCAGCAAAGTACAAGACGATCACTGAAATGGTTCCTTTGGGCTCGGTTTCTGTGAGGTTTCTACGTGTAGCTAAAGTTTATTTCCATTAGAATGTTTTTCTTGTGATTAATGAACAAAATGCTTCTGCTGAAAAAAGACTTCCAGTTTTCAACATTACAACATTTTTTTTTAACAAAAATATATTAGATATTTTAAATTTAACCTAGCATGATTATTTATCCAGGTGGTTCTACTCATACTTTTCTGTCCTTTTGACATCATATACCGTTCCAGTCGTTTCTTCTTTATCCGGTGTTTGTTCCGTTGTATTTGTGCACCACTATACAAGGTAACCAACAAAGATTACGATAAAATAGAAAAAAGATGATACGATTGAACTAATCAGCTTGATAATTTGTATTTGCAGGTTACCCTTTCAGATTTTTTCTTGGCAGACCACCTTGCCAGTCAGGTTTGAAATGTTCCCATGCATGCAAACAATGAGGGTAAAGAGTTCATTTCATCTTGATTGCGTTGTTTACCGCTGTTTGATCTCAGATCCAGGCCATCAGAAGTTTTGAATTGTACATTTGCTATTATGGCTTGGGGGAACACTCTAGGAGACAAAGCAAATGCCATAACCATGGTGTCTATAATGCCCTCTATTTTACTGTTGCTGTTATACCCTACTGGATTCGCTTCCTACAGGTGACATTCTAGCGAGTAATACGTTGATTCCATATCAATTCTCTTCCATCATAAAAGGAAAGGATTCATGAAAATCATTTGAAGTGAGCTACTTTGTATCAGAAAATACACTGACACGTGTCAACAAAATTTATAGTGTCTTCGTCGATTGTGCGAAGAGAAAGATGCATCTCATGGATACAACGGTTTCAAATACCTGCTGACAATTGTTGCAGTTGTAATGAGAACAACTTGTGAACTGAAGAAAGGAAAGACCTGGATAGTGTTGGCCTTGATCAGCTCAGCTGTTGCAGTAATTATGAACACATATTGGGATATCGTCGTCGACTGGGGCCTTCTACAGAAGAAATCAAAGAACCCCTTCCTTAGAGACAAACTTGTAATCTCACACAAAAGTGTCTACTTTGCTGCAATGGTAAAAATATTAAGCAATCAAAATGATGGTTTAATGTAGCGTTGCTGCTACTGATTCAATCTGTTTCCTGGGTTTTACACAGGTCTTGAATGTACTTCTAAGACTGGCTTGGATGCAATTAGCGTTAGAATTCAATCTGCCAAACCATCATAAGATTGCTGCATCGACTGTAATTGCGTGCCTCGAGATCATTCGCCGTGGAATTTGGAGCTTCTTCAGGTACTTGTGGCAGTTGCAGGGTCTAAATGAAAGTATTATCAGGTGTTTTTTATAATGTCTGACTCATGGTTGAAAAAAATGGTGCATATAATATTCAACCAGGTTGGAGAATGAGCATTTGAACAATGTCGGCAAGTTTCGAGCATTCAAATCAGTTCCACTTCCTTTTAATTACTATGATGCAGATGCTGATAAGGATGATTAAGCAGCAATTTTGCTGCCTCCATTCAGGCAAAGAGTTTGAGGAAGATCATTGTCTTGAAGCTTTTTGGAAAGGCTTTCTTGATGGAGAAGCATAACCAGATAAATGCAGCTTTTTTTTTTCTTTTCTTTTTAAAGTTATTGGATGAGTAAATACTAAATAGCTCTTAGAGATCTCTTATTGATTAGGATTTAATTTCCCTGGAAAAAAATAATACTTCATAATATGGTATATGAGTGTATATTGATAGAGGTGTAAAACAACTAAACTGTTTGTGAAATATTCGAGATTCGACTCGATAAAAACTTGATCGGGTTCGACTCGTTTTCTAAACGAATCGAGAGCTCATTTTTTAGACTCGTTTAATAAATGAGCCGAACTTAAACTTAGCAGTATTCAGTTCATTTAATTTCGCAAGTTCGACTCATTTTTAAGTTCGTGAGTAAACTCGCGAATAAGCCTGTGAACATATTTCGCCAATACTAATCCCACGTTGAAAGGAATATAGAGGACCGTACCTTCTCTATGAAAAGATAATATTTCTACATTCTTTTTTATTAGTTTTGAATAATTCTTCTACATTAATTTTTATTAGTTTTAGGTTTTAACGATCTTATATTTTATTTTTAATTTAAATTTATTTATAATTTAAATAAATTTAAATTATTTAAACTTGTTTATAATATAATCGAACTCAAATTCGAATCTAAATGAATTTAAATTGAAGTTTTTTGAGTGAAGTTTGAGGTGATTCATTAATATGATAAACGACCTTATTACGAATCGAGTTCGAGTTTAATATTTATTTTATGAATCGAACTCGAGTTTATAAATAAAATTCGAGTTACGTTTGAACTCAAATTTTTAAATTTATTTTCTAATCGAGTATGAGTGTCGATTCGATTACAACTCTGTATATTGAAAAAGATTATACAAGTTTATTGTTATAATTTTATTAATTATATACTTTTTAAATTTATATAAAATTAATTATATGTTTGCTTTATTGAGATGGAAAAATAGTAAATGATAATTAGTTTTTAAAAATAATTATTTTAGATATTTTTTAGAAATGGTGTAAAATGTAAAATGACATCGATAATTATTTTCTTTTTACAGGAATTTAAACTTTAAACCTTATTGTTAAAAAATATAAGATATTTATTTATTTTAATTTTTTAAGTCAATTAAATAAAATAAAGTATTGATTTTTAAAAAGTACGACTTAAGTCAAGTCTTTTTATTTATTTATTTCTAAATTTTATTATTTTTATAATAAAGAATTTCATTCATTAAATATATAATATGATTTAATTCTTATATTATATCAAAATTAGTATTCGTTTCTTTTGAATTCTCGGTAGATAATTTAAAATTTTATTTTTTAATTTTATTAATATGAATAAAAATATTATTTTTTGAAGAAAATAATGTAACGACCCGGAAACCGGACCGCTATCGGCGTTAGGATTCAAATCGACTTAAGGTCGCCGGAACTCGTAGCAAGCCTAACATACATCCTGTATATCTGATAAAATCTCATACATAATCATACATTTTCATAAAAACTTTAAACTTTTCATATACCAAGCTTGACATGTGCATGCACCATAACTGTAAACATAAAACCCCATATTAGAACTCTCATCAAATGCTCTAGTAGGTCAACATAATATACATCAAGTTTGGTTCAACATTTCTCATCATTAAAACATTTAATATAAACCATGTACAAAAAGGGACTACCATTACTGATAGGGCCAAGCACAATACTAAACCATGAAACATTTCTCTACATTACATTACATTATACCAATTTACATTACATGTCCACTACTAATCTATTACATAAACATAGCATTTACCCTTGCTGACTTCCTGAGCTATCTCTGGCCCTGCAACCTGGGGGTTAGGGGAGAGGAGTGAGCTACAAAAGCCCAGTGAGCATAACAATAAAAACAATTTAATAAACATATACTTTCATGAAATACATCACATCACAAACAAATCACATCACGGATGGATTGATCCAAAAATCCCTCTACTCTGTGCCCGGCCCTCGGTGGAGCTCCTCAGGACTTCTATTACATACATAAGCTCTGTGCCCAACCCTCGGTGGAGCTCCTCAGGACTTCTATTACATAACATAATATCTAGAGGGCTAATGGGTCGTCCTGTTATCCATCCACACCCACAATGAATAATGCAATGCGTCATATTCGTGAATTCTAATGCAAACAACCTGTTATATATCATGATGCATGAACATGCTTAAAACATTTGATTTCTTGAAATAAAAGATTAGTTTCGTTCCACTCACCTCTAGCTGACTCTGAACTAACTCTGAAGCAGCTATCTCACTGCTGATCACCTTGGTTCCTCAGGTCCAATCCTACACAGGTGGACTCAAATGAGGGACCAAACATACTCTAACATGACACTAAACATCTCCCCAAAAACCCCCTAAAACATCATAAAACATGCATAGAAAACATGCAAAGTAAGGCTGGGCAGGGGACTTTCAGCGGCAGGTTCGGCGGCCGAAGGCCCCTCGAGAGCCAAAAGTCAAGCACTTTCGGGGGCAGGGTTCGGCTGCCAAAAGTCCTTCCAGAGCCGAAAGTCACCATCCTTTGGGGGCAGGTTCGGCAGCCGAAACTCCCCTCCAGAACCAAAAGTCCAACTTTCGGAGGCGAGTTTAGGCGGCCTAAAGCTGCCTCCACAGGCAGGTTCGGCGGCCGAAACTGGCTTCGGCGGCCGAATCTGGGCTCTCCCAAAGGGTAGAACCCGATTCTGCCTCTCACATCCAGCCACCCAAAACCTCACAACATGCATTCAACTATTCTAAAACATGCATAAACACTCATTCAAGCATATAGGGGCATAAAACTAGCCTAAACCCCAACAAACATCAACATATCATCTCATAAACATACATTCATCATTTAACTAACATACACCCTAACATTTGCATCTACTCTATACATGCATCAAAACCCTTAACCCCTTCTTAAAACTTGCTTAAAACATAAAAGAAGACGAGGATCTACACTTACCTCTTGAAGATCGAGAGGAGATGTGATTCAAACTTGGAGATATGGAGGAACGAGCTCCGGGGGTCTCTAAGCTTCAAAACTTTGATCTTAGCTTAAAATCTTCAAAACAAAGGTAAAAACTCATAAAAATCATGAGAGACTTGAAGAAAAAGCACAAGATCGACAAGGGGTGGCGAAGACTCACCTTGCTCGGAAATGGAGAGAGAAAACTCGCTCATTTTCGGACAAGGGACCCTTTATAGATGGCTGACCAGACCACTTTCGGGGGCCAAAAGTGCATCCGCATCCGCCCCATGTTCGGCAGCCGATCCTGGGATTTTCCCTCAATCTCTTTTCTTTTCAAAACTCAATTATTTCTTTAATAAAACCATAAAAACATAAAAACATTTTACAAAATCTTTATTTTTACCCTAGAAGGCTCCAACATCCGAGAATTCTGGATTCCGACGGAGATTCCGCTAGAAGGTAGAAATTTCGATACCGGAGTCTAGTCAGATATTACAAATAAAGTTAAAATATAAAGAATAAATTATTAAATTTTAAAAATAGAACTATATTAATTTTATAAAAATATTTTTTTTATCAAATCAAAATCAAATTTGTGAAACTTCATTTATTTTAGATCTCGGTGGAGTTGAGATTCATAAATTAAAAAAATAAATAAATATTTTAGATACAATTAGAAATTAATTGCATAGATTTTTATAATTAAACAAGTTCATTTTAATTTTAATTTTAAAAATATCTGCAATTAATACACGAAAAGAATTTATTTTTAGTAATATTTGAAAGCTTAGATCGAGTATTCAGTCGTTTTAATTTAAAATCGAATCGAATTGAATAAATCGAAAATTATAATTATAATTTTTATTAGAAATTAAATTAAACCAAATCAATCTGATTCGATTTAATTTCGGTTTGATCAATTTAAATTTTTAATAAATTTTTTATTTTTTATATTTTATTTTTAATATTTTAAAATTTAATTAAAATATTTTAATTTTAATATAATATAATTTTATTATATTATTAAAAATAATATATTATTACTAATCCATTCAATTTGATTTTTTTAATTTTTTTTAATTAAAATTAAACCGAATAAAAAAATTAAAATTTTTAAATTTAAAAATTAAATTAAAATAAAAAAAATAAATTTAAATTAATTCAATTGTTTCAATTTTTTCAATTTAAATCTAATTATGATCGCGCCCAGTTCTATCCACTAATCCTCTCTTTCTGCGCCCAAAAAAAAAATAGAAAGGAAAAATAAAAAAAGATTAAAGTAAACAATGGTCAGCCCAAGAGTCAAGACAAGGGTTTTAAGGAGGTTTAAGTCATGGGTGCTGGATACTCTTCATCGACGACGGCGCCGACGATCCCAACCGATTCTCACAAAACCAATTCGTCCTCTGGCGCATCCAACCCCGCCATGATCTCTTTAGATCCGAAAGCACCGGAATCAGCTACTCATGTTCCTCCAAAGGATGAATTGTCAAAAGAAGCCACAAGTTCCTCAATTGGCACCCAAAACTCAGATGAATCAGATCAAGAAACGAAACCCACTGAGGAAGAGGAGGTGGATGAGGAAGAGGAGGGAGAGTGTGGGTTCTGTTTGTTCATGAAAGGGGGTGGATGCAGAGATGCTTTTATAGATTGGGAGAATTGCGTCAAAGAGGCCGACACTAACAAGGATGATGTTGTGGAAAAGTGCTTTGATGCGACATCGGCCTTGAGGAAGTGTATGCAGGCTCACGCCGATTATTACGAGCCTATTTTGCGGGCGGAGAAGGATGCTGAAGAAAAGGTCATGAAGGAATTGGAGAAGGAAAAGGAGTCAGAAGGATCAGAAGCAAAGGTGGCTGAAAAGGAAACTGAAAAAGCTGTGGATTCCAAAGATCCGTCAAGTGGTAAATGAGATGGTTAGGTGATTGTTGATTTTTTTTGGTGGGTTTTCCTTGAAAGCCAAAATCTTTTTCTTTTAATGCTAATTTGAGCTAATTGATGCGATAGAGCGGGTTAGCAATTAATTTTTACTTCCTTAATCGATATTTGTATTGGGTTAATATGAGAAGAAGACAAAATTTAGAACAAATAAGATGTGATGAGTTTCACTTGAATCTACACTGAACAATCATTTTTATGTATGTGATACATTTTTGGCTGAGAGTTATGCTTCAGATTTACTTATTTAATAGAATTCTTTGGTTAATGATCTCTATCAAACTTCTGCTAGTGCCGGTGAATTCACCACTTTTACCATCTAAGACTCTTCTGATTCAGTGGTGATGATGCTTACATGAGAATGATGATACGTTTATGTGTTTATTTGCTAATGAGATAAGATGTGGAAATGTAGTTTCTGAGGAATAATGCTTTTAAATATATAATTTGATTTTAGTGGTAGGATATTCCTCATGAATGCTGACAGTATGGGTATTTAGAGGTGATAAAAACATAACTGCATGAAGTTTTACCTAAAATTAGACTTTGCTTTAGTTCTTTTCCTTTGAGATTCACATCCTGGAATTGATGTCTGGGGAGAAGCTGATTGGTGGGTATTGTTGCAAAGCAGTGACGGACCTAAAAGGTGCTGGTAGGGGCTACCACCTCCTGAAATTTTAATCTTAAGTAAGAGTAGGTTGAGCATGAGTTTGTTTTTAATAGATTACCACGTTTATCCCTCCAGGTTTTTAGTAAAAATTTAAAAAAGTTAATTTTACTTGTTGAGTATATACTTTGGCACCCCCTAAATATAAACGCTGCATTCGTCACTCTTGCAAGAACCAGAAGGTGTGTGGTGGATACTTGTTTCTTTGTGCCTAAAGTGGCTAAAGTCTTTTTTACTGAGATGACTAACTCTATAATGCAGATAGTGTTGGATATCCAATTGCTGCTTTCTACCATTTTTGACATGATCTTTCAAATGGTAGCTACATATGAATAAGGACTGTTAGATTTGTGCTTAGTTCTGTTCTTTTCTTATGCCTTATTTTTTTTTGGCTTTGTTGTTCTAGTTGTTCAAGACTGAAGTGAAAGTTTGATACTTTGATTTTGTCTATCTAGGTTAATTTGCAGTATTTGCTGGTGTGGAAAATATTCATTCTACTGAGTTTTAGAGAATGAAAGTGGTGTGAATGTTTACATTTTTAATTTGAGATGAGAATTTGTGCTGGGAAGAGCGGTGAATTACAGAGAAAGTTGCTGCTTTAGCTTACCGTTTGTTATGTTCATCTTATCACGTGAACCTTTCATCTTATCTTTTCATAACCAAATCCAACAATCGTTTGAAGCTACACTCGCTGTTGAATTTACAGGCACACATGAAAAAGAGGGAAAGTTGAGGGAAATTTAAAGACACTGATTCCTATCAACAATCCTGTGCATCCTGTGAACACCTCTGCCACTTGCATTGCCAAAATCCAATTTCAGTCTCCCCCTCCCCCCTTCCCCAAACCCCTCTTTTCCATCTATTTGTCACAAGATCCTGCGTTTCTAAGCTATGGTCTTGGGGAACTTTTTTCCATGGTCCATAGCGTTAGACTAGATACTATTTTTTTTGTTGAATCAATTCAATTGCAAATACTTGACCTTGATAATGGGGCTTTTTGCAAAATTAGGGGTGGGAGAAAACTTATTTGTGAATTTAGGGTTGGATATAAATTATTTGTGGATTTAGGGTTGGACTGCCAGGTGGCAACCGAAAAAAAAACCTGCCGTCTATTTAATAGGCGCCAGGGCCTGGAGCCATTTAAAATGGCGCCAGGCATTATGTTTTTTTTTTTTAAGAATGGCCTGGCACCACTTAGAGTGGCGCCAGGCCATTCTTTTCTTTTTTTTATTTATTTTTTTATAAAATTATAAAATAATATTATTATATAATTAAAAATTACTCATATTATTTAAAAATGGCGCTAGGCCCTGGCGCCTGTTAAACAGGCGGCAGGTTTTCTTTTCGGGTGTCACTTGGCAGTCCAACCCTAAATCCGCAAATAATTTATCTCCAACTCTAAATCCACAAATAAGTTTTCTCCCGCCCCTAATTTTGCAAAAAGCCCTTGATAATGTTGTTGGAATAACATAATTCTCCCTATTCTAGATTCTTGTTTCAACTAGTTGGAACTTGTATTGGTAATGTCGTCTATTGCTATGGCAATAACCACACTCTTTCTCGTAGATACCATAGAATTAGAACTTAGAGCAGGATAATGCAGCTTTTCCTTGTATCCTTGGTCACATATTACTATGAACATTAGTTCTCAAATACTTGAACCCTTGAAAGTAATTGATTTAAGTTTAGAACTCAACATGAGAGACATGAGGAGGCATTGAACTGTAAGACTGGCAGGCAGGTTCTTGTTTGTTGTATTTGTTATCTGTTATATTTACCCCAAATGCTAAAAGCTTGTTTGGGATTTTTGTTTTGTGAGGACTGCTCACCGTCCTGAAGAGTACACGGATGAAAATATATAGAACTGCAGAAGATAAGCAGAGCTGGAGGAGAGAGGAGGAAAAAGGTGAGGTGAGAATTTGATAGAATTTTCTAGGAAAAATTACTATCATGTCCTTGAGTTTTTAAGAAATTCACTCGTTAAATCTCTATTTCAAATCACTTAATTAAAACTTTCATGTATTTTATAAAACCAAATCGTTCAAGTTTTTTGTCGAAGAAACCATTAATCAATTTATTTTAATCTTAATTAGAGAAAGTAAACTAGTATGAATATTTAAAATTATAGAAATTAAAGGATATATAATTAAAATTGTAGGAACTAAATCATATAAATATTCAAGGCAACTAGTTTTTTTTTTTAATCAGAATGGTTAAACCGTTAAATTTTATAAAATATAGTAAAGTTTGAGTTTAAAATAGGAACTAACCGGTGAATTTTCTAAAAATTCAAAAACTTGCTAGTAATTTATCCAATTTTCTATTAATAATTTCATGGCCTTTTTCTCAATGCATTCTACTGCAGGTTGTGTATTTTGTTGCTTAACCGCTTCTCTTTGAAATTTTTCTTTGCAATTAACTGCACATTTGATCTATTGGCAACTTGAATTCATGATAATATAGAAAAACTTACAGATTTATCATACTAGAAGAGAAATGAATTCTCAAATTTGAAGAGAATCCAGTTCTCAACTTATAATCATAGTTGCCAAACTAGGCACGTCGGTGTCGCAGAGGGGAGGGAATGCAAGAAGAAAGGTGGCAGGCCGGAGCAATCCGTTCAAAATTGAATCAAATTATCAAATCATTAAAATTATAGTAATCGAATCAAATTATCAAATCATTAAAATTATAGTAATCAAATCAATAGAAGAATATAATCAAACTGAGCATTCATAATTCGCTCTCCATGTCGATAAAAGCACAGCTATTCATCTTTGTCATCATCCTCGTCATAGTTGAAAAGCAGCGGTACAGATTTGAATGCATGAAATTTTCCTACATTGTTAAGGTTCTAGTATTTATATAATTTGCAAACAATTTTATTTTCAATAATTTAATTGTGAATTTCGAAATCTATTGCTAATTAATAAAGAATTTCAATCATTTATTAAAATTCATTACTATTGCAGCCGATTTTTATAGTGTTGCATGTACTAATAGGTTCGCTACGAAACGGGACGGCAATGCAGCTTGCTGCAGGTCTTATGGAACTGTCGGATCAAGCGCATTGACCGAAGCCCGGTGAAGAGCAGCCGTAGCTGCAAGGGGACTCGGTCTAGCGTCTCGTAGCTCTGGATTGGGAGGTCACGTTACATCCCATGCCGAGAAGCCTTTGGGAGCGGCAATTGGCAAGCCGAGCATGCTTCGGCATTCTCGATTGAATTTAATTAATATATAATTAAATTTAAAATAATTTAAATTTAAAAAATTAATATTCATAATGAGTTTGAATTTATATATAGACACATGTATTTTTATAAATTATTAATTTGATGTAAAATCAATACTTTTTTAATAATATTTATAATTTTTTTATGTTTCCAATTTTGGAGACATCTGTATGTGCCATTCAAAGTAAAGCAGTCTTCATTCTCTGGCTGAGCCAATCCAAAATCTCCAAGCTTTGCTACCAAGTGTCAATCCTTTCTCCACTTCTACGAGCAAGGTTATCTAGTTTGATATCCTAGTGAATGTAATCAATCCTTAAACGATGTCTCTTGCATAATGCTTATCGTCAGACTCGGGCAATCCAGATTTTGATGATCTAATTTGATGCTCCAAGCTTAGTCCAGATAGAACAGCACTCCAGAAGCAAATTATATATCTTCACATCATCAATCAAGTGAATTCATCTCCATAACAACGAACCACATAAGGACTGGCTGTAAGATCAGAAAGGATTCGTTTCTCATGCTTGAGCGAAGATGATTTGTCCATGGTAGCAGCTTTCACAGCCATCTCAAGAGGTAGATGGGGTTCTTGATTCGTAGGTGTTTGTATTATTGTCTTAGATAGAAAAATATAATCAAATGTCCCTTTGCCAAGCAAACGAACCCTTCCCCAAAAAAGGTCACGTGAGTTTTGAATAGTAAAGTAGAAATCTTCCTTTTCTTCTCGAAGGTATTGCGTCGTTTGATCATGCCGTGCCATTTAACATCATTATTTGGCCTCTTTGAAGCAGAGGAGGGGCAGGAGGAAGATGAAAATATCACCACGAGAGGGATGCAAGACATTTTTGAAGAACACCCAATTACAGGAAGCGTAAGATAAGGGCAGAAAGAGTCTTGAAGCCGAGCCAAAATATGGAAATTTATTATTACCAGTGAACTGACAATTTGACAGTGAAGAGGAATCTTATTCCTAGTAGCTCAAGTTAATAGTTTTTAAATTCCAAGTAGGTCAGTGGCAGGTTCAACGGTTAAATTTGGTTATATTTAAACGTCCAGACGTTTGCATGGTCTTAGTATTCGAAATGTATTCAACGACAACGTTCAGGGTCTGAACGACTTGTCGTTGCTAGCTCTGTTATCGTGATCCTCAGGGCCTTATATCACCAAACGCTGACTCTCCCTGTTATCGGCTTAATCCAACTTCCACTCCCACAGAAAAATGGCTATACTCTTTACTCTCTCGTCCTCCGCTTTCCTTCCTCCTTTAAAACCCATTACGCCCTTCTCTTCTCTTGTCAAGAGCCGCACTCTCCTAGTCAAAAGATCAATTTTTATATCCTCCTCTCTCCAACAATCAACTGAGCCAGCGGTATCTCTGCAGACCTTCTGGAAATGGCTGGGTGACCAAGGCGTTGTATTAAAAAAGTCCCCTGCGAGGCCCGGTGTAGTCCCTGAAGGACTGGGGCTGATAGCAGAGCGAGACATTGCGAAAAATGAGGTGGTTTTAGAGATCCCCAAGAAGCTTTGGATAAACCCAGATGCAGTTGCAGCTTCTGATATTGGAAGTGTTTGTAGTGGACTCAAGCCTTGGGTCTCTGTGGCTCTTTTCTTAATCAGAGAGAAGCTGAAGGAGGATTCTACATGGCGGCCTTATTTGGATATACTTCCTGAGAGTACTAATTCCACAATATATTGGTGGGTCTTGTTTGGCTTTCGTTGTTTAAGCTATTTTCCCCTCTTTTTACGTGTTTTGTCGTTTGTGATTTTGGGGATTGATAAATTGGCTTGGTGATTCCAGTGCAGGTCAGAAGAAGAGCTAGCTGAGCTTCAAGGTTAGTCTTTTAAGCGAGAGTTTGGAAATAAGACTGGACTATGTTCTGGGTATTCTTATTGTTCTCTGGTTATTTAGAGTTCTTGATTTCTTGTAGGATCCCAACTGCTGCGCACAACATTGGGTGCAAAAGAATTTTTGCAGCGGGAATTTCTAAAAGTAGAAGAAGAAGTCCTTGTTCCTCATAAAGAACTCTTTCCTTCCCCTGTAACATTGGATGATTTCATGTGGGCATTTGGGATTCTCAGATCAAGGGCATTTTCTCGTCTTCGTGGGCAAAATCTTGTTCTGATCCCCCTTGCTGACTTGGTAACGTCTTCCATTTGCCTTTTAATTCAATCTTTTTAGCTTCAAACTAAAGTGCCTGTTTAAAGCTTGCTTGACAATTACTTTGTATCATGTTCTGTTTTGCTTGATATGTTAAGGAGATCTTCTCAAGCTTCAACGTCAAGTAGAAGTGGATACTTAAGGGTTTCCTGACAATTATTTTGTACTGTGTTCTGTTTTTCTTGATATATGGAGGAGATCCTTTGGACATAGATGGCCTGAAATTTTTTTCAACAGCCTATTTGATGGAAGCTTCTTTTAGAGATTGATACATTGAAATGGAACCTTCATTGGGCATCCAACTACGCATATATAAATATGTTAAGATTGCAATGTGTGATGTACCAAAAAAAACAAGGGGAAGTGTGATATCAATTTGCAGCCCATGTGCAGCATCTTATGTCAGAAATATAGCAATAAAATGAAGGCTAAGTGCATGCTTGCACACAACATGTATTTTAGCATTTTTGTTTATTAGATACCTCTTTGACTTTAATTTTGACCTAATAAATACTTAAACTTTAAAAAAAATAGTTTTAAACACTTAAATATTTTTAAAAAATTACTTTTAAACACAACTTTAAAACCATGAATTTGGCTGAATTGTGTTTGAAAGTAATATTTTTTTTTTTAAGTTTAGATATTTATCAAGTCATGATTAAAATTGAGATGTCTACTGGTCAAAGTATTAAAGCACATGTGTGTAAGTATGAATTTAGCCATAAGATGAAACAATAGTTGTCCTTCATGTATAGGCCATGTTCACTGATTCATGACTACCTTTCCTCTCATGTCTAATATTCTGCAAACCTGGCTTTTGGATCAGATCAATCACAGTCCTGATATAACAACAGAAGATTATGCATATGAGATTAAAGGAGGTGGTCTTTTCTCCAGAGATATTCTATTTTCGTTGCGGTCACCCATTTCAGTCAAGGCTGGTGAGCAGGTGAAGTATTTTAGCTCTGAAGTTCTAAAGTGCTTCTCCCAAAATATTGTTTTAGCAGTTCTTGCGTAGGTTTGAGTAGTTCTGCTAGATCAACGGCTGTCATGCTTTTTTCCTGCTTGATAGTTGATGTGAACATTGTTCTGAAAATTTTTCAAATGAATAATACTAAAAGAAGCATAAACACAATAAGATTTTTTTTATTTGAAATAAAATAAGATATTTTTATTCAAAAGGGAAAAAAAATTCAGAGTGCAATTAGATACTTGTAAGATAGACTTCAACTTCCATTAGTATTATAAACAGAAATTAGAGGTTTTATGGGTTAGAATAAGCATGCTTCACAAGGAGTCAAGACTTGGGAGAATTAAGCATTTAATGGCTCATAATCATAAACACTTGCTGCTGTGACTTGGCCTTGAAAAATCACTTGTAGAAATAAATCAACTCATGTGCTGGGTTTGTTAAGTTTGTGTATGGCAATTCATTATGACTAAGTTGGAAGGCAGTCTACAGGTTCTGATCCAATATGATTTAAATAAGAGCAATGCTGAGTTGGCTCTAGACTATGGCTTCATAGAAAGAAAGTCTGCCCGCAATGTGTATACCCTGACACTTCAGATATCCGAGTCAGATCCATTTTTTGGAGACAAGCTGGATATTGCTGAAACAAACGGTTTGGGTGAGACTGCAGAGTTTGACATTGTACTAGGCAGTGCTCTTCCACCTGCAATGCTTCCATATTTGCGATTGGTAGCACTTGGGGGTGCTGATGCTTTTCTCCTAGAATCTATTTTCAGAAACACCATCTGGGGCCACCTTGAAATGCCAATAAGCCGTGCTAATGAGGAGCTTATATGTCGAGTGGTCCAAGATGCTTGTAAATCTGCTCTTTCTGGATACCATACCACGATTGAAGAGGTAAAATCATCCACATTACTAGAAGGAATACATTCTCATTCATTGCTGATAGTCTTTTATTAATCCATATTGTCTGTCTTCCCATCCTATGTAAACAAGATTGTCAAATTAAGCTTAAGTCTACCACTATCTCTCAAGTCTACCATTATCTCTTATCTGCAAAGTTGAACATGGAGCTTGAAATTACTTGCTAAGAACTAGTGGTCACCAAAATCTGTATGGGTCCTTTAGGATGGTTAATATACAACATATTTATGATATTCAATCAGTATCATTTACAAGTAGGCAGATTAGCTGTGTTTAACCTTAAGACAGGTTTTTAGTCTTTCCATAAGTCAGCTGTAGGAAGCTGGGCCATATTCATAGTTTGATCACAAATTATTTCCAGCAAAGCTCCATTTTCTACTGTTTTAGAGCATTCTTTAATTAGTATCTTTCACACGATTTTTGGGCCTTCACTGTTCTGCAGCAGCAATGCTTTCTTCACAAGTTATATGCTCGTGGTTATCTAAAAGAAAACCCACATACTGGTTTCAGGATGAAAAGTTAGAAGGGGCAGATCTTAATCCAAGGCTTGAGATTGCAGTAGGAGTAAGAGCAGGGGAAAAGAAGGTGCTGAAGCAAATTGATGAAATTTTCAAGCAGAGAGAATCAGAATTGGATGAGTTAGAGTATTACCAAGAAAGGAGGCTCAGAGAACTTGGGCTAATTGGAGAGCAAGGTGAAATTATCTTCTGGGAGTCCAAATAGAGAAGTTGCATCAAATGTCAAAGAAGTTGAGATCACAAATAAAAACAAAATCAAGTTAAGCACATTGCTATGAGGAGGAAAGAAAAGAGTCCTCTCCTTTATGAGTTGGTTGAGAGAAAAGCAAGGAAGCTCCTGTTTCTGCATTCAATCATGTAACAAGAGTTTTGCTTCATAGTAATGCTCCTGGTTTAAATTTTCATCCTATTCATACCCCTAGATCCAAGATGTTTGTAGGCTGAGCTATATATTCTTAGATTGCTGTATCACGGATGGTAGCTGCCTGTGTACAAGAAATATATTGGCATTTTCCTGCTTGGGCATGAGGCTTCCTTCTGTTAATTTGAATGGGATATGTAATCATTATTCATCCCCTTCCAAATATTTTTCATAATATTTGTTCTGGAAATTACTTCTGGTTCAAATGTATTTAGAAAAATTACAGATGATGATGATGATGATACATTTTTCTTATAAGATTGAGGATCTTGTTCTCATTCAATTTCCATTGGAACTCATGCTCAAAAAATGCCACAACCAGCATTGCCCTAAGTTTGAACATAGAGGCAAACTCCAGGCTGAAATTCCCAGATTCAAACACAACAGCAGTATATAAAATATGTATGAATTAAAGAATATGAATGCTATATGTGTGTTTTCTAAATGTGGAACTACACAAAATCATTAAACAAACTTTTCTTGTTGAATAAATCAAATAAATATATCAACAGAAAAAAAAAATGAACATAACCTTTGACTGCCTAAATGGACACTTCGGGATTCCTTTCTTCTGTTTCTTACAATGCTTTAAGGTGTGTAATGTATGTAAATTCAGTCGTCTGAAGCTCAGCCATGGAAGTCACACGTCTGTGCACCACAGCTTTCGAATAATAAGCGAGTCACTCTCTTCAGTTTTTGATTGGAATTGTGTGGTCACTCTCACTGTATTGAACTTGAGTTATTAGGACCTAGCAAGTCATCACAATTTGTTCTCTCACAAAGGCACTCTTGAGGATTTGCATAAAAATAATCTTCCTCCTTTGGTTTATCTGCTATAACCCTGCGGCGGATTGGCTGTCCCATCCTTTTCTCATGTGCTGCTTGAACAGCAAATGCAAACTCATTCCATGGAAGTGTCCCATTTTGATGCAAATCCAATAATTCAACAAGTCTTTTTCGATCCAGCAGAATCGTCTTTTTAAACCCAAGATACCTACACAAAATCTAATCAGATGCATCTCCAACACGTTCAAATAAAATGGTATCTTTTCCTTGTGAAATAACATGATAATTCACATGCTTTGAGAATGAGATACACACCGGCGGTGACCTTCCACAACCTTTGCCATGTTTCCATCATAAGTGGGTATGAAAGTGTTACTGGCTATTGATACCATGAAATCCAGAGCAGCCATCTGAGAAGAATGATTCTGGAATTGTTGCAGCTCCACTGGATCTAACAGCATTTCCTTTCTGACCTGAAATAACCTTAGAGATTGAGATCTAGAAGAAATAAACTTGACATAAAGCAAGATATAAAAAAATAATAAAAAAACAAACAAAGATGTTGAGTTCACTAACGAAGACATGCATATGCCAAAGTACATTCAAAATATCATGAAAATGGACCCCTTTGATAATATAATAACTGCAAATAGAATAAAATATTTAATGCAAGAGTTGTAAACAACTCACAATATGTGGAAATGCAGCCCTTAATGCTGCAAGTCTCCGTTCACTGCCATATATCTCCCCCGCTGCAATATATATCTGAGTTTCGTTGTCAAAACCCAATGCTTGCAAAACTAATGCCGTCTCTTCAGGTGTCAAAGGACACAAACCTTGTAGTCTCCTCTCTTCAGAAACTATCTCCTTCTCCCTCCACCAAGGGTACGCATACCTGAATGACAAGAGCAAGGCAAAAGATATATACATCTTCTAAAACTAGAACAGTGCACCCACTTTGACCAAAAGTACAGAGTGAAATAATAAAATCAGTAACATGATAATGGATGATACATTGTTCTTGCCTCCACTATGTGCTGATATATGATTTGACACTAACAATGCTAATATCAGCCATTTGATCTTGTAAATTTTCAAACCATCTGGTCATATTACTACAAATTGCACAGATTTTCTCTCCCCAGTTCTAAATTTCCTCGCAGCTATTGACTGAAAGAGCACATTTTTTACAGGCTAACCACCAATATACAGAAAAATGGAGATGGATCATGTGTCAGGTCTTAAATTAGACATCCAAAAACATGTCAATTTTCAAATGTAACAAACCTTAATGTCTTGAGCTCCTCAGCTTCATCCTTGGTGCAGGCATGAGTACAACCAGAGAAAGCCAACATGTCCATCTCATACCTAAGATGCAAGGCCACAAAAGGTCCCCTCTCCTGAAGAATGCGAACCAATTTGTTCCCCAAAGTTTCAATCTGTGGAGTGAACTTCAGTGCCTGAAAATTAACACGGCATCTGAGTTTCTGAAGATTGAGTGAGATCCTATTGTTTGCGAAGCGAGTATCAGTTTTGTTGAAGTGCAACACCTTTGACTTGACAAAAAGTGGTAGAATCTGCATCATTGGATCAAAGCCATTATACTTTTATTGAGAAGGAAGTGAAATGATAACTCACATTCACGCAAGGATTTCATTTTCTCCTTTTCATAATCATTATAAGTCTTAAGAATGTCCCTATTCCCTAGTCCTGTTGATTACAGGTTTCAATTCCAGCAAATTAACTGCATTAGCTTCATGGCACAGAGGATCAACCATTTCTTCTTGGACACTGATCAATGGTGGACAATGATGGAAACTATTGTCTCCATGTTATGGATCCAGGAGTGGAAATCAAGCATTTCAAAGTTTTTTATTATCACTCGTTTATAATGATGTCAATGCTTGATAGTTTCTTCTAGATGGGAACAGTTTTAAAGCCACTGTGCGAACCCACAAGCAACTTAGTTGCATGAAGATAACATTACTAACAATTTTGGCATATCCTACAGAACCTCTCACCTCACCAGGTCCTTGGGAAAAAAATAAAAACCTTGTTTCTGAAGATGGTTATCCCATCCACAGTATCTTAAGTTATTTCGTCAGTCCAATCAAAGGTATTACACAAGAAAGCTGGGTAAGGCAAGCTACTGATAGAACTAAACTGGCCAAACTGAAATTTAAACTCAATATCAAAGAAACTAAGTATGAATTATCAATCACTTGCCTAATCAACTATTTTCTAAAAAATTCTGAAACTCATACATGATCTAAATATCTTTTTAACTAATTCAAATTAGCAGCAAGTATTCTCACCTGTTCTAGGTAATATTTTTCATCTGACCAACTAACTGGGGGCATCTCCAATACTTTGTATCCAGATTTCCTATTAAATCTTTTTGGCACCCTTCTGACGATTCGAACTTCATCTCTTAGCGAGTCAATGAAATGTTTCACATTAAATATGTCTTCAAAGTTACTGCAAAAAATAGCAGTAGTTAAAACTGGAGCACCAAAACATTTCAAGTATGTCAAGAACAACAAATATACCTAGGGTCAGCCCAGAAAGACGTCTTGTCAAGTTCAGGAACAACCAAAGTGAGATTCAAAAGACGAGCAACAGCCACCATGTCACAGATCTAATATGGCAGAGAAGCCCAGTTAATATCCTGAGAAATGATTAGGCAAACAAACAAGAGAAGAACTACAAACCGCAGCACGCATTTGATTCAAGCCCCCATTGCAGGACACCTTAAGATAACCATTACTTGTATAATTTCCTGCAACATTGCACAGTTAGTATCTGATCTACATAGGTGGAAAATAGGTGGACATATATACATACATACATACATATGTGTGCAAGAGACAAGGACCTTTAGTAACCTTCAATATATTAAACCTATAATGCATATGAAAAGCCATTCTTCTCAGTAGTAAGAAACACTTTACAACTCCCTTTTTGCAATTGAAAAGCATTGATAATTCAAAAAAATGTGACCACAGTTCAAGATTCACATGATGAAATCTCATTGGCGAACATTCTGAACCAGGAATTCAAGAACTTCAATCCAGAATCCAGATATCAGGCACAAGTGACGGTTGGAAGTTGCTATGGGACAAATAAGAGTGAATCTTTTGAATCCTATTTATAACACTTGAGAGCTTCCAAGGAAGCAAGGATTCATTCAGTAAGAATATTTTAATTGTAAGAAAACGCCTATGGCAAAAAAAAAATAACCTTTTAATCCTACAATGTCCAATGGAGTGTTGAAAAAATTAAGTTTGAAGAATAACTAAAGATTTGCTGATTCCAAACAATTCCAAAGACATTAATATATTAAAACCAATGTCACAAATTGCAGTGAGATGGACATCCCAAGCTACTTTACAGACAATCATTTTAAGTGACTGGCGTCACCTAATGCGGAAAAAATTTAAAATAAAGAAACTCACTTGCTTGAAGAAGTGGTGGAGGCGGCGGTTGAGCATGGACTTGAGCTGCAATAGGGAACGGCGTGATCTGGGTGATTTTATTGGTAATATTGGTGAAAAAGTGCGGTTGCCATAGCTCCCCAACGGTGACGAGCTGAACCAAAGCAGTCCATAGCAGAATACTGGAGCAAACCCTTATAAACCAAACCTGTACGCGAGTTCTAGCGATCACTGGAGGAGTCCCCGACGCAACCTTCTCGCACCTCACTTGTAAACCCTCAGATCTAACCTCCATTTGTCACCTTCACTCCTCATCATCGCCGCTTCATCCAAATAGATCTCCACATTGATTTACAGATCAAACCCTCCAAGAAAACATCCACATTGATTTAGGGATCAAACCCTCCAAGAAAACATCCACATTTTAGAATTTACCAAAACTTCAAAAACCAAACTTATCAACGATCTTGGAATCAAATATTTGTCCTAAAAGTTTCAATATTTAGAATCCGCTAATAGAAAGAAAGAAATGGAATTTACGAGGTGAGAAATAAAAAATTAAAAGAATTTGAGAAAATGAATGAATCTCACCAACCACGCTCAAACGTCAAGGTGTTTGTTTGTTTAATTTTTTCTTTCCTTATTTTCCTTTCCGGCAAAATTTAATTACGTACTCTTCTTTCTGGAATGGCAAAAACTTTAGGTGCGATTAAATAGGAAAAAAAATTCAAATTATTCTAGCTTCCGTGGAATCTAAAATTCTGAATCTCGCTGAAAATTTTCCAGAGAAAATGCGAAAAGGGGAGTAGGCTGCCTCAATATTGCGACCCTTAACTAAATAACCATTGCTAGCTAGCTCAGTTTTCAGACATCCAACGGCTGAGATTGTCCGTATGATGGTTCTATCTACAATTCAATTTTTATTTTTTTTATCATTAATTTTAATTAAATCCAAACATTTTTCATAATTTAGAGATATTTTCTTATAATAATATTTCATTTTATTAAAAAAAACAAAAATTTTAAATATTTTCAAAAAAAAAATTAATAAAAATTCTCTATCACATGCTAACATAATTTGCTTTGTAATACATATTTTTACAAAATAATTGCTTTTATCAAATTTGAATCTGAAAAAAAAAATCAATTAAAAATAATTTGATCAAATTGATTTTAGACTATCAAAATTATTTTTTAAAGAATAAAATTTTTTAAAAGATTTTATATGATAAGAAAAATAAAATAAAATACAAAAGCTATAACATATCCAAGAGTTGGTGGCATTCGTCAAACATTATTTTTGTCCTAAATTTAAGGTAATGTATAATTTCCCTCAAAAATAAAAATTTCCTGAAAATTTTAATTTTTGAATTTTAATAATAAATTATTAATTGTATACTTAATGTTAAAATTAATATAAAAATAAATAATATTTACTATTAAATAATTTTTATAATACTAAAATATAAAATTAATATCTTATTATTAAAAATAAAAAATTATTATTTTAATCTTTTTTGGTAATAAGTCAATTTGACCCTAAATTTTAAAAAAAAATTGAAATTCAAAAACTTAATTTAAGAATTAAAGATGAAAATGAAAATTATTCTTATTTTTAATTTACTATAATTAAAATATGCTTATTGCTGCGCAATAAAATTTTAAACGTGAAATTCTAAAAAAAAAATAAAATGATATGAATTTTTTCTTTTTTAATTAGAGATCTCGAGTTTAAAATTTAAATATAAAATATTTTTAAAATTTAGAAGAGAGTATTGTGGGATGTTAATAAATTTTGACACAGAACAGTTAGTCTTAAACTTTACAATAAATTTGAACCGGATTTAATTTTTAATATAAAAATTTCACTCTGTTTAAGGATCAATTTTTCATTTCAATTACTTTTTTAAATATTTTTATAATTTTACATATTAAGATTTTTTTTTATTATAAATAGTTTTTCTTTAACTATTTAAAATTTACTTTTTAATTTTTAAATAATTTTAATAAAATTTTTCGATTTTTAATTTATCATTTCTTTTATATCGTTTTAACCAAATTATATTAGTTAAAATTCGCGACGGAATCTAATCTGTTATTTATGAAATTTACTTTGTATCAAACTGAATTAATTAAAGAGTGTATACCAAAACTAATAGTATGGACTATGGGAAGGTGTGGAAAGAAAAGAAAAGGCTCTAAAGGTGGTCATAAGACACAAAAGTGAAATAGAAATTATTTATATTTGAATTTTATCAATTGGGAAACCTAAGGAAACAATTGATTAAAAAGTGTGGTTGATGGATTCAAGGTTTTTCTTCTTGTTTTATTAGTGGGTTTGGTTTCTTGTTTTTGAATGTCACTGTTATCCTTTATGATTTTCTCAATGTCTCTATCACCCTCTGCCCAATTCTCATGATTCTCATGCCTATCAAAAGCTCTATATTGGACTACCATCTTCTTTTTTATAAAGTATTATCAATATTTAACTTGAAAATGGCTGCAATTTGCATCCCACTTTTCAAAATAATTGTTATTTTCCTAAAAGCAAGGAAGAAAAAAGGGAAATTACTACTATGTTGCTAAATCTTTAGAAAATTTATATTTTAACATCACTCAATTAAAATATTTTTATGTATTATAAAATTAAATTTTGTAGTCCTTTTTATTTTAATTTTAATTAATGAGACTAAATAGTATAATTATTTAAAATTATAAAAATTAAATAAAATAAATATTAAGGTGACTAATGAATTTTTTAACATAATGATTAAAGAGTTTGAAATTAGTCAATTAAAAAAATTTTTCATTATAATTCTATTTAATGAAGAGAGACAAATTCTATTGAATTTTAAATTTCTGATTATTATAATTCTATCTAATTTTATTTTTTTCTAAAAAAATTTTTAAAATATTTTTTAGTATTTAATAAAATTTAATATATTTAAAATAAATATAATTAGAAAATTAATAAAAAATTATATTTCTGTAAAAAAAATAAAATAAATAAAAATTATGGAATGAAAAAAATATTATTTTTAAGTTAAGAGCACGATTTAATTCAATTTATAAAAAAAACCTACCATTAAATTTGAGATGGGTCTCAAAGTGTTGAATATTCAAAGAAATTGAAAGGAAAAAATAAGAGGAGAGATTGAGGAAAAAGAATGAAAAATTAGGAAAAGTAGAGAGTTTGTTTAGAAAAATAAATAGTTTATTTACATAAATGTTGTCTTTTTAAATTGGTCAAAATTTTTAAGTATGTATAAATATAAAAATATTATTTTTTAAATTTTTAATATTTTAAAAAAATATTGAAATATCTATACAATTTTAAAAAATTTATTACTTAGTCACTTCACTAAATTTTAACAATTAGATATTATATAAAAGCCTAAAATATTTTAAATACTGAGAGACTACTTAATAAATATTTTTACAAAACTCATAGAGTAACTAATAAATTTTTTCATATAAGGATTAAATAACAAAAACACTTAAGAGATAAAACTAACAGAATGATTAATTAATAATTTTTTAAAATTAAAAATTAATTAATGAGTTTTCTTATAATATAAGGACTAAATAATATTTTTTTTAATAATTGTTAAATTTGAGTCAAGTCTAACTCATCCAAAAACTAATTCAAAGAGAGGAGTAGTCCATCAATTTTTTCTTTCCCAAACCGATGTGAGATTCAACACATCTCTCACATCGAGAACTATACCGTCACATTTATGAGAGGTTCAATATTGGTGATAGATTTTGATACTATGTTAAATTTAGATCAGAACTAGGGGTGAGCAGTATTTGGTTTAAATAAAAAAAATCAACCGAATTGAATTAATTAAAATTTCGGTTTGATTTTTTATTCAATTCGGTTCGGTTCGATTATTAATTTTAGAAATTTCAATTATTTTAATTCAGTCCAATTTTAAATTTTTTAGGGGTATGTCACTTCAACATTGTCATGTCACCTCATGTATTGTCATGTCACCCTATGTATTGTCATATCTCCATGCAAAGTTTAAGAAAATCACTAAATAACAACTTGAAAATTTTTTTATTCAGTTTAAATATTTTTTTCAATTTTTTAAGTATTAAAAATTCAGAAAATCATAAAAAAATATAATTCGTCAGAAAATCACCAAATTTTGTGTGGCACCCTAGAAAAATATAACAAATTAAAAAAAATCAAACCGAACCGATTAGTGATAATAATGTTATTTTCAATAATATGGATAAATTAAATCATATTAAAATAAAATACTAAAAATAAAGTGTAAAAAATAAAAAATTTATTAAAAATTAAAATCGATCAAACCGAATTGAATCGAACCGAATCAGACCAATTTAATTCGATTCAATTTTTAATTAAAATCGATTCGATTTGATTTTCATAAATACTAAAATTTTAATTTTTGATTTATTTAGTTTGATTCAACCGAATCAACTGAATGTAATCAGAATTAACTTACACCAAAAGTTAGCTCGAGAGAGATGAATGCCATAATCCCATATAAAACGCAATTTACCTTTTTCAAAGATTCAACAATATATTATATATTATGCAATGTTACAGTGGAATATACTAACATATAATTTGTTGTCTTATTCATGCAAAACTAGTAATAAATAATTGTATGTAATAAATAAATGCAATAATTTATAGCTTCGCAAATGCAAGTGGGGGTGCCTCTTTTCAACAGAATTTGGAAGCCTATATTAATGACAATACTTAAAAAGGTGATACGTGCTTTTTTTTTTTTTTTTTCTCCAAAGATACATGGCCATGTGAGTATGTTTTAATGTATGCTATCATGAGGAGGGTGTAATCATTTATGGTGAATGTCAAAGAATGGCTAAGCAGCACGGGTTGCAAGGAAAGTTAAAGAGCAAGCCAATAAGAGTAAAATCAAGATAGAAACTATGATCTTGTATAGAATTTATTCAGTAATTTTAAAATATAACAAGACACAAATGACATGGTACTTTAAATTTATTCCATAATTTTTTTTTATTTTGAATGGTTTATGATGACCGCGAGATTTCTTCGTCCAAATCAGAAACGAGGTCCACGATATCGGCCCATTACTCAGACATCTTAGAGCCCTTAGTATGGATAAGGTCAGGTTTATTCAAATGGTAAGGACGGACTCCCTCCTGACGCGCCTCAACCGGGATGGCCCATTCTCCAGTTCCGTAGGGGAGCCCCTCTTCAGCCCAATCTTGTTTCCTTCACTCGGCCCAGTCTGGCCGGCCCAACCAGGAACCCAGAGTAAGATCCATCCGTTCATCTTGCAGACCCGCTCATCCGTGCCCAGGGAGAATCAGAGGCCGTTACGCATGGGGCAGAGATTTGATTCCCTCGTACGTCTGTATCAGCGTGGCAGGGACAGATGGTCTACTGGTACTCGTTCCTTTAGCACGTCATTAGCAGATAAAAAGATACCTATAAAAGGAGAAATACTCTCTTCTAGGGTTAAGTTTTTTCTAAATTTTACAGAGTCCATTGTAAAAACTCTATTTCTCTGGATCTCAGATCATCAGTTTACCTTTATCGATATAATGAAAGTGGAAATGGATGAATCAGTACGATAAACATCATTATCCCTTCCCCTTAATTGAAAGTTAGGCTCATCATTATTACCTTCTTCTTCATTAATTTTATCGCCGACGGTTAAATTTGTGAAAAATTTTTGATTTGAAATGATATTGTAAAAATTTTTTAATTGAAGCAAATCTTGAATGGTTTTTTTTGTACCAATGGTAATGTCAAAGGAATTTTATACTTCAAGCCAATGAATATTGATTTCTCTAGTGTGAATATAATTGGATTCATAATAACCCAACCAATTTTCTAAGTAGAAAGAATAATGAAATTATTAAATAGCATTCTCCAAAATCAAATTGATATTGAAATGCTTTTAATACAACGAACAAGAGTAAATTTAAAAAATTGAAAAAAGTGGATAAGTCATTATTTTCTTTTTTTATTCAAGGAGAAAATTTTTTTTAAAAGTATTTTAACCTTCATCTTTTCTAGAAAGTTCTCTAGCTAACATTTTTGTTTCAATAGAAGATTCCCTTTGCTTCTCTCTCCACTTGATCGTGGGTTGTTTCTCTACCATTTGGTAGAGGAATACAAGTAGTTTTTGAATTTTTTGGTGGCAACATCACTTAATGAGAGAGGCATATTTTTTATTGCTATTTCCCTTTTCTTTTGGTTCATTCTTCTATTTCTGGTTTGTGTGGTTTTAAATTTAGAGATTTTTCTACTTTTATACTCAACGATAATTCTCAAATGGTAGCAGAAAGTAGATAGTTTAAGAAGTAGAAAGGTAAAAGAATTGGTATTACATGCATTTTCTTTTCCTACTATTTATAATGTTTTTAAGATAAATTTTCTGAACTGATGTGAGTGAAACTTGTCCCTCGTTTTAGTAGCCAACCTTCATTGTATTTTTAGGTTCTTCTTTGACCTTGTTCTCTCCTTCAAATTTGAAAACTTTGCTTTATTGTGTGTGTGTTTGTGCCTTTTTCTTTTTTCTTTATTTCTCGAATTATCTCTTTAAGATACTATTATGAAAGATTCTCTTAAATTCGCCAACAACAATGATTAACTTCTATACTCGATTTAATTTGATGGTAAATATATCTAAATAAATCTGAGATCTCAGATTCTACTCTCTAATATTCAATTTCCATTTTGAAAAGATAAAAAAAATAATAATCAACTTTTAATGCGCAAAAAACAGTGACCGCGATTGAGTTTTAGCGAATCGACTTAGGTTAGTTTGGTTATCAAAATTCTTGCTTTTTAAATGAGTTTTTATTTTATTTTATTTTATTTGGGGCTTACAGAACCTTTGAAGTGTGTGTTTTTAAGCCAGAAAAAAGAGAATTAAAAAGTTAAAATGAAAGAATATCCCTTCACCTATATATACATATATGTTTCACAAATTCATCGAGAATTATTATTATTATTATTATTTTTAAAAAAAATTCATCAAGGGGCGACAGGCCAGTGGCATAGTGGTAAATAAAAGGGAAATATTTAGCTATATTCGGGTTTATATTAGCACACAATATCTTATAATTTTGCTGTCTGATCCAATGAAATTGCAACATCTGGCCAGAGACCACGTGCTATTCGTATTCCCATATCTGTCTTCTCTTCCCGTCCCGGAATTCAAACAATCTATAATTTTGCGATTCACTCCTAAGTCTGCGTTTTCAGGTCTCTGTTTTTCCTTGTAAAAAGACAGCGATAATGGCTAGATTTCAGGTTTCTGCTATTGTAATTATAACAATCCTCGGGATTTTGTCGTCTACATCACAATCCGTTCGCTTCGATCTGCAATCTGGCCACACCAAGTGCATCTCAGAGGATATCAGAAGTAATTCCATGACTGTTGGCAAGTATAGCATCGTTAACCCACACGACGGCCAGCCTTTGCCGGAGTCGCACAAGCTTACCGCCAGGGTGGGTGCACGTAGAAGCAAAGAGAAACCCATGTTTTTTGTTTTTGAATTTTTTAATAAATTTTTGGTTTTTTACTGGTGTGTAGGTGACATCGAGCTATGGGAATAGTTATCACTACGCGGATCATGTGGAATCGGGGCAGTTTGCGTTTACGGCGGCGGAGGAAGGGGATTACATGGCGTGTTTCTGGGCGGCGGATCATAAGCCCCAAGTTACGTTGACTGTGGATTTCGATTGGAAGAGTGGTGTAGCTGCTAAAGATTGGACTAATGTTGCCAAGAAAGGATCTATCGATGTAAGTTTCTTAATCTTCCTGTTTTGGTATTCTTCTGATTTTGGATTATGAGAATTAGAGTTGAATAATGATGAAAACAGACGTTGAAGTTGACCTTGCTAAAAATTTTACAGACGTTGAAGTTGATCTACCCAAAAATTTTCTGGGAAAATTTAGCGACTTGTTTGACAGTGGAAAATTTTATAACTATGATTGGTAAAAGTTTAAACTTTAAACAATTTGGAGGATTGGAACTATAAGCTCATTTCATTCTTGAATAAGAACGAGCCCAACAACCTTAGTTCAAAATTCAAATGGCTATGTCGAGATTCATTCAATTTTATTGATTTTGCATGAATTTCAGAAGTATTTGATCTGGTTACTGTTGGACTCTTTCTTATGTAACATCGAGCTTACAGTAGCTTATGGAGCTTATATGATCTAATTACTTTGTAAGAGAAAATCCTAAATGCCATCTAGGAATGTATATGAGCCAAATTAAGGGACAAAATTATTGGATTTCTTCGTGGCTAGATTGGGTTATTAGTTTGAGGAAAGCTTAGGCTGAATTTCACCACCATGGTTGAAGTGTCTTTTTTTTTTTTTGATAAGAGAGATTTTATTAATACCAAGAAAAACTTAACATGGCGATGTACAGCTAAACCCTGAAAACCCCAATACATTCGACCTAAACATCAACATGCTAAGTGAAAAACCTGGAGCTGGAAAACCTTAGTACAAAACAGAATCAAAACAAAGCGAACAGCAAGGTTACAAACAACATAAGCAACCAAAAACAAGAAACCAAACAAACCAGAAACGAAGGAAAGACTGGAAAAGACCACCCAAAGCAAGCTACTATAAAAGCAGCAGAGGTTACAACCAGCATATACAGCAAGGATCCAGCTTAGATCAACAAGCAGCAAACCACAAAGGGAAAACACAGTAGCTGATCAACATGAAAAAACAAATTACAGCCATGCTACGAAATTTTCTCGTCGATGGAGACCTTGCTTTGCAAGAGCATCAGCTGTCCAATTTGCTTCTGTAAAAACATGATTAATGGAAAGAGAAGATAGAAGAATTAGAATTACAATTAGACACAGAAGCTAAATTCGAAGGAAGGTTATCATGAGAAGAGGCCCAAGAAATAACAACAAGAGAGTCAGATTCAAGCAGAATGCCCGATACTGGAGGCCAAACTTCAGGTCTAGAGACCAAAAGGCTCAAAGCTTTCGTAATAGCAAGAAACGCAGCAGTATTAGAGTCTTCAACACCAATGGGACAGGAAAAGATACACAAAACGAAACCATTAGAGTCATGAAGCACACTACCAATAGCTGCTGGTCCAGGCTTGCCTTGCAATGACCCATCCACATTCCACTTAAGCTAGTTGAAGGCAGGCTTTTCCCAAAAAACAGAAGGCCTTGATTTTCCAGAAGCATTTGACCAACGTCTAATGGCATCAGTAGAGGTCAGAAGATTAAGGATGATAGCACATAAATCCTCCTTAGAAACATCTCTGTCATAAAAAATTTTCTCATTTCTAGATAGCCATAGGGACCTCAAAATAGCATAAGCAAGTGCAGACCAAAACTTCGATTGAAGCTTCCCATAAACTCGAGATTTCCATTCAAGCAGAAGCATAAGCACCGAACAAGGTACACAAAAAAGGACACCCCATCAATTTAAGAACCAACTCCAAATAACCCAAGAGTGATGACAAAATTATTTGAAGCATACATCTTAGTAGAGTTGAGTGAATATTGCTCTCCCGGCAATTATTGCTTAGTCTTGGTCCACCATAGACCCAATACACAAGTAAGTGGGTTCATACTTATTTCTTTGTGTATTAGGTTTGTGGTGGACCGGGTTTAGGTAAGTTTTTCCCATTCCTTCTAACTAGTTAAGAAAATAGACAACTCTCTCTCTCTCTCTCTCTCTCTCTACGTGTGTATATATATATATATCCTGATATAATTGAAGGCATTGCATAGGTGATGCTTTTGGGTGGTAAATCTGTTGCTGTGACTAAATGAAGTTTATTTATGAGCTGATTGGATTTGTCCGGGTATAATGAGCTGCTGCCTGTACTGGGGACCTGAGAAACCCATAATATGGGGCAGGAGATTGGCCCTTAACCCAATTAGAATTGGGAACGAGAGATTGCAAAGAATTAGATGTCAAAAGGATGGCCTAGAAAAATATGGTCCTTATTGCTGTACTACTTTAGTAAGGTTCAACTTTCAACCCTTAGAATTTTGCTAGAAATGAGGACAGCAGTTAAATGTCATATAACATGTAAAAGAAAAAGAAAAAAGAAATCTGGACCCAAGAGTGAGTCGTAACACCTGCCTCCCTCTTAATGTATCACCTTTTTGTTATTGATCAGATCTATTTTCCATCTCAACCATTCTCCCCTTGAAACTTTTGATGACTCGATGTTCGAATACTGTATCATCTGTTATCCTATACTTGGATAGATGCTAGGTATCCATCATTGAAGGTTTAAGAAGTAAAAGTCGACTGGAATTATGGACCCATTAATTTGCATTCTTCTGATTAAACCATCTATGAGGAAGCTCTTGCAAACTTAAAGCATATCTGAAGATAACCTACAGGACTTGGCATCCATTTTTTTAATGTATATGATTGACTAATGACAAGCTAGTATAATCTTCGATAAAATAATCAATATGTTTTGTGAATCTTATTGGTTTCAATCAAATTTCAATGATTGGTTTGCCATGCCATAGCAACTTGAATTTGGACGGCGATGAAAAGAAACATATATTGTATTCCTTCTTCCATGAATTCAGAAATTATGCATCAGTTTTGAATTATGAACTGTCTTTAACGGAACATGTAAAGCTTCATATGCATTTGTCTTTATTTTAAATGCCAGGTGATGGAATTAGAGTTGAAGAAGCTGCATGATACTGTTGTCTCTATTCAGGAGGAGATGTATTTTCTCCGTGAAAGGTAAGGGTTTCATATGGTTTCTCAAACAAGGAATGAGAATTTATTATATGGTGTTAATATTCTTGATGCATCTCCAGGGAAGAACAAATGCAAGAGTTGAATCGATCTACTAATTCAAGGATGGGCTGGTTCAGTTTTCTCTCGCTTGTTCTTTGTCTATCAGTGGCAGGCTTGCAAGTATTTCATCTGAAGACCTTTTTCGAGAAAAAGAAGCTAATTTAATTGTAATTTTAACAGTCTAATACAACTTTTCTCTCCTTGTTTTTGCTCAGCAAATGATATATACGTTCACAAGGATAATTTAGATTTACTGGAATTTTGACAGCATTTCACAATTTGTATTCTCAGTGTTTTTCGAGATGCAACAGGCAACAAATCACTGTAATATTCCATGGGCGAAGATAAGTTTCAGTCGTAGAGGTAGCATTTGGAATGGCTATTTGCGTGTTGTACACTTGAAGAGAAAACCCAAGTGCTAAAAATGGTCAGTTTTGTGTTAGGCCTTTGAGCTTAGTAGCCTCTTACATGCAGTAATGAGCCTATAAATAAGGCGCGACTCTTGTTTGAAACCCACATAACAGCACAAAGAAAACTGGAGATTACTCTCAAGTGCTTGGAGATAAACATGCCCAACCTTTTTCATTTGTTTTTCTTCGTAGTGTAGTCTAAAAGGAAGTTCAAAAGGTGATTGTAATTTGTGGTAAATGCTTAAAATGACCAGCATTTGCGGAGTCGGCGAAAGAAAAAGGAATGTCTAGGAGATAAAGAAGTCTAGCATATGCAAGAAAAACACCTAAGAACTTAAAGTATGGAATGTGATGTTGCCAACACCCATGTCTCATAAAGCCAAATTACATTTGGATAACAATGGAAATGCCTGGGTTAGAGAATGAGCATGTGTATGCCTGTTAGTTGACTGATTTTACTTGAAAAGGTTGGCTTGAGATCAATATGAAAGGTCATTGAATAACAAAATTCTGACACTGACAAAATAGTGACAGCAGTAAATCACAACCTTTGTCAGTGGAATCTATTCACAATTCACAATTCTATCTGGACAATTGTGGGTTCAAGAAATGACGGGCATGAGTGGCTCATATCTTGTATTTGGTGGTGCGACTGCTGTGTGTTACGAATTGAATATGTTCCAAGAGTGATCTGAGGGTAAAATTTCCTTAATCTTTTCAAGTCGCTTCAGAATATCCAAAAAGGAAGGTCTTCTGTTCATATCAGCAGCCCAACACTGATCTGTTAATCTAAAAACCAGGGAAGGAATAAATTAGCAAATAGCAATAAAAAATGATCGTCAAATATGGGAAGAGGGTGGGCACTGGGAAGTGCGTTGGAAGGAAATTTCAAGTTAAACGCATTAAGCATTAACCATTATATAACGATAAAGATTAACCATTATATCACTTTCTTAAAATTTTAGTAAGCTAAAACCAGAACAAGGCAATGATAAATGAACATCAACACTCCATTTTCATTAATTTTTGAAAATCAACAATGTCAACTTGGTATGTTGGCTGTTTCAAATGCTTTACTGGCTTTGGGACAGTCCTCTTTTCTTAACATACAGTCCCCATTATTCATAATTTATTTTGCTCTATATGTATTATGTGTGTGTGGGGGGTGGTAGGGGAAATCTACTGAACAAACAATATATCAAAATGGACTTACTCTCTCAGCTCAAGGGTAAATCCTTTAGCACGAAAAGGTGGTCTATGGCCCTCTGCCACAATCTTGGCTGCTTCATAAGGCTCATAATTTGCAAGTGGTTGTTCCCCTTCAAGCATCTGCGTTAGGGAAGAAGATGCATTACTACTCATTTTGACTTTTGCTTCATTATGGTTTCTTAGAGAAATAAAAAATCACCTCATATAGTATCATCGCAAAAGAGAAAACATCAACCTTCTTATCATATTTCCGGTGCTTGAAAACTTCAGGAGCCATATACCGATCTTTGTTTTATTCCAAGAAAGAAAGGAAAAATAAGGAAAAATATATCTCATTCAATAACAACATATTTCATTACAAGATATGTTAGAAGAAATGACACTCACAGCTCCCTGTCTCGCCAGTCATTTTGTAAACATCATGACAATTTTGAACTTTGATAAGTTTGCTGAGTCCAAAATCTCCAACTTTCAAATGGTCAGTATTGGAGTTGACCAAAAGAACATTCCTAAGATTTTATAGAACAAATTTAATAGGTAAAAAGGGAAAAGAAGCTGGAAGTGTCAACTCAATATTCTCAATTTTGGAAGCAAGAATGTCAGGAAGTGCTATAACAAACTATGGTGCTAAAATTTAATGCAATGCCTAAAGCTTTAAACCACAGAGTTAGCTACCAGTGGATGAACATACATGATCGTTTTTCCAGCAGAATTTAATAAATAAGTGAACTCACCTTGGTTTCAGGTCTCTGTGAATAATGACATTTGGCTCGTTGTGAAGATAAGCCATGCCTCTGATCAAATAGTACATTAGCCCATAACAGAATTTACTGAAATTGCATGTACAACTTAATAGAAATTTTAAGGCAACATATAAAATAATTTTCTTGTTTTTCTTTTCCTCCGGATTATGAAATATGGTGTGATGCTATGGTGCACAAAGCTACATTGCCTGCAAATATTTCATTCTCCTGCTTGTTTAGTAAAGAATTATGCAAGAAAAACACGCAATAAAGAACTATCTGCTTATGAGCAGCTAAAGAAAAGGCATATAATGTGATATAAATAGGGCTTCGCAACTCTCCAATGAGGGCGAACAGCCATCTAACGCAGGGACAGATCTAGGATTTTTCTTATATGGAGGCAAACAAATTTATGTAAGCACATCACAATTAATCAAAATAGCCAACCAACAATCAAATCTATTTTATTATTTTACAATAGTTCCCTACGTGATTTCATATTTTGATACCGTTGAACATTTCTTTCTACATTTTAACAATTAACATCCAATACATCTTTCTGGATACAAGTAACTAAACAATGATCTATTAAGGTATCTCCCATATGATTATGCAATCGATTTTTTTGCCATATTCACTTAAGAAAATACCTTTTCTATAGGTGGCATTACAACTGATAAAATCAAAGCTAACTTCACAAGTAAATACATTATGGATAAACCACATTCTCTTATAATTGATTTTCTTATGAGAAATTTATCCATAATCCTAAGCATAGATTTTTCTTTGTTTAAGTAGAAGTAATGAATTATTATGATATTTTATTTATAATCTTGACACTAATTTTAAATGCTATGTGTACGCAAGAATATATATTGGGAAATTTATGTCAAAAAATTCTAATAAAAGACAAGTATGAAGGAAAAAACTTGCACAATTCAAAAATTAAATCTAAAAGATTAAATATAAAATTAAAAAGACAACTAACCTAAGCGATTTTTTTTTGTTTGCAGAGATGAGTGAATGGACAAATTTTCCTTTCTCTCCTAATACTTCTTGGCTTTTTTTTACTGCTTGAGATGTGCATCTGTAGTTGTATTTGAGATGTGATTCATGAATCTCTTTTTCAATTTTTCAATTTTGTTTGAGAGATAAGAAATGAAGAGTGAAGAAGAAGATTGAAGTGGAAGATCTTTTTATCTATATATATATATATATATGTTTTTTTTTTTTTGAGCTTCAAGTTTCAACAAGGAAAGAGAAAGGTAAGAGGTAAAAAAGGTGGGAAGAATTGAAAATGTGGAACAAAAAAAGAGAGAGAAAAAGAAGAAGGTTGTATCTTGGGAAAAAATGCCTTGAAAAGGAAGAAAGTAGTGTGATATAACAGAAAATATTTGACTTTTATCAGCAGAAAACATAATGGGGCAATAAAACATAAAGAAATTTATAATCCTACTATCAGCAGAAATTTTAAGGGATCTGGGGCAAGTGCCTCCACTGCCCCCAGTATGCATCTGTCGCTGCTATAATATTCCAGTTTGAATATGATAAAAGATTTACCAGTCTAATTAGTAAAGCCCAAATGATATCTCTGTTACGTGTCCGTTACCATGAACTTATAGATTGAAAGACTAACTACCGACAAACAAACCAAATACACGGGCACAAAAATCTCCACGTTCCCATCCATCAGTAGCAAGGAAAGCAAATGGAAGCTTGCAATACCTGGCAATATCCAGTGCAAAGTTAATGGCTGTTGAAGGACTTAGTGCGCCCTTTTCCTTGAGGTACTGATGAAGATCACCCTGTGATAACACATGAATACTATGATCAAGCAAGATTCAGCGTGAAGGAAAATTTCAATAGCTTTAGTGGAGGGAATATGAGATTTGGAAGAAAAGACGGATATTGAGATCATATACCCCCCGTAAATACTCGGTGATCAACATAAGGGGTTTCTTCTCAGTGACAGCTCCAAGAAATTGGACTATATTTGGGTGGCGAAGCTTCACTAGCAAATTAACCTCATGCCTGAAGTCCTGACTGAATCGGAAAGTGAAAATGTGTCAAGGACTCAACAACAATATATTAAACAACAGGGTTGGTTGAAAGTAGAATATATAGCTAAAGCAAGCAACAAGCAATCAGTTCCCACGAATGATGGCCAACTATAATACTTAGACTTAGTACAAGAAAAGTGTTGGTATCCTTGCGATATAAAATTTAAGCAGAAAATCATCACCATCAGAGAAATATTCTGAGATAATCATGTAAAAGTAGTTTCCATGCCTTTCAGAGAAAGAAAATATATTAGTCCCATCTTTTATTTTGGTTCTGATTGACTTTCATTAAAATGCAGTTCCAAGAATATTATGATACCTATTTCTAGAAAACTAACACATCCTTTGAAAAAGTTTATATTAAGGGTAGGCTAATGATGTCATATTTAATTTTGGTTATCAGTAATAGTTGATCAGCGTTTGTGTATCAATAAGCACAAACCAACTAGAAGGACTCACACCACCAATCTATCGTCCGAAAGGGACGGAAGTATGCGCTTGACGGCTACAGGTGTTCCACGCCAGTAGGCTTTTAAAATCTGCCCAAATGACCCCTAATAGCATAAACGGCTGTTAGAAGTAGAATTTACAGGTAGCTTTAGAGAAAACGCACAGCGAACTTCAAAGATGATTACTGCAAGTTAATAAATAGGTATTTTACATTGAGCAAACTGGGAGAACTTGAAATTCAATATTGGAACTACGCTATAATAACATTTTACCTCTCTTTGAACTATGTGGTAACTAAAAATAGTGCTAAATTTATTTGTAAGATAACAAAATAATTCACCAGTTAAAGTGCTAGAAGTATAAGATAACAGTTCATTACTTAACAATTCCATAATGGACAGATGAACTACAAAGGGAAGGTTGGGCACTTGGGCTACACCGCTCAAATTTGAAAGTTTCACCTGAGTGTCTATCACTTTCAGGGCAATATTTTTACTTTTCTTTTCAATAGGGATAATTGCCAAATAAATATGTTCTGCTATTTCCTCTTCAATTTTCCCTAATGTGAAAAGTAGACAGGAATTTTACATTTAGCTAATTTTATACTTACGTTAATAGAGAAAAAAAAATGCCCCATAGAGGAAACCCAATGTTAAGTTTATGTCAGAGGCAACATTGAGATTTTATGGGAAGTACCCGCATCAGTGCCAGGCTTGGAGGCTGATGGTACTAGTTGCAAATGAATTGATGGAATGAACAGGTCTAAGGAATAAAACAACAACATAGAACTCCACTAGATGATAAAGAGTGGATATATTGTTAATTTGTTATACTAGATTCGAGCAACTTCAGCAGTTTCGTAAACAACACTTTCATGAATCAGCAGTCTATAAAGAATCGAGCTTGATTACATAACATGGAAGCCTATTCATACCAGATAAAATCTTCCATAATAAAAATGAAAAAGCAAACATGCCTCAACGTTATGACTGACCAGTCCAACAAAAAATTATTTTCGATTAAGCAAGTCATAAACAAGCTTCAAACACAAACCCTGTTTCGGAGATGATATTATCTTCAAATACCACTAATAATCACAGGCACTCCTTGCTGCTGCAGCTGAACAAACATAATATCCTACTTATAATGTTCAACTGAAAAATTAACTGTCTTCACAATCCGAAAATAAGCATAGCTTCATAAAACAACGTGTCAAATGGGTTCATCCTAATCTGAAAAATCAGCAACCAAAAAAATAAAACCACACCTTTCCAATAATTGCTGAGTTTGAAAAATCAAGCTCAGATGGGTCAATTTCCCAGTCACACTTGCTTGGTAGGGGTGGTGCAACAGGCTTTGGTTCAAAATGGCTTCCATTTTGGCCCTGCAATTTGAATTCAAAACTTAGATAGGTAATTCATAAATAATTGAAGAACAGAATGAATAGGAACAAAAGCTTCTATATGAAGCATATAAAGCAAATGCATAGTGACACATAAAAAGTAAACATGAGCGTTCGGTATCCATTTGTATTTTCTAGAAAATTGATTTTATGTGTCTATTGAAGTATGATCACATCAAAAAGGAATAGACATGCTCAAGGTTTGAATTCTGAATTCGCTATCAACTCTTTATTTATACATATTAGACAAAGTAAGCCAACTTCTGATGGATGAAAAATATTAATATTACAAGCATTTGGCAGTCAGGGAGTCGTCAGCAAGAGTTTTAAGAAATACAAGGAACCAGGCCTGGGAACTTCAAATCAGATACCATATGAAACTAACCCCATCGCGTAATTGCTCATGAAAAACCACTAGCATAGCATATACAAGCTACTGCTAACTGAAAACATAAGACAGCAAGAGCTACAAATTAATCCCGATAAAGGTTGAAAGCGAGTACCAAGAAAGGGTACCATTCATTGAGTTTTGTTCATTCAAATACGCAGTTTATTTTCGTGTTAGGTTTCCAAGCAGATCAAAATTTATTCTTCTTCTTTAGTTAAAGTAAAATGTATTCCATTAATCGACCGATACATCCAAAATAGACAATCTACAGAATTTCATGGTTCAAAATTAAGAAAATGGTTATGCAGGTGCGGTAATCATCAATTCATAATAGTTAATGTTGGAAGAGGCTGCCTGAAGCTCCGATCACCTAGCATTTTTTTCCCATACTCATTTTGTTTGTTGTAAAACGAAAGAATAAATATATAATATCCAGTAAGAAAAGTACAACTGAATGCGTACTGTGAAAACATGTAAACATCTGAAATTTTCTTAGTAAGGAATATGATGCCATTATCAAATATTTTCCTTCAGAGACAGATTTGTTATTCCACAATCAAATACAGACGAATAGAAATGTAAAGACAAATCGATGAGCTAGAAAATTAAGGGAAAAAAGGTTGTTTGGAAATAAAGAAGAGAAGAGAAACACATCACTTACATAGGATAAACCACCATATGATTTTAAAAACTCAATTATGGCGTACTTTTTAGCTCCTTCTGCATCAGCTAAAGGCTTCCATGACAAAGATTAAACGTTCAATTAAGGATATTAAGCTCAGAGCAATTCTTCTCTGTATAAATTTAAGAGTATTCAGAAATGTACAAAACGAAATCGTACATTCGCGCTATATGATCAAATTAAATTGAATTCTAGAGCAGTGAACGAGTAATAGCAGAATAGAAAACAACAAAAACAATACCGTATTCTTCCAACGATCCTGGGCGTTGACATCAGCACCAAACTCAATCAAATACTTGGCAACGTCGATCCAACCGTGGAGAGAGGCAACGTGGAGAGGGGTGCGGCTATCGTAATCCCTAGCGTGGACAAGAGATGGATCCTCCTCAAGAAGTTTCCGAACAGCGGAGGCATCGTTTTGATGAGCGTGCCACAGTATCATTGAAGTCCTGCTGACTCTGGCCTTCTCCCTTTGCTTGGCCGAAGAAGGTGGTTGGGATCCGCGGTCGGAGGAGGAGGAATTACCGGAGCTCATGGAGAAACAGTGGATCGGATCAGAAGAGAAGATTCGGTTACAGTTGCTTTTCGAGAGCGCGTATGAGTTGAGTTTCTTTGGTATTGGCACTGAGAGATGGAAACAGACGAAGACGTAAAGCGGGAGTTTGTATCCGTTATTCCGGTTTTACTTTTTCAACAGAATTATAAAAGCATGTTATTTTCTTTTTTTTTAATTATAAAATAAATAAAAATTACTACTAGCTCCCTATATTTAAAAAAAAGTATTCCTTCAATTCTATTTCAAAATCACTCAAATAAAATATCCATATATTTTATACACTTAACTCTTTAATGTTAAAAAAAATATTACATATTTTAAATATTTATACTATTTAATTTATATAGTTTTAATTTTATAAATTATTTAATCTATATAATTTTAAAAATATATATTATTTAATTTCTCAATTAAAATTAAAAAATTAACAGTTTTTTTATAGAACGATTAAATAGTATAGTTTTACAAAATACGTGACAAATAAATGAATATTTTAAAAAATTAGAGACTTAATAATATTTTTTTCTAAAATAAAAATATTAATTTTATACACAATAATAAATAATAATAATGATAATAATAATAATAAATTTCACAAAATTATTTAGGAAGTTTTTGTGTTGTCATAATTATAACTATCATATTAATAATTTTTTATTATTTTCTCATAAAATAGACCTATTTATTTATCAATAAATTTTATATTGCCCTTACTAATATATTTTCCATTCATATTCTTTACTATTTTTTCCATATTTTGCCGTTCAATAAGATGATAAGATGATTCTGCCGTTAGCCAAAGTCACTAATCGTGCTAAAGCCACCATCAAACAATCGACAGATGATTCTAGAGAATGGTTGAATGGGATAGTGGCTTGGCTGATGTTGTTTTTACACCTTCAGTGGGTGATGCTCATACTCTTTTGAAATGTGCGGATGAAAAACTTACTGATGCTTATAATTTCTAATCAATTGGTTAATTGGTTAAATTTACTTTAAATTTATATAATAAAAAGTTAAAAATATTAAATTTTATATTTTGATCCCAAGTTATTTTTAAATTAAAATAAAATCATCAATTATTAAAATTCTTAAATGTGAGTTATATTTTGTTCGATATAGTTATTTTTAATAATAATTTAAAGATAAATTTAAATTAAAATATGAAATTAAACATTTTTTATTTCTACTATATATTTATCAACAAATTTAACTTTTTTGTCGATTTCAATTTATCTAGACCATATACTGTAGATGAGGTAAAGGAAGCCCTTTTTGCAATACATTTGGATAAATTTCTAGATCCTGATAGTTTTGACTTGGGTTTTTTTCAATATTTCTGGGATATTTTAGGACACAATGTCACTGCCGTTATGCATGTCTCCCGCTGTCCTCGATGGTTATGCCTCTACTCTTGATGATGCCCGTAATCCATATTTGTAAAACTGTATTTTAATATTTTTATTCATTAAATATTATAATTTTTATCATAATTAAATAAATATCTAAATATTAAAAATATTACTTTGAAATAAAATTTTATTAAATTTATAGTTTTGAAGTTGAATTTAAAAATAATTTTTTAAAGAGTTTAAGTTTTAAATGTAATACTTTTAAAATTTAGATATTTATTTGGTTGTCTTATATATATACGAATATATATGTGGCCTACCTCTATTGTCCTTAATCTTAAAAACAAAGGCCAGAATGTATATTCGATTTGTGTCCAGTATCTTTATATAACATGCATAAAAGTATTATCTAGCTTCTGAATTTTATCTGAATGTTATTTGAATCTTAAATTTTTTTAGAGGGACAAATACACTTTAAAGTAATTTAAGTAATTTAAATAAGTATAAATAAATTAAAATAAATAAATTTCTCATATTCATTCTTCTTTTATTTAATTTTTTTACATTTTCACACAAATCTCTATCATTTGTATCTTTCTCGGCTCTTTTGAATCAACTTCGAGCTTTTTATTTTGAATCAACAGTTTGTTAACTAATTTATTTGCCCAAACTAAAACTTTTAAATTCATCCATTCAGAGTAATTACATCCCTTAGAATCGGCATTCTATTCTTTTTTCATAAATATAAAGAAATTACTAAAATCAGAAGGCAATTCCTATTTATTCAATCAAATTCAACAATATAATACACAAAATAACTCACATTAGACTTTGTAATCATAGAACCTGCATTCAGAATTGGTATTCTTTCATGTTTAGTAATTCACCAAATTATCTTCAACTCAACTGCTTCTTCGTGAATGATTTCTTCCAATTCTAAATGAACTTGACATTGAAGATGATGGTTCCACATCCTAACTTAATTAAATGGATGACAATAATAAAAGTCTCGTTCAACATCTAAATCCTTAAATTCTTAAATTTTTTAATTTTAAAACATTATAATAATGTAATGGCTAATTTTGTCACAAATGCCCGATAATAGCTTGTTGTCCATGTAGCGGACAATCGAATCTCTAAATTGATTTTAAACTTTGTTTTAATTTATTTATACTTATTAAATTACTTTAGAGTGCATTTATTTTTTAAAAGAAATTAAAAATTTAAATGAAAATTCAGATATAGTACAAGGCTAAATAGTCGCTAATACCTATATAATATCATTGATAAAGTTGTGGCCGAGATAATCACGAATAGGTTGAAGCATGAGCTTTGTGATGTAATTTCTGATGTTTGGAGTGTGAATTTTCCCATGTTTGAATATCAGAAATAAAATAAAAAATGATGGCAAACCTTTGAGATATCAGGTGTAATTCTCTATAAATTAAATTGAATGGGAGAAAAATGAAAATTTTCTTTTAAAAAAAAAAAATCTATTAGGCAGTAATTTTTTCACCATTAACCTATAAATATAGCATTACATCTCGAAAGAGACTTTTATGGAACAAAATGGAAGTTTAATAAATTTTTATAGTATTTTAGAATTTAAAGACAAAGATGAACGACCAACAATTAGGGGCGTTCGATTTAGAGAAGAAATCTCACTTTCATTTTCGAACTTGAACACATCTCCAACATTTTACGTCCAATTTTTCAAACCTTTTGATTTTAAATCAAATTAGCCACTTTTGTCAAAAAGAGAAATAATAATTTTTCATATTTTTTTAATAACAAAATATTAAATTTATATTTTAATATTAAAAATTATTTATTATAATTTTAATATTGTAATTCATTAATTTATTATTTCAATATTGAATTTATTTATTTTATTATTAAATTAGTAATTTATTTTATTCTAACAAATAATTTTAGTATTAAAATATAAAAATTTAAAAACTAATTATATTTTTTTTCCACGAATGGGCCACAACTTAATCAAATAAAAAATGTTAAGGAAATTGAGCTAAAAACTCAATTTTAGACAAAATTAGACATCACCAACAAAAAAAAAATGTTGGAATGAAACAGCACATGCTAACCTCACTCCTTGCTCCTCAGTCCTCGCATGAAATTTGGAGAAAGAGTTGTCAAATTGATGTCTGAAACATCTGAGACAAAGGGTTCTCTTTCTTTCTTTCTTTTTTCTCCTTTAATTAAAAAAAAGAACATAGATTTGATGTACTTCGTCCAGAAATAAACTGTCTTCAAATATAAGAATGATGTCAACAGCATATTTAAATGAACTCACGCGTTATATATATACTCTCAAATACTTGGCCTTACCTTCACATGCCAGTATGAAGGTCGTTAACAGAACGAAAAGAAGAGGATGAACCTGCCATTTCATCAGCTGTGGCATGTGTCAATCTACAAAATTCTCAAATCGGGAGTTCTTTTTTATTATTTTCTTTATTGACCAGAAATAGCAGCACAAATTATAGAAAAGCAAAACAATGGCAAACATATGCGATTTCAAAGGCAGCATCAACAGCATATAGCAGATGCTTTGAGGATGAAAGTAACAATATATACAAAAATACACATGACAAAGTATAGCAGGTATCAAATCATTCCAAGTGTTTGTTAGTGATGTGAAATCTTAAATGAAATAATAATGATGATTGCAATCACAAGAGCAGCGATCACTGAGCCAACGATCCACTTGTTTCTGGTTATTCTTCTTGACATCGATGACAAGACTTTCTTACTTTTGTCAATGGCATCATCTACTCCATGAAGCTGAAAAATGGTAAATATATAAGGAAATGAATTTAATAAGACTATTCAACAGTGGATTAAATAGTGATATGAATAGTGCTTTGGCTGGGACCTAATCAAGGATATGTGTTAAGGAGGATATGTGTTAAGGATTGAAATCCTAACAAGTCAGAAAGAGAGGAAAGGGAGAGAAATAGAAGAAAGGGGAGAAGTGCAGAGTAGAAAAATTAGAGAGAAAGAGTGATAGAAGAAAGAAAGCTTGATTAATATTGATAATTCTTGGAATGTCAATACAAGAGATGATATCTGTGTTATAAAGCAGACTCAACAACTGCTAGTAACTAACTCAGCTTCTTGACAACAACATAACTTCTTCAGCTGACTACTTGATTCCTTTCCTGCTTTTCTAATGCCACTTCATGAATCTTTTGCCACTTAATAACTCTTTTTCTTTCTTATACCTAAGAATATGCTGTAATGTTTAGGGGTAATGTATGTTATGTTGGCATTTGGTTACCCTCTAGGGATAAATTAGTAAATATCTACTTTGATGGGCCCTTTCCACTAGAGGTGAGCAAATTTCAGTAAAAAAACCCTGATCCTATCTAATTCACTTTCCTAGTCAATTTTTTGAGATATCGTTTGGTTTCAATTTTATTTTTGAAAAATTTCAACTTTTATATTCGGTTATTTAGGTAACAAAAAGAAGAAAGATATTAACCGAACTGAACTAATTTTGCGTCTTCTGCTGCCCTACCAATTAGTCCATCACAGCCTCCTCCTCCTCCTCTTTTTCTCCTGCTTCTCCCTTCATCCAGTGAGGGCAAGTGCCACCAACTTTCTCATTTGGAGCCACTAGCATCCCCCAACCCACCCACCAACCCCCCCCCTCCCCTTTTTCTCCTGCTTCTCCCTTCATCCAGTGAGGGCAAGTGCCACCAACTTTCTCAATTGGAGCCACTAGCATCCCCCAACCCACCCACACAACCCCCCCCCCCCCCCCCAAAGAAAAAAAAAAAGAAGAAGAAAAAACACAAATTGCACTCATGTGTGCTCTAGTTACCTTGATGGCTTAATTGTTCAAACATCAGTTTACCTTGACGCCAATCTGCTTATACCAAAGTCAACTTAACCCAGTGCCAATCTCAAGTCTAGTTGTACCAGACTCAACTCACACTGATGACATGCTTGACTTTTGATTTGTAATTTATTTTATTCTCATCTTTATGATTTATGTTGGTTATTTAGTTGTTATTTTGAGGATGATATTGAAAATTTTATTATGATATGTAATGTTGGATTTGTTTGAAATCTGAAGATCTATGCTTGATTTATTTCAGTTCCTGAAATATGCAAACTATAATATGGATTTGTTTCTGTTCTTGTCTGGTGTTTATGTTTACTTATTGAAATTTGAAAAGCAATGGGGCCAAATAGATTTATTTTAATGTAGCTAGATAATTCCTTCGGTTGCTTAAGAAAGATAATTTGGTATTTCAATTTGTCCAATTTGCATTGCAAACCAGTACTTTTTACATGGGTTATAATTGATCCCACTTTCTTAGGTTTGTTTTTCAATCAGACACAAGTCTTTCATATATTTGCTATCATTTTTGGACTTGGCAAATACGGTGGGTAGTTACAATTTTGCTGAACTTTCTTAAATTAGCTTATATACATAAATAAAATAATTTTATGCTCTATTTAAATAAATGTGAATATCAAATGACACTGCGTTTAAATTAAGATTGCACTAAATTTTACAATTTTCCACTTAAGTATAGAATTCAAATTCATAATAATTTCTAATGCACCAATATCTTTATGGGACCTTAATTGTTTTTTTATTATTCTATATTATCTTCTCAAATGGTAGAAAAATTAATTAGTTGATAGGATCTCTGTGTTTGATCCAATATATATAACATCAGTTAATTTAATATTTTATAATAATTATAATAAAAGCAATAATTGTTTATCTTTTGTAATGTTCAAAAACTGATCTGGACAATATATAGAGCTCATTTCCTCATTAGAAAAAAAAAAAAAAATCATTTTTTAGCATCTAGTCAATAATTATACCTCGTCATTTTAATATAAAAATAATTCATTATGCTTTTGATAAAATTTTATTATCTCCTACATTTTAGCATTTTTTTAACAAGAATATCTTACTGAATGATGCTTAATTCCATGACATGCAATCACAGTTACACAAACGAATCCCATTATTGGCGATGTTATATGGGCTATATTTTTAGCAATATGTGGCCTGTCAGCTAACAACTTATACAACAATCTGCTACTTCTAGTCTTCTACTTTGTTAGTTCACAAATTAGTAACTTGCCAATTGAAGAATTGTGAAAGCTGTCAGAGAACATACACAATTGATGATAGACATAACAGTAACCAACAGAACTCAAGACCTGGACACAAGAATATTAAGTAGAAAAAAATTGAGCATCAACTCAACAAATGACATCGCCACAAACACCCCTTCCACATCAAACTCTGGCCATCCCCATCGCCACAAACACCCCTTCCACATCAAACTCTGCCCATCCCCACCCGGAGGGTGGGGGTGGGTGGAGAGAGAGAAAGAGAGAGGGAGAGGGAGGGAGAGAGAGAGAGAGAGAGAATACCTTATTATGAGCATGTAGGAGAGTTTGGCGCTGCTGATGCAAATCTTCGAGAATTGAAACACCAAGTTCCTCTGTCTCCAGCATTGTTCTTCTACTCTCCTTAATCCTGTCTCCAGACTGGTTTAATCTTTCTACTGACATAGACAATCTTTCTCGCTGATCTGCAGAAACCTGTAACATCATTGACCAATTAGTAAAAATTTCACCACCAAATAAACTACAAATCTCACTTGTAAATTGTTCAAAGAACCAAAGCATCAAACATGCCTGGCAATCTGCACATGAATGAAACCAAATGATAAATGCCAAAGACAATAAAAAGGTTAACATGTAAGTTGAGGATTTGTGAAAGCAGTATTCACCGTTAGAACTCAACTAAACTTGTGTTTACTCCTGTACTCCATACTAGAGTACATTCAGTCATTTAAATTCAATAAAGAAAAACTAAAGCAGCTTGTTCAATAAAAAAATAAAATAAAATAAAATAAAGCTGTTGGCACCGTTTTTAACTTTTCCTTAACCCAAAAAATTTCAGTGACCAGGAAGCTAATCCGGCTACAAAGATCCCTTGCCGAGCAACAAATCAATACAGCCTCAACAATAGCAGCAGAAGGAACAAGTGATAAATTCCCCCAGGGGCCAAAAAAAGTACATAATGAAATTTAGCAGAAAGCTATACACTGGTAACTACAAAGCAACCAAAGGCATGTTCAGTAGGACGCAATTAGAGATTGAGATAATTTTTTTTTCTAAAATTACATACTAAGAGATTAAATCAAGGGGATCACACGATAAAAACAAATGATATATATTACCGCGTGCACATCCGCCATTCCAGCCTCCAACAACTCTTCACGGGCAGCATGATCAGCATTACCAGACGTTATTCTCTTAAATTCCCTCTTTAACTTATTTAGATCAGACTTATATTCCCTTAATTTGGCTAGAAGCATAGCCTTCACATTCGGCTGCAAACTCCTAGCCTCAAGGTCCATTTTCCGAATCTAACCAAAATAAAACCAAACATTAAACCTAAAAACTCCAAAAAAAAAAAAGAAGAAAAGCAAAATAAAGAAACAAGATCTTCAAAACCGCACCAAAGCATCACAATCTTCCAATCCAGATTCTATCTCCGAGATCTTCTCCTTCTTCTCCTCTGCAACTTTTTTTTCCACAAGATTAACGAAAAGTAACAATCAATTACAATTATCTAGAAGGAAATGGAAAATCAATGGTTATGATTAGGAATCATTACCTCCATCAGGAAGCATAAAAATGGAGTTGCATTTACGGGAGAGATTTGCAGAGAGCTCGCAGTACTGGCGCTCGTATCCTTCGAAGACATCACTCATGACTGCTGAGCAAGAAGAGAACAGAAGAGAAGATTGGTCTATTACAGGAGAGAAGGCAAGCGAGTAGGGAGAGAAACGAAAGGATTTAAAATGACAGCCGACGGAATCGTAAATTCTTAGAAATAGATGACTTCTGGCAGCTGCATTCTTCTATTTGACTTCAGGCTGACGACGGTATTTTATTACTTTCTCATCCGGTAAAACGGTGCGTTTATGTTCTTGTAGTTTTTGTTAAAGTCTTTAGCCCGTTTTGCAATTTCTTTTAACGGATTTTGCAATATAAAGTGGAGTATGCCATATAATATTTGAAGCTAAGAGGGGCAAACAATCAACTGTAAAAGATATCTTTTTTTTTTTTTTGTGATTTACAAAAAGTTAATAGTATTGTATTATTAATAAATTAATTTTTATATTTTCAAAAACTCATAATTTTTTTAAAACAATTATTTCGGTCATTAGCTTTAATGCATTTTGTCTATTTTCTAAATGTATTTTTAACATATTTCATTAGTCAAACTTATTATTAAATATATTTTAACATATTTCAGTAGTCAAACTTATATTAAATAATATTCGTTATATAATTTTTATTTTTCTTTTTTTATTATTCTAAAATTATTATCTATTTACTTTTTTTACACTAATACTTTTATTTATCTATTTAAAAAAAATATACATTTAAACACTTTTGTTCTAAATAGGTTTTCTTCTTTAGTATTAACAGCTTAATGGATAGAGGGAAAAAAGTATAACAGGATCAAAATTCAAGGGATTTTTAGTGAGCTTTTGAAAAATAACAGTATCTGACATTTTCCAATTGACCTATATTTACAACTATTTTTATTAAAAAAAAATTATAGTTATGTAAAATTTCTATTTAAAAACAAGATTTGTCATCTTAATCAATTGATACATCAAGGATATTTAAAACCAATTAAACTTATGGAATAATGTTGTGAGCGGTAAATATGGAGTTAAAAATTTTATAAAAATTCAATTTAATTGATATCTTTTCTAATAAAAAAAATTCAATTATTTTTAAATTAAAAAATTTTCATTTAAAAGAAATTGAAATTTTACATAATTTTACAAAAATTTATTTGTTTTTCACAAAATGAAGGGTAAAAGAAAATATATAAAAGATAAGACTTTTTATTTTATTTTTACCATAAAGCATTTTTTTTCCAAGTCAAATGACTTGGGGATATCTCCAGACAAAATAGTGCTCTTCAATATCATGCTTAGGAAACCTAATTAAGATAGAAGTCCAAAATTTGTAGTTCTGTACATTACTGAGCAAGCCAATACAAATTATAGGATTAAATATCCTACAAGGCAGATGAGGCAATTCTTCCCTTCCAAATTTTCAAAATACAAAATCACAAGGGTAGAATCATTCACCTGCAGAAACATCCTACATGATGATCCTGCAGAGAATTACATAACATCTTCAGGGAACTCCACATTTTGGTAATGACAACAAACTCTGCCAGATGAAATTGAAGCAGAGATAAGAAGCATTAATACAAGAAGAGGGATATAAGGCCACAAATTCATATCTCTAAACAAAAGACATATACCATGTTGGCTAATCTCTTCTGTGCAACTTGGGAAAAATAGCATGAGATCATACCAAGACTTACCTCAATATCTACCACTATCCCAGTTAATTCTGGCAATCGGACATGAAATCTCAGCTATGTGCGTCAGAGAAAACATAATACAGGATGATGGTACACTGTAAATATTAACCTCCAGCGCCAGAACCTTCAGAAGCTACTGATCCATTTGAAGGAACAGAACCTGTTTCATCCAACACCAGATTCCCAACTGTTTCGGCTGGCTTATGCTCTGACTGCTCCCAGTCTTGATCAGGGAACACCTCAGATTGTAAAGATGGAGCAATGTTATTCACATGTAGCCATGTTAGCTCCCACAAGCTATCCCCACCTAAGGCACTTCTCTGTACCAGTACTCCCTTAGCCTTCATCACTAACAAGGTGTTCTTAAGAAGCTCAGGCACTACTTCCTGGAGTTTCTCACTCTTCTTCCCTCTTACTTTAACTTTCAGATATTTTTCCATTCGACTGAGCACCCCCAGCCATAATTTACAGAAAGTAGTTAACTGAGCAAGGTCATGCAGTAACTGTAAAAACACTTTTGAAAGGAGCTTTACAGCAATAATTAGAGTGCCCTCCATGTTTCTGTAATCCTTTTGAGAGTGTCCCTGAGCAATTTCAAGCAAGTCATCAAGCATTGTAAAAATTACCAGATCAAAACACTGTAACCACAAACCATGTGGCAGATTGATCCCCTCCACTCCTCTCAAGCACTTTTGCAATGATAAAAGGGCATGGTTCCTAACATCCTCTCTCTGATCCAAACAAACTTTTCTTAATCCCTGCACAACCCTCAGCCACATCTCCCCAATATCCTGTGACAACTTTGCAGCTTCCTCCTCCGCCATTGTTTCCTTAGCCTCATGAGACCACCGAGTTAAAAAATCAACAGAGCCTGCCATTAGATCTAGTGCACGCACAGACCTTTCAGACTGTGCCACACGAGACTCTGCAAACTGCCTGGCTGCATCAACACAGAGGACGAAATTGGCAGGTACCAAGTGAGCTCCATCACTCATAATGAACAACAACGCATCAAATCCAGCTTCAGAAGCTTCAGGATGCCGAGCTGTGATGGAAAGTAGTGAAGTAATTGTACGCCACCCCATCAGAGATCTGATATGGGTAGCATTAGCTTTCACAAGGCGACTGACTTCTTGTGTAATTTGTTCACAGTAAGCATCAGCAACACGGGCATCAAGTTTCAAAACAAGTTGCAATGACCTCAAAAGTTCATCAGCCAGGTTTTCTTTGTAAGGCAGCAGCCGCTGGCAAATCCGGAGGAGTCCAAACACAGCCTTCTCTACTAAGGCACAAGGCATTACAGTTGATTGAACAATATTAGCTATGTGCTCATAAACACCCTGCCACAATAACACTATCCTGTCCCGGTTGTTCAGAGTAATTGCAATCAGCAACTCCAGACAGAAAACTGCAGTATCTTCATCCTCTGGAGAGCTGTTCCCTTTCTGGGGACGGCCTGCTGCCCAGATAAGCGCTCGAGCAAGCTGTAACAAAGATTCAGCTTGCAAGAACTTACTCTCAGTAAATATGCTGTCAACATGGCATTTTTGGATAGTCTGAAGCGTGCGTTGGTGAGCAGCTAGTTGTTGTTCAGTGGGTTGTGATCTTGGCTCCTCAGTGTCAAGGGATAAGAGCTGACTAAACCGACCCATCAATCCAGAAGATCTTCTTGGAGTTCCCATGGATTGCACATGAGCTGAAGACAGAGAATTTGAGATAGGTTTCCCATGACCAGGGTCAGCAGAAACCTCAGATTCATCAGCAGCATCACTGGCTACACGTGCCGGTAGAAGACCAAGTTTGTGCAACCTTAGAATGCAATCCAGAATATTTCTCCAACCAGTGCGAATATAATCACCATACCTATTTGCAATGGTAAAAACAGTCACAGTCGCCATCCTGGCTTTTGGGTCATCACCAAAGGCTAGAACAGGTTCTTCAAGCAATGATGGATTCAAGAGGGTTGTGAACTTACATAGAGACACAACTAGATCATCCAGTACATCTTCAAGATGATGACAGGCAGATATTTTTGCAACAGCTAAGAATCCATCAATACATGTCTGGTAAACATCCTCATGTTCCGCATGATCAAACACAACAGAGATAGCAGCAATCGTGGGACCTGACATTATAGCAAACATATCATGGTCAAGGTAAGCTTTTGAATCCGACACAATAAATGGTGCAGTTTTCTTGGATTTGAGCATTAAATCAATCCAACGACTAGGTGTCATTTCAGGGAAACCAGCTCCTTGTTCTGGAGTTGTGCGTATCTCATTCTTGCAAATGGAGTGGTATAGTTCTGACAGGAACTCTCGAGGCAAGTCATTGCCTCCATTGATGTGCCTATTATTCCGGATAAAGTCCTCCTCTGTCATCTTTTTCTTCACCTGCACATTATGCTGATCTGTGTTGAGCATTATGAGAGAATAAGATAACAAAAGAGCAGCATCCTTGTTAGCTAGGATCTGCGGTGATTGCTCATAGTATCTCTCTGAAAATGCCTCAAGCACCCTCTGTATTTTTTGAGATTCTCCAGGCAACCTAAAAGTTTCCAAGAACAACCGCAGAGCAGTGTCCAAATTCATGCCCTGGAAATCAAATGTCCCAGCAAATTCATGAAGTACTTGAACACAAAACTCATCATGATTTCCCAGGAAATCACCAACAAGGTTCTTATCTAACCCAGCAGTATACCTGAAAAAGCAGGCCACACTTTGAGGGTCAAGTTTGTCAGGTAAGAGGTGTGTTCCTTGGAGAAATTCTAGGCCTTTCTTCGGGTCACGATTAAAGTGATCAGCTCCAATCATCAATCTTCTCTTAATATACTTTCTCCGCCGGACAAAGGGAACCCAATGATTAGGATCACTGTAGTTGTCACACTTCACCATCCAGAATGGTGTATACTCCTCAAGGTTCACCGGTGCCTGTTCTGAATTAAATGATCCATTGCCAATCCTTTCAGCCATCCCCTGAATAACAGCTATGAGACCATCCAAAGCAAGAATATGCATTGCAGACAGCGGGCAGTTCACTGGAAATGCACTCTTTGACAACAAATTAGCTAGTTCTTCAAATACATTACTGCATGTTATGTCACAATCCAAATTAGCATACATCTCAACCATAAATGTTTTCTGCCTGCAGAAGTCTACAAGAGCCTCCATAGCAACCTCTTGCTGTTGGTATGAAGCACCATATTTGCTCTGTGCAAGCCTCAGAATGACACAAGAGAAGAAAGCCTCTAGCTGCAATTTGAGTTCATTTCGCAGATGGTGATACAAGTTAAGAACAATACTACAAACCATTGAGAGAATAAGCGGGCTCATTGACAAGCCAAACTGCATCAGATTACGAAATAGTTCATCCTGAATCAAACTCAACAACCTGGGGTGACGATGAATAGAAGGACCACCCAATTCTATTGCTGAATTGATTAATCCCAACGCAAAAAGTGGTACATCTTCATCAAATGCTATTGTATTAGATCTGGGGCCCATTCCCATATGTTCAACAACATTTAATAAAGAACACAAGAAGTGAAATATCTCCACCATGCAAGGGACACCATATGGCTCTGTCATGAGCTGCAAATCATATGGAAGGGCATCTTTTCCACTACTACCTCCAATTGTGCTTTCTTCCATTACAGTTGCCACCAGACCCGTAGAAGCACTCGAACCATAGCTAACAGAAGATGTTTGCCCTTCTAACTCAGAACTGCCATTCTCTATTTGTTTGCTCACAAAGGTGTAATCATTATCTAGACCAGCAATCTGTAAAAGAAAGAAGGTTCTACAGATTTTGAGTTATTAGACAAAAAGTAAAACCATGACATAGGCACAGAAGAAAAAAAAACATATGATTATTCATTGCTTGACAAAAATATTACAGTTTTAAAGGAGGAGGTGGAGGATACTAACAGATCAGCTCTAAACTATGACCCACGTAATAAGTCAGAGTAGATTACATCAAGACATTATATTTGCTTTTTGAATTTATACCCAATTGTCTAAGCACCAGAGTTAAAGATAATTAGGAAAAAGCTTTTGCAATTGTGAACAAGAACAATGTGCAATTGTACCTCCTGTTTGGCAGGACTGACTCCATTAATCAGCGCATGCTCTGTGTTTTCAATATCTGGAAGGTGTGAAAAAATGCACCTAACAAGTTCATGCATTGTGTGCCGAGCTATCCGCTGTAATAACTCGCCTTTAGTTCCTGCTTGGTGAACTATACGGAAACAAGTGTTCACTATGGTACAGACATGCTGATTACTAAGTGTGACTGATGCTTTACCTTTCATACAAGCTAGAAGAACCTGAAGAATCTTCATTAGTACCACCTCTTCTGACGCTGGATCAGTCACCTCAAATCGGCAACTTGTCACTGCATCAACTACCAAGTGCATAGCATCTTCAACATTTACAGTGTTTTGATCAATCACATCAAGGGTTAAAATCTTGTAAACAGATGACAAAGCAACCCCAGTGATTGGAGCACCAGTTTCATCTGATCGAATAACATCCAAAAATGGTTGGAGATACACAGAAGGATTGATGGTATGCCAAGGATGCTGCCATGAGAATATCTGTTTCCTCAGTGCCTTCAAAGACTGAATCAAAGAGTGCTCTAGCTGGTCATCACCTGACATATATCGTCCGCCCCATCTTACATTTCTTCTCATGACTGCCAATACTGCACCTACCTCCGCATTAATCATGCATGCTAGAGTAGCCTTGTTAGAATAGGAAGAGTCACAGTCTTCAGGTTCTTCCTCAATTGCCTTAATTCCTGATTGCAGCTTTAAGCGACCCATTTTGTAGAAGATTCTTTGTACGCAAACCAATTTCTATCAGTGTCTACCAGTTTGCTAAATGGAGGAGGCAAAATAACTTGCCTGAAGCATACCCTTCATACTACATGGTTGTAAAAAACAATCAATACATGTTCATTAGCCATAAACAAGTCAAAAGCAGCCCAAGAAGAATAAGTCTGCCCTGATGCTGCTCTATGATATAATGTAAGCACGCATATCAACATGAAGCTCATGCACTCTAAATTATTAAAAGAGCACAAATCAACGTAATCATCTCTCATGTACTTAAAAATTTTCTTTTAGGGGAAAGGGAAACATTATATATTATTTCAAATATAATAGTTGGAAGGACATTCTCCACTCCTTCCTCTTCAAGAATTTGATTGACCCACAAAATTAAAATCATCAATGAGTAGCTATAAAACCCTAATTGAATAATCTAACCCAAAATCAGGCATAACATAAAAAAATTGCAATCAGAATTTTCAGAAATAAAGCGTTAGTTGCACACATTCATGCACACAAGAGGCGACTATAACACCCCGTTGACTGTATATGATAATGGAGAGAGAAGAAACAACGGATTACTGCACACTCTACTAAGAGTCTGACTACACAAGATCTAGCAAAAGAGGTATAAAGAAATCCAATAAAAACCCAGAAAGAAACAAAAATTAACAAGAAATAATCCAGATTTCAATTAACCAAAAATTATCGAAAAAATGGAGAGAATTGCATGAATCACAAGATTCAGAAACATTTTCTTTGTCGAAAATTTCTGGGGAACCAAACAAAGGGTTCAATGCCAAGAACCAAAATGCCAAAAAAATTAAAGATAATAAAGAAATAAATAAGAAAGCAATGGGTTACCTGTGCGTGGATCCAGAGAGTGAGATCCGCGAATGAACTCTCTATCTCTGTGCGACACAGAGGGAAAGAGAGACACAGCGAGGAAAGCAAAGGAGGACTTTGTTGCGACACTGCAGAGAAAAAAGGAAAAATAACTTAATTATAATTTAGTACGTATAATTTAATAAAATATACAATTTAGTCCTTATGGTTAATTACAAGTTACTCTCTACTTATAACATCACGGTTAAGTATCTGTTAAATTTATTTATATTTTTAATATGCAATAATCAAATCTTTAAAATTTAATAAAATTTACAGTTTAATATTTAAATTTAAGTTTTATATTTTATTTGAAACAATAAATTTTATATTATTTTTGCTTCTCATTCAATATAAGTTTTTATAAATTTAATAGTTAAAATTTCATTTTTTTTTAGAAAATAGCTTGAATTTAAAAAATATTTTTTGTGAAAAATATTTTTTGTAAATAAAATAATATATTTTTATTATTTAATTTTAATTTAAAAAATAAAATTTGTTAATAAATTTTTATATAAAGTCTTAATAAAGATGTTTTTTTCTTTTCAACCGATAAAATGGTTTTTTTTTTAAATGATCTATTTTTTATTAAAAATATTTTTATTACCTAAATTTTTGAATTTTTAAATAATAAAAATATGAAAAATATTTTTTTAAAAAATATATTTTATAAAATAATTTAAAATAATTATTAAACAACCATCTATAACTTTATAATTGTATTTAAATGTTATATTTAATTTGAGATTTTTATAATTATCCATCAATATTATAATCATTTAAGAATATATCCCTAAAATTTAGGGATTGTTTCCTAAAGTTCTCGACAAATATTATAATTAAATTTTTTATAATAAATTTGTAAATTGTTATATTTTTATAAATTAATCATTAAATATTAAGATTATTCAAAAGTAAGATTTTATATATTTAAAAATTGATCTTTAAATTTATAATTGTATATTGATATCTGAGATCTAAAAAGAGATGTGGTTTTTATGTGTACGAAAAAACTCCGTCTGAATGGTTCATACTTTTCTCTTTTATTCTTTTTTCTTTATTCTTTAATGACGCATAACCGCCACCTTACTACAGTGCACTTGTCACTATCTCATAGAGCCGTACGTACGAACGTACCTATCTTCTCACCACTGTCAGACAACCATTTAATTTCCTTCCGGCGCTCACACTGCTAGGGTCGTGACATAGCTGGGCCTGTTTTCCTACTCGCCTATCGCGTTAGAAAAGCTGGGTCCCCTTTTGAGTAGCCTTAGGTCCCGGTCAGCCCAGCCTGCTTAATTGGAGACGGAGTTGCGTGCTAATGGATCATATTACATAGTGGGCTTTAATGGGTGTTGGGCCTGGCTCTCATACAAGGGTTCGACTACGGCCCGGATGCTAGTGGCCCGGCGGTCATCAAGTGCCCCTTTATCTACTCATTAGTTATTCCATAATTAATGAGGGGGTAAATCCTGAAACCTCAATTATGACCGCACGGCCTTAGGGAGGATCCTATCAAAACGTCTTTTCTTTGCCTTTACCCATTTCAAATTCGTCTTCTCGACTTTGCTCTCGACTCTTCTTATTGCTTTGCTTTCGACATTTCGTTCTCTCTTGCGTTCGCAATCTCTGCTCCGAGATACGTCTCACTCTTCCCATGGCTTCCATTAGGATTCCCGAAGTTATGGATTTGATATCCTCCATTACTCCCTCTTCCCTTCTCAATTTCTTCTCCAGCGAGTATCTCGATACCTCCATCTATAGGGTTAGGGCTCAGTTTGTAACGTGAGGGTTGTATAAACCCATAGGTCTTGATAGACCCTCAGAAGGCCGTAGCTTGATTTTCTATGTTAAAAGGTTTTGGTGACTTTCTCTATCCCTATTTTTTATTGTCTTTGTTTGATCATTTCATACACACATGCTATTTTAACTGTTCTTTGCTGTTCTGCTTTTTTTTTTCCTTGTGGCTTATCCCTTTCCTTTACCCCCAGGTTTGTATCTTTCCGAGTTGAGCTTGGAAGGTTGGGCAAGGTTGTGGTAATTTATTTCTAGGATCAGTTGGGTCATCTCTCTTGTAGAGGTTTAGGCTTGTGACTTTGCCCTATCCCTGGTGGAAATCCCTTGAACATGACCTTTACGTAAAAGTATGATGAGAGTTCATGTTCATGTCCAACCTTGGGACTGTCGTAGTATTGTCAATGATTGACCTTTCTAATTGTGTTTTTCTCTATGGAGTTCTGACTTGTTTTGTTTTTCTCTTTTCAGCTTCTTCTTCAATGTACAAGTCAAGCTTGGAAGAATGAAGGTTTGGAAGATTGCTTTCTGAAAATCTGTGGCAATTGGGATTTTTCATGTACAAAGATGCTTAGTGAGGCTTGCCCCTACTTCTGCCCACCTTAACCCATCTGAATTATCGCTGCTCAGAGGTTTCGCTCTCCAGACGCCGACATTGGCCAAGTCTTCGGCAACCCCCGAGTGGACCTCTTAAGAGCCCATTATCATCAGCGAGTCTGTCGAGGGCGGTCCCTAGGGAGATACTGAGATTGCTCCTCTGGACATCCAACCCCTTCAAATTGTGGCCACCGTCGTGATTGGAGGGGCCACCGGTAAGCAAGCACGGACCTCCGAGCCATCTTCCGAAGTCAGAGTGCCGGGACCGGCAACGTGTCCTGCTAAGACTGTGCCTCCCCCATGCGCAAAGAAAAAGGGGTTGCGGATTTACTTTGGAGGGTCCTAACGCCAGCCATGATGAAGCCTGGGCCAGCACGATGAAGCTACAGCTTGTGCTGTTATTCTAACAAGGTTACAGCACATGAGAACTTGAAAGGCATGACATCAGCAGCAGAGGAGTCTCGCCTTCAACAACAGAGGAGTCTCGCCTTCAGCAACAATAATTTCGCCAAGAGATCAGTGTTTTGGAAGAGAGATGTTCTTCCTATTGAAGGATGCCTGGGCTGTAGAGGATAGGGTCCAGCGAGCTTACAAGGAGCACTTTTCAGAAGTATAAAGACTTCTGTCGAGTTTAAAGATGTCATCCACCCCAGGCTTGTGAGGCGCGACTGGAGGAGTATAAGGCCTCCGCGGAGATGAAGAAACTATATATAAGGAGGCCTTCCAAATGTTCGCCTCCAGCTACAATCAGGCTTGAAGTCGGCTAAGGATGCCCCCTCCACTCCGTTGGTGGACCTACGAGCTCCAGAAGTTGATTCTGATGGAGAGGAGGTGCGCTACGGAGAGAATGACAACCCTTTGCCCAAGGTGCTCCTCATTTGCCTCCTGGACTTGAGGGGAGACACCATAAGATAAACCCTCAACGACTTAGTTAATTCTGGTTCTCCCTCTTCTGCAACTTTTGTAACACATTTAATAATCACTAAAGTTGTTTTCTTTTGTGCACTTTGTCTCTGTTTCTATTTATTGTGTTTTTCTCCTGTTTTCTGACTTGGAACTTTGTGTATGACGACCTGTGGATGTTTAATAGCTTTCACGTATTCCATCTCAGTGTATTTTTCACTTGTATACTTAAACTATTTTTGAATATAAAGAAATCCAATAAAAACCCAGAAACAAAAATTAACAAGAAATATCCAGATTTCAATTAACCAAAATTATCGAAAAAATGGAGAGAATTGCATGAATCACAAGATTCAGAAACATTTTCTTTGTCGAAAATTTCTGGGGAACCAAACAAAGGGTTCAATGCCAAGAACCAAAATGCCAAAAAAATTAAAGATAATAAAGAAATAAATAAGAAAGCAATGGGTTACCTGTGCGTGGATCCAGAGAGTGAGATCCGCGAATGAACTCTCTATCTCTGTGCGACACAGAGGGAAAGAGAGACACAGCGAGGAAAGCAAAGGAGGACTTTGTTGCGACACTGCAGAGAAAAAAGGAAAAATAACTTAATTATAATTTAGTACGTATAATTTAATAAAATATACAATTTAGTCCTTATGGTTAATTACAAGTTACTCTCTACTTATAACATCACGGTTAAGTATCTGTTAAATTTATTTATATTTTTAATATGCAATAATCAAATCTTTAAAATTTAATAAAATTTACAGTTTAATATTTAAATTTAAGTTTTATATTTTATTTGAAACAATAAATTTTATATTATTTTTGCTTCTCATTCAATATAAGTTTTTATAAATTTAATAGTTAAAATTTCATTTTTTTTTAGAAAATAGCTTGAATTTAAAAAATATTTTTTGTGAAAAATATTTTTTGTAAATAAAATAATATATTTTTATTATTTAATTTTAATTTAAAAAATAAAATTTGTTAATAAATTTTTATATAAAGTCTTAATAAAGATGTTTTTTTCTTTTCAACCGATAAAATGGTTTTTTTTTTAAATGATCTATTTTTTTATTAAAAAATATTTTTTATTACCTAAATTTTTGAATTTTTAAATAATAAAAATATGAAAAATATTTTTTTAAAAAATATATTTTATAAAATAATTTAAAATAATTATTAAACAACCATCTATAACTTTATAATTGTATTTAAATGTTATATTTAATTTGAGATTTTTATAATTATCCATCAATATTATAATCATTTAAGAATATATCCCTAAAATTTAGGGATTGTTTCCTAAAGTTCTCGACAAATATTATAATTAAATTTTTTATAATAAATTTGTAAATTGTTATATTTTTATAAATTAATCATTAAATATTAAGATTATTCAAAAGTAAGATTTTATATATTTAAAAATTGATCTTTAAATTTATAATTGTATATTGATATCTGAGATCTAAAAAGAGATGTGGTTTTTATGTGTACGAAAAAACTCCGTCTGAATGGTTCATACTTTTCTCTTTTATTCTTTTTTCTTTATTCTTTAATGACGCATAACCGCCACCTTACTACAGTGCACTTGTCACTATCTCATAGAGCCGTACGTACGAACGTACCTATCTTCTCACCACTGTCAGACAACCATTTAATTTCCTTCCGGCGCTCACACTGCTAGGGTCGTGACATAGCTGGGCCTGTTTTCCTACTCGCCTATCGCGTTAGAAAAGCTGGGTCCCCTTTTGAGTAGCCTTAGGTCCCGGTCAGCCCAGCCTGCTTAATTGGAGACGGAGTTGCGTGCTAATGGATCATATTACATAGTGGGCTTTAATGGGTGTTGGGCCTGGCTCTCATACAAGGGTTCGACTACGGCCCGGATGCTAGTGGCCCGGCGGTCATCAAGTGCCCCTTTATCTACTCATTAGTTATTCCATAATTAATGAGGGGGTAAATCCTGAAACCTCAATTATGACCGCACGGCCTTAGGGAGGATCCTATCAAAACGTCTTTTCTTTGCCTTTACCCATTTCAAATTCGTCTTCTCGACTTTGCTCTCGACTCTTCTTATTGCTTTGCTTTCGACATTTCGTTCTCTCTTGCGTTCGCAATCTCTGCTCCGAGATACGTCTCACTCTTCCCATGGCTTCCATTAGGATTCCCGAAGTTATGGATTTGATATCCTCCATTACTCCCTCTTCCCTTCTCAATTTCTTCTCCAGCGAGTATCTCGATACCTCCATCTATAGGGTTAGGGCTCCTCTTTGTAACGTGAGGGTTGTTCTTCCAAACCCATATCCGGTGGGCTTGATAGACCCTCAGTAAGGCCGTAGCTTGATTTTCTTTGTTAAATAACGAGATTTTGGACTGACTTTCTCTTTTACCCTATTTTTTATTGAAGCCTTTACCCATTTCGGGGTGACACCCCACATGCTATCCTCAAACTCCATTCTTTTTATGTGTTCTTTCAAATCCGTCTGCCTGTGCTGGGATTTTGCCCCCTCTATTGCTCTGTTTTGTACTTTTTTTTTTGCCTTGTTCAGGCTAATCATGGGTTCTATTACTTTATTCCCCGGGGAGGGTTGTCTATCTTTGCCGAGTACAAAGATTCAATAAAAGGTTGGGCTGAAGCCTTTGTGGTGGTCGAGTTAAAGGAGAGCTCAAGGATCAGTTGGGATGTCGATCTCTCTTGGAGAGAAGTCCCACAAGGCTGCAATGACCTTCCTCGGCTATCCCTGGTGGACCAGATCTACCTTCTTCGACTGACCTTCGTACGGAAGAAGTATGACGTCGAGAAGTTCATGTTCATGTCCAACCTCTGGGACTGTCGGGAAGCTAGTATTGTCAATGATTGCTTTCTTACTCTTTCCTTTTTAATTGTGTTTTTCTCTATTACTCTGAGTTCTGACTTGTTTTGTTTTTCTCTTTTCAGCTTCTTCTTCACCCATGGACAGCCTTAAGCTACCGAAGAATTTCAACTTGTCCAGGAAGAATATGAAGGCTACGCTGGAAGCCTTCAAAGCCAGCAAATCTGTGGCAGACGTGACCCGGGAGTTCTTTCATGCTGTCGCCCCTGCTTTTGTGAGCCAGACTCTTACCCCTACTTCTGCCCAAGCCCTGACGCTTGCTACTGGGGGTTATCGTTCTGCTGCCTCAAAGGCTTTCGCTCTCGGTAAGACGCCGACCTTGGCCAAGTCTTCGGCAACCCCCGAGTGGACCTCTTAAGAGCCCATTATCATCAGCGAGTCTGTCGAGGGCGGTCCCTAGGGAGATACTGAGATTGCTCCTCTGGACATCCAACCCCTTCAAATTGTGGCCACCGTCGTGATTGGAGGGGCCACCGGTAAGCAAGCACGGACCTCCGAGCCATCTTCCGAAGTCAGAGTGCTCGGGTCCTGTTAAGATCGTGCTGTTGGAAAATCCCGAGATTATTGCAACCCAAATTGCGCAGCGAAAAAATAAAATCTCGGATTTTCTTTTCCAGAATCCGAGTGCTTCGTTTATTTCATAAGAAGGATATGAGACTAACGTGTTAATCTCGTCCAAAAGATACAATGGCGAACTGATGGTGCTGCTTTTTCAAACGAACACCCTCTATGGTATCCACATGAACGACTTCTATCCTTCTAGAGTGTTAGCTCTCTCAAAGATGGATAGATTATGTGCTCCACAATCTGCAATAGTTAGACTGAATTTTTTTTTCAAAAATTAACATCATCTCTATAATTCGTAGAAGGGGTATTTATATGTTTCAGTCTTTTGTTTTCCCACAACTCTTTTCTCAAAAGAGTTGTGTTCATAACTCACTATCACAATCTCACAGATACTCAAATATCTTATGTGATAGAGTCCTTTATCTGTAACAGTTACAGATAGACTGTAGATCTTTTAAATATTATTATTAATTGTATTAATGATTAATAATAATAACACTTTATTATTATTAATTATATAAATGATTAATAAAAATAATACTTTATTATTATTAATTATATTAATGGGCTTTGGGCTTTTAGCCCATTAATATGTCATAGCACATCAACAACGTCCTTTTGTGTGTGACCCAATAGGCTCACATTAATTGGCAATAGGTCCAGTCCCACAAGGCCCATAAGTCATAAGTGGCCTCTAGCAAGACATTATGACTACCCAACTAATATGAGGATCAATAGTCTGATAAATCCTAATAAATAGAACATGTATTAATCCCTTTGTCACACGATATCTAGTTTGAACATAAGTTATGGTCAATGTCAAACTTATAATGTTCAAACTTATGATTTCTTGATCTCTAAGTAGACTGATAAATTCAAATGATATTGATCATACTATCAATTCATTTGAGCACGGCCATACATTTCTCATTCTCACTTATCGAGGGGCCCAGAAGATATCTCTCTCAAAGAGAGGGACAAATCCTATCTTGATTGTTCAATATCCTCTACATAATTTCTATTATGCTCAATCATAACCTTTATAATTATCCGATTAAAGACAACGTTTGGTTATGTCAAAACATAACAGTCATTATGTTGGAAACTATGACAATTTCAAGTCAAAGGATTAAGACATAACTATTTTGAGATTCACTTATGACAATAACCCATGTAGTGATCTCAGTGCGGGTCCATCCAATACTTTGTTCTCTAACAAGTATCTATGATTATTGAGTTATATTAACATATACATAATCATCTCATGATTATCAATCAATAATCATACTAGCTATGTTTTATTATTATCAACATAATAATAAGTAACCAGGGATGATAATCATTATTATGTAACATGCAAACAAATAATAATGATAAATACCTCTTTTATTAATAACCAAAACGACATACAAAAAGGCCCAAGATAATGGCCTAGGGCATATACACTAATAATCTCCCACTTGCACTAGGCCTAATCATACAAGTATCTAATACCCATAGACCTAGTGTGCTGACCATGCTTGACCTGTGAAAGAGGATTGGTCAGTGGATCTGCAATGTTGTCATTTGTATCTACTTTGCATATTTTGATATCTCCTCTATCAATGATCTCTCGAATAAGGTGATATCGCCTGAGTATGTATTTAGATCTCTGATGAGATCTGGGCTCCTTTGCCTGTGCTATGGCACCATTGTTATCACAATAAAGGTCCATAGGATTTGCAATGCTGGGAACCACTCCCAACTCTAAGATGAATTTCTTCAACCAGATTGCCTCTTTAGCTGCATCTGATGCTGCTATATACTCAGTTTCTGTTGTAGAATTTGCTACAGTGCTCTGCTTGGAACTTTTCCAGCTAACAGCTCCACCATTTAAAGTGAATACAAATCTTGACTGCGATCTGAAGTCATCTATGTCGGTTTGGAAACTAGCATCTGTATAACCATTTACAACTAGCTCGTCTTCCAAACCTCCATAAACTAGGAATGCATTCTTAGTCCTTCTAAGGTATTTTAGGATATTCTTAACAGTTGTCCAGTGACTTTCACCGGGATCTGCCTGATATCTGCTTGTTGTGCTCAAGGCATATGAGACGTCTGGTCTAGTACATAACATGGCATACATGATAGATTCAATAGCAGAAGCATAAGGAATCTTATTTATCCGTTCTCGCTCATCAAATGTCATAGGATATTGATTCTTGCTAAGATGAATACCATGATACATGGGCAAGAATCCTCTTTTGGAATCTTGCATGCTGAACCTTTTCAGCACCTTGTCAATATAAGTACTTTGACTCAGACCGATTATCCTCTTGGATCTATCCCTATAGATCTTAACACCAAGGATATAAGCAGCCTCACCTAAGTCCTTCATTGAAAAAGAATTCCCTAACCAAGTCTTAACCTTTTGCAAGGTAGGGATGTCATTTCCAATGAATAATATGTCATCCACATATAGGACTAGAAACACAACTGCATTCCCACTAACCATCTTGTAAACACAAGGTTCATCTTCATTCTTGATGAATCCAAAGTTCCTGACTGTTTCATCAAAATGAAGATTCCAGCTCTGAGAAGCTTGCTTCAATCCATAAATGGATCTTTGAAGCTTGTAAATCTTTCCAGAATTCTCATGGATTACAAAACCCTCAGGTTGTGTCATGTACACATCCTCGAGCAAGTTTCCATTAAGGAAAGCTATTTTGACGTCCATTTGCCATATCTCGTAATCATAGTACACAGCAATGGCAATGAGAATTCTAACCGACTTAAGCATTGCAACTGGTGAAAAGGTCTCATCATAGTCTATACCATGAGTTTGCTTGAAACCTTTTGCGATAAGCCTTGCTTTGTAGGTATGCACATTTTCATCCATGTCGGTTTTCTTCTTGAAAACCCATTTGAAACCAATGGTCTTAACACCCTCAGGGGGATCAATTAATGACCAAACTCAATTGTCATACATGGATTGCATTTCAGATTTCATGGCAGAAAGCCATTTCTTGGAATCTGGACCTGACACAGCCTCTTGATAGGTAGTAGGCTCATCTTGATCAATGAGCAAAAGTTCACGACTATCAGTCATGAGAAATCCATATCTCTCAGGCTGATGACGTGTCCTATCAGATCTGCGTGGGACTTGTGTCACCCTTTCAGTTTCTACAACTGTTTGTGGTTCTGAAAGTGATTCTATCGGCGGTTCAATGCTCTCTTGTGGTGCTTGAGTTTTCTCAAGTTGCACTGTACTCCCACTGAATCTCTGAGAGATAAATTCCTTTTCTAAAAAGGTACCATTTCGAGCAACAAACACTTTGTTCTCGGAGGGAATATAGAAATAGTATCCTTTGATTTCCTTAGGATACCCCACAAAATTGCACTTGATAGATTTTGGAGCTAGCTTATCTGAAATTGGGCGTTTCACATAAGCCTCACAACCCCAAATCTTAAGTATAAGGCCTCTGCGGAGATGAAGAAAACTATACATAAGGAGGCCTTCCAAATGTTCGCCTCCGGCTACAATCATGGCTTGAAGTTGGCTAAGGATGCTCCCTCCACTCCGTTGGTGAACCTACGAGCTCCAGAAGTTGATTCTGATGGCGAGGAGGTGCGTTATGGAGAGAATGACAACCCTTTACCCAAAAGTGCTCCTCATTTGCCTCCTGGACCTGAGGGGGGGACACAGTAAGATAAACCCCTCAACGACTTAGTTAATTCTGGTTTCCCCTCTCCTGTAGCTTTTGTAACACATTTTAATAATCAATAAAGTTGTTTTCTTTTGTGCACTTTGTCTCTGTTTCTATTTATTGTGTTTTCTCTCTTGTTTTCTAACTTGGAACTTTGTGTATGACGACCTGTGGATATTTAATAGCTTCACATATTCTATCTCAATGTATTTTCACTTGTATACTTAAACTATTTTTGAATATGTGACTTTCTTTACTCTTCCGAGTTGTTTAGTCCTTTTGCGACTTGGTTTGACCACGCTTATGTATGGAACTGCTATCGTATTCGGGCTTACCAGCTTGTTTTAGTTTATCTTGGCATGAAGTGCTTTGGGCTTTATGTTCAGCTTTTAAACTTAACTTGCTTGGCTCACTTATTCTATATTAACGAATTTAAGCTGTCCTTAGTGCAATCTACCAAATGGATGTATCCAGGCTGTCAGCTCAGTTATGTATTGAAATTTCTATTATGTATTCGACTTGTAAGTCTTTCTTCATTTTTTGCGGGAGTACTTAGGGTGTTTTTCTGTGACCTCTTTTGGGCCACGAGCTCGGCTATATCATATTTGGTTTATTTTCATATATTTGCCTCGTGAGCTCGTCCATGCTTACGGGAATGGTTGTCTTATATTTAAGCTTTTTTCGCGTGTTGTGGACCCTTGATCCCATCCGTGCTGTGAGCTTGGCTATTTTATACTTAGGATTTGTCTGCGCGTTTATGGCCAGTGAGCCCGTCAGTATTGCGAGCTCAGTCATTTTATGCTTATCCTTATTTTATCATGTGTTTGTAGGCTGCGAGCTCGTCCGAACTGTGAGCTCAGTCGTTTTGTATTTAGCCTATTTTTTTATTATGTATTTAGAGGCCGTGAGTTCATCCGAATTGCGAGCTTGGTTATTTTTATGCTTAGACTATTTTCGCGTGCTTATAGCCTGTGAGCCCTCCGTGCTGCGAGCTCGGGGATTTGGATCTTTGCTTCCCGTACGTTGGTACCTCGAGTTCTTTTGTGAGGTCAGGCTTAATTTTTTATTTACTCGCTGAGTCTTATGTGGGCTATATTTTAGGTCGGCAGTTTATTTGCTTAACTTAGCTTTTCTTTTGAGAGGTGGCTCAAGGCCTTTATTTTTTTTTTCTTCGTTGATCTTCTCCCTCTCTGTAATATCCGGCTAGACTCCGGTATCGGAATTCCTACCGTCCGGTGGAATCTCGGATGTCGGAAGCCTCTAGTAGGGTAAAACCATGTTTTTATGAAATGTTTTAATGTGTTTTATGTTTTAAACATGAAAGAAAATGAGTTTTTGCATGAAAATAGCATTGGAGGAAAACTCAGGTTCGGCCGCCGAACCTCAAGTTCGGCCGCCGAACATGCATGCGTTTCGGGTGTGCTTTAGGCCCCCGAAAGTATAAGTGAGGGAAGTCCAGGTTCGGCCGCCGAACCTCAAGTTCGGCCGCCGAACATAGCATGCATGCGGAGGCACATTCGGCCCCCGAACGTGGTCTGGTCAGCCACTATAAAAGGGTCCCTTAGCCGAAAACGGGCGAGCTTTTTCCCCATTTTCGGCCAAGGTGAGCTATCCGCCGTCCCTCACCAATCTTTGATGTTTTTCCTCTAGATCTTTCAAGATTTTCATTGTTTTAACCTTGTTTTGAAGATTTGAGCTTTTGAGCAAAGTTTTGGAGCTTGGAGGTTCAAGAACCCAATCTCTCCCACCTCCGAGTTTTTGGTCGTCTCTCTCGATCTTCAAGAGGTAAGAGTCGATCTTAAGCTCATTGCATGTTTTAAGTAAGTTTTAAGTAGATCTATGGGATAGAATGCATGTTTAGGTTATGGTTATGTTTTTGGAGTTTATGGGTATAAATGTATGTTCATGAACAATGTGAGTTTCTTGATGTGTTGTAGATGGGGTTTATGTTGGTTTGAGACCCCTAAGAACATGTATGCTTGTGTTTGTGTGTTGTAGAATAGGTTTAATGCATATTTGGAAGGTTTGGAGGCGAAAATGCACAAAGGAGCCAAGTTTCTGCCCTTTGGCAGAAACCAGGTTCGGCAGCCGAAGGCACTTTCGGCCGCCGAACATGGCTGGGGAGGCAGGCCTTTCGGCTGCCGAAGTTGCCCCTGAAAAGAGACTTTCGTCTCTGTCTGGGACTTTCGGCCGCCGAAGGTGCCGCCGAACCTACCTGAGTTTCGTCTCTGTCCAGGACTTTCGGCCGCCGAAGGTGCCGCCGAAAGTGCCCTGTTCAGCCACTTCATGCATATCTCTATGTGATAATTTCAGGATGTTTTAGGGGGTTTTTGGGGAATATATTAGAGTTATGTTTATGTATGTTTGGTCCCTCATTGGAGTCCACCTGTGTAGGTTCGGACCCGAGGAACCAAGGACCCCAGCAGTGAGCCAGCTGCTACAGAGTTTGTCAGAGTCAGCCAGAGGTGAGTGGAACTAAGCTTAACCTTTTAAATTAAGAAATGAAATGCTTTTATCATGCTTCATGCATCATGATCATATTATAGGTTGTTTGCATTAGAATTCACGACTATGCCGCATTGTATTGTTGTGATAGATGATAGTGGATGGACATTAGGATGATTCATTAGCCTTCTATATACGAAGTCCTGTGGTGCCCATAATAGGGCCGGGCAATACGAAGACCTGTGGTGCCCATAACAGGGCCGGGCAATAACTCCGAGTACGAAGTCCTGTGGTGCCCATAATAGGGCCGGGCAATACGAAGTCCTGTGGTGCCCATAATAGGGCCGGGCATGGAGTTGAGGGATTTTTGAATCAGTCCATCCGTGGTGTGATTTATTTGTGCAGTGACGCATCTCATGATAGCATGTTTTAAATATTCTTTTTATAGTTCTACTCACTGGGCATCTAGCTCACCCCTCTCCCCTAACCCCCAGGTTTGCAGGTACGGGATAGATAGAGAAGGCAAGACGAGAAAAAGCCATATGTATGTTATAGTTAGTGTGTGGACATGACAATTGTATTATGATGAAATGTAAAAATATTCAGGATGTTATGTAATGAGGTCATTGAGGATAGAGTTGTGCTTGACCATAATGTATTGTTAATCCCTTTTGTATATACATGATCTTATGTTATGATGTTTATGTAAACTAACTCAATACAGGTTGTTTTGCCTTTAAGGCTTGATGAGATCCCACAGAGGGACTATGTTATGTATATGATCAGAGTATGCACAGGTTGAGTTAGTTGATGACAGTATGTATGAAGAAAAGTTTTAATTTTTATGCATGTTGTTGATCATGTATGGGATTATACAGGTTTACAGGTTATATGTCAGGCTTGCTACGGGTCCCGGCGGCCTTAAGTCGACCCGGATCCTAGCGCCGGTAGCGGTCCGGATTTCCGGGGCGTTACACTCTCAGCTGCTTTTGTAGTGTTGATGGTCATTCTCCGAGACTGATCACCTACCTCACTGAGGGCTTCTTCCTCTCTGCTGGTTTTATGGTGCCAGCGGTCATTTTCCGAGATCGATCACCTACCTCAATGAGGTTTTCTTCCTCTCAGCCGGTTTTGTAGTGTCGGAGGTCATGAGTAGTTCTTCCTCTCAACCGGTTTTATGGTGCCGGCAATTATTTTTCGGCGCCAAGTGGATGACTCACCATGAGAAGCATCTCTCTTAGTCTATCACCCAGGTCCTCCCGAGACCGCGAGCGGAAGGCCACCTGCTATTTGGTGGAGTAGGCCAGATGGCTGACAAGAGAAAGGAAACGGGGATCAAAAACGTCGGAGACCCTCCCCCCTGAACATCTTCTTGCGCAACATCTGAACCACAGAAGCCGTTGGGGACTTGGGAGTCACCTCGGCAGTGTTGAGGGACTCATTATCAGGGGCAGAGGATAGCAGCTCTGCAACCCCTTTTCTTTTATCAACAGGGGGGAGACACGGTCTTAGCAGGACTCGCTACTCAAGTCCTTTTGGCTACTCTAACTTCGGAAGATGGCTCGGAGATCCGCGCCCGCTTACCAGTGGTCTCTCCAATCACGACGATGACCGTGGTCTGAAGGGGCTGTAGGGCTAGAGAATGAGAACTGCTGACCTTCATGAGCAGAATTCAGGTCGTTTGGAGTATTGGTGGTATGGTTTTCGTTATGGTTAGCCATGTAGATCTTAGTGGATGTTATGAGAATGGAAACTCTGGTGATGGAAAGATCTCCTTCGTTTCCCACAGACGACACCAATTGATGATCTGAGATCCAGAAAGAGATGAGATTTTTGTGTGTATGAGAAAACTTGGCCTGAATAGTTCACACCTTCCTCTTTTATTCCTTTTTTCCTTGTCCTCTAATGACGTATAATCGCCACCCTGCTACAATGCCACTTGTCACTGTCACACAGAGCCGTACATACGGACATACCTGCCTTCTCACTACTGTTAGGCGGCCATTTAATTCTCTTCCGGCGGCCATTTAATTCTCTTCCAGCATTCACGCTGCTAGGGCCGTGGCATAGCTGGGCCTGTTCCCTTACTCCCCTATCGCGTCAGAGGAGTTGGATCCCCTTTTAAGAAGGCCTGGACCTAGGTTAGCCCGGCCTACTCGATTGGGGACGGAGTTGCGTACTAATGAATCATCTTACATAATGGGCTTTAATGGGTTTTGGACCTGGTTCTCATATAAGGACTCAATTACGGTTCGAGTGCAAGTGGCCCAACGGTCATCATATATAATTAATTTCTATATTTATAAATAATTCCTAAATATTATAATTACTTATGAATAACCACTTATATTTTTAAATAATTATTTATGAATAAATATTTATATTTCTACATATTGATGTTTAAATTTATAATTAGTTAGGGTCAACGTTTGATCGGTTCAATTTAAAATCGAACCAAATCAAATAAACTGAAAATTAAAATTTTGATATTTATAAAAATCAAACCGAACTGATTTTGATTAGAAATCAAATCGATCTAATTTGATTCAATTCAATTTAATTTGATCAGTTTGAATTTTTACTAAACTTTTTATTTTTTACACTTATAATAAATATTTTAAAATTTAATTGAAATATTTTACATTAATTGTGATGTAATCTCTTTATATTATTAAAAATAATATATGATTATCACTAATTGGTTCGATTCAATTTTTATTATTTTTTTGACCAAATCAAACTGAACCAAAATAACTGAAATTTTTGAAATTAAAAATCGAACCAAATTGAAATGAATAAAAAATCAAACTGAATTTTCAAATTAATTTGATTCTTTTTTCAGTTTAAACCAAATACTGCTTAGTTCTAATTTAACTATGATACCTATATTTATAAACTAATTTCTAAATTTATTTATAAATAAGTCTTATATTTTATAAATTAATTTTTCAGTATTATGATTATTTATAAATAAAGCTTTATATTAATTCTTAAATATTATAATTATGAAAAAAATTATTAATTAGTATTTACGAAAAAATTCACTATTTTGGTTTTTTAATTTTAAAAAATATTTTAAAAAATCTACTAATTAATTTTTCAATTAATTTTATCCATTAAATATTTTATTATTTAATCTTCATAATATTAAAAAATTTATTATTTCATCTCTTATATTTTTAAAAAATCTACTAATTAGTCTCTTCATATCAAAAGTATTTTAGATCTTTTTGCAATATTTAACCGTTAAAATTAAAAAATAAACTAACTAGTAAATTTTTTAAAATATTAAAATATTTTAATGTATTATGTCAGAATATTTTAATGTATTTTTTTAAAATTGAAAAATCAACTAGTAAATTTCATTATAGAGATTAAATAATAATTTATTCTATAATTATTTATAATTATGCTTCTATAATTTATCGTAATATATGCATCCCTAAATATTATGATTATTTGGGATCAATTTATTGACAAATGATTATAATATTTAAAAATCAGTTAATAAAAATGTAATTGCTTAGTTTATAAATAAATATAATATTTATTAATAAAATACAAAGATTTAATTGTAAACGTGTTGTAATACTTAAAAATCAATCTATTGAAATATAAAGCTTATTTGTAAATATTTATAATAGTTAATGAGTTTTTAGCTCAAATAAGATCATAACCCTTCATTAATGGTCAAATAAATCCAACTTATGCCATAAATGGGGAAGTGAGAGAAGTAATTAATAGGAAAAAAAATTGAAAAATATAGTAATGAAAAAAAAGTAATATTACATAAATTTATTTAATGGAAATTGCGAAGGAAAGTTTGGATTTTTTTTTTTTTTTTTTTGAATTGCCAGAATAGAAATCCCTACAAAGATGGCAGGGTTTGAAAAGATATGGAAGAAGAATAGCTACTTCAATTTTCAAGGTGGAAATCTCCACAGCCTGTCAAAGCAAAATCATTCAATGAAGGGATTCAATAGTAAATTTTAAGAATAAGTACTTGCTCTGGACATCGCTTTCACTTAATGAATTCGATATAACACATCGGTGTACGCAGCATCAATCCATGCTCCTCTCCACCAAGCTCCACTCAACTACGCACATAGCCACTCTATTAGGTCTCACACCAGGAAAGACAACTCCTCTCCTCCTCTATTCTTCCAGGATCGTCAGGTAGGATGACAGTGCGTGCCATCTGGAAGCCCACCTTCGCTCTGATATCATGTGTCATAGACACTCTTAAGCATTGCACCTATACTGCACTTGGACAAGCCCCAATAAAATTACAGCCTACTCAGGCAATCATAAAAACAATTAGAGATACGGCTCAGGAAGGCCACCATGCCAAGTCCTACTCGTGCCCGGTTGATAGGATTGCAAGTTTACCTTCTCCATGTTTGTGTGCTTATTTCCATGCCAAGCTGTCATTATATAAATACAACCAAATACATTATTAGGGACGTCACATGAGATATGTTTTATATTTTTTATATGTAATATATATCTATATATTCGTATATATATACGAATAAGATGAAATGTAACGACTTTTCGTGATTATTTAATGTATCTGATAATGAACATTTTTTTTTAATTTAAATATTTTATTACCCGCAGCAATGTGTGGGTTGTCAGCTACCCACTTATACAACAACCTGCTAATTCTAGCGTTCACTTTTGTTATTTCATAACTTAATTAACAAATATACTAACTGGCCAATTTAGAAATTGTGGAAGCTGTCAAAGGACATGACAATTGATAATAGACATAATAGAAACCAACGGAACTCAAGATATGGAAACAAGAAGATTAAGTGGGAAAAAAAATGAACGTCAACTGGACGACAACACCACCATAAATCCCCTAACATAGGGCGAGAAACTTCTAAAAGAAGAAATAGCCCTAAAAGTGGCAAAGCAAATAAAACTATAGTATACTACAAATGTGGCAAGGTATGACACTACGCTAATAAGTGTAGAATGAAGCAACAAATTCAGGCTTTAACTGTGGAAGAAGATCTGAAAAATTACGCTAGCAAAACTATTTTTAAATAACACTGATTCAGAGCAAGAAGATCTAGAGCTCAATGTTATAGACTACACCTCTAAAGAAGGAATTTCAGATGAAGGAGAAAAGCATGAAGAAAATTCAGATTGTGATGAAAACTGCGATTATTACAAATCGCTATGCGCCTTAAATAGTTTGCTAGTCCTCACAAAAGAAAGAAAACTTAATCTTTGATTTAATCGATAATATCGATGACCCAGAAAAGAAGAGAGAAAAACTGGAAACCTATATTAAAATATATAGGGAGAAAACAGAAGCATCCAGTTCTAAGAACCTCTTAGAAAGAAAAATAGAAGATAAACAAACTCCTTACGATCTGAAGGAGATATTAGATAGGGTTAAAAACTCAAAAAAGATGAGAGAACTCACTCTAAAAGAGTTGAGGTCAAAATTAAATTCAGTAAAAACTGAAGTACAAGAGTTAAGAGAAAGAGTAACCATTCTAGAGCTACTAAATGAAGAACAAAATCAACCTGACCTAAAAGGGTTAGAAGAAGAAGATTGAAGCTAAAAGCATCAATAATTTTCACTATGTTAATTTGGTTGACCGGTTAATAACCCACAAATGGCATACCAAAATAACTATAGTTGTCCATAAAGAGTATGTGTTTCAGACAATCGCCTTAATTAACTCAGGCGCAGATCTGAACTGTATAAACGAAGGACTAGTTCCTTCGAGATACTTCTCCAAAACCATGGAAGGATTAAACACTGCAGATGGAAGCAAGATGGCGGTAAGATACAAGCTAAACAACACAGCCATCTGCAACAAAAGTATCTGTTTCGATATCCCATTCTTAATGGTAAAAGGATTATCTCATCCTGTCATATTAGGTAATTAATTCTTACACATGATCTATCCGATTAAAAGGGTATCGGAAGAAGGGATCAGCACCAAGATAGAAGGAAAGGTAATTACTTTTCACTTCGTGTCCCAACCAAAAATAAAAGCAAAAGATGTGCTTAAAAGCCACATCAAAAGCAAAATCAAGTTTATTAATTCTTTAAAACAGAAAGTCTCTTTCAAATGATAGAAGAAAGAATAAATGATCCAAAGGTTCAGCAAATGATTAAAATAATCCAAGACGAAATGCTTTTCCTTTCCCAAAAGGCATTAGGACTCTCAGCACAAATGCTATTAAGCATTTGCGCTGAGAGTGCTAATGCCTTTTGGGAAAGGAAAAGGCATGTGGTAAATTTACCATATGAGCCTGAATTCAATGAAAAATTAATTCCCACAAAAGGTAGATCCATAGCAATGGGCCCAAGGCATTTAGAGATATGTAAAAAGGAAGTTGCTGAACTAGAGAAAAAAAAAGCTTATTAGAAAAAGCAAAAGCCTATGGAGCTGCCCCGCATTTTATGTAGAAAATGCAGTTGAACTGGAACGGAGAGTTCCCAGATTAGTAATAAATTACAAGCCTTTAAATAAGGCTTTGAGATGGATAAGATATCCCTTGCCTAATAAAAGAGGTCTGTTAAACAGACTCTATGAGGCAACTTTCTTCTCTAAATTTGACATGAAATCTGGATACTGGCAGATCCAGATAGCTGAAGAAGACAAGTATAAAACGGCATTCACAGTTCCATTCAGAAAATATGAATAGAATGTTATGCCGTTTGGGCTTAAAAATGCCTTGTCAGAATTCCAAAAAATAATGAATGACATTTTTAATGCTTATTCAGTATTCTCTATAGTCTACATAGACGATGTCCTAATATTTTCCAGGACCATAGACCAACACTTCGAACATTTAAATATGTTTGTTAAAATTGTAAGGAGTAATGGACTTGTGGTCTCGGCTAGGAAGATAAAACTCTTCCAAACCAAAGTAAGATTTTTGGGGCATAATATAGAAAAGGGAACAATTATCCCCATAGATCGAGCAATTGAGTTTGCCGATAAGTTTCCTGACGAAATTAAAGACAAAACCCAGCTACGAAGGTTCTTAGAAAGCCTAAATTATGTATCAGACTTCTATAAAGACCTAGCTCAGGATGCAAAACCTTTGTTTCAAAGGTTAAAGAAGAATGCGCCAGAATAGTTAAACGATCACATGCTGGTAGTAAGAAAAATTAAAGGAAGAGTAAAATCTCTCCATTGCCTGGCCTTATCACACCCCGAGTCTTTTAAAATTAGAGAAACAGATGCATCAAAAAAGGGATATGGAGGAATCCTCAAACAAATTATCGATGAAAAAGAGTCTTTAGTAAAAATTCACGAGTGGAATCTGAGTCAGACCGAGAGTTAATTACTCTACGGTAAAAAAGAAAATACTTTCAATAATATTGTTGAGATTATTTCTGTATATTGAGATTATTTCTGTAAATAGCCTAGATTTGTAGTGATAATTTGGGATATGATTGTGTGATATGATTGGGATATGATTAGGCTATAATTAGGGAATTAATTTATTTTCTTGCCTAGTATGTACTCTTGTAAGTAGTATATATACCCCAATTGGCTTGATGGGAATTATCAAGCATTTTCTCTCAAATCTTCTACTCTCTTTTTCTTCTTTTCATCAAAGTTTCATGGTATCAGAGCCAAGAAATTTGGTTCACCTTTGAGTGGCTGACTTGCCATCTTACTTTGGTGACTTTCTGGAAATCAGTTAGTCTCACCACCTAGCCCATTCCCCACGCCGGCCTCCGATCTATTTTCCAGCGAAGCACCGCCTCCGGACGCGCCACCCTGCACAGATTGCTTCCGGCCATGCGCTGGCGCGTGCACCACTTTCCGGCGACCGTTTCATGCCGGCAATCCTTCTCCCAGCTTCACCCGGCTCCGGCGACCACAGCCCAGTAGGTCCGGTTGTCAGATCAGCCCGCCTTTACACGTCCGTCATCCACGCGCGGACGCGTGCACATCCTCTGGCGACCGTTTCACGCCGGTGACTCTTCCTCCAGCCTCGCCCGATGCCGGCAACCCCAGCCCAGTAAGTCCGGTCGTCAGATTTACTGTTCACAGGCGCTCTTTTTGGCAGATTCGGCTCCTTTTTGCAGATTCGGGTCTCTACTTGGTCCCTTGTTGTTTCAGAATCTCTCGACATGTCTGAGAAGCAAAACACCCTTAATACAGGTTATGAGTCTCTTAAACCTGTCTTTTCAATTGCTACGGTTAAGTTGCAAGGGAATAATAATTATGTGTCTTGGGCTGCATCCGTAGAATTATGGTTTGTGGGACAGGGATATAATGATCATTTAACAAAAAATGCCACTGATATCACTGTCACTGATAGACCCAACTAGGTTAAGATTGATGCTCAACTATGTAGTCTTTTGTGGCATTCATTGGATGTAGTCTTTTGTGGCATTCGTTGGATCCAAAATTGCTTGCTTTGTTTCAATCTTGTAAAACTTATTGTAAGATTTGGACTAAGGCCAAAACATTGTATACTAATGATATACAACGCATCTATAAGCTTGTGTCAGATTTGGTTCACTTACAACAAAATCATCAGGATATGGGTAGTTACTTGGGTTAAGTAGACACTCTGAAAGATGAATTTAATTCTCTTATGCCCCTTACTAATGATGTTGATGCGCAAGAAGGATAACGTGATAAAATTTTTATGGTTTTGGCATTAATTGGATTGCAATCTGACCTTTGTTCTGTAAAAGATCAAATTTTGACTGGTTCAGTTATTCCAACTGTAGAAGATGTGTCAGCTAGGCTCTTACGTATTTCTCTGAGTAAGAGTGATGCTACAGATATGGAATCCTCAGTTTTGGCTGTACAAGGAAATCAAGGACAATGAGGCAATCGCAAAGGTAAAGGAAAGAAATTTCATTGCACTTATTGTGATAAAAAAGGTCACACACGGGATGCATGTTGGGCACTACATGGCCGACCACCACGGTCCAATCAATCTGATAATACTGGCAAGCCGGCAGCCCATCTTGCCCAATCTAATGAAGAAGGTATGCTTCCACAACCTACCAATAAATCTCAGGACCTAGATTCATTTACTTTAATTGGAGAATACTATAAAGAATACTTGCAGTTCCAAGCAGCTAAGCAACATCCTCCATCTACCAGCATTGCTCACTCCGGTAATTCCTTTGCTTGTCTAACTAAATCTTCACCTGTTGGTCCATGGATCCTAGACTCTGGTGCTTCTGATCACATCTCTGGTAACCACAATCTTTTCTCTACTCTTGTTTCACCTTCTACACCATCTAAAGTCACCTTAACTAATGGTTCACAAACTCAAGTTAAAAGAATAGGAGATGTACAACTTCTTCCTTCTATTTCCTTAACTACCGTCTTGTTCACTCCTGAATGTCCATATAATTTAATCTCCATTAGCAAATTGACCAAAAATCTTAATTGTCCAGTAACCTTTACTGCTGATTCTGTTGTTGTGCAGGACCGGAGTACTGGAAAAATGATTGGAACAGGATCTGAGTCATAAGGATTGTACCATCTTTACACCTCTTCAATTGCTTTTGTTTCTACTACGTCCGCTGAGCTTATTCATAACCATTTGGGACATCCTAGTCTTCTCAAATTGCAGAAAATCGTCCCCAGTCTTTCTTCTTTATCTTCTTTATCATGTGAGTCATGTCAACTTGGAAAACAAACTCGGACTTCATTTCCCAAGCGAGTCAATAACAGGGCCACTTCGATGTTTGATATTGCTCATTCAAATATTTGGGGTCCAAGTCGTGTCAGTACAACTTTGGGATTTCAGTATTTTGTTACTTTTATTGATGATTATTCTCGTTGCACTTGGTTGTTTTTAATGAAGAATCGATCTGAGTTATTCTCCATTTTTCAAAAATTTTGTACTGAGATATATAATCAATTTGGTGTTCGCATTAAGGTTTTGCGTAGTGATAATGCACGAGAATATCTTTCCTCCTCTTTTTCTCATTTCTTGTCTACTCAAGATATTACTCACCAGACTTCTTGTGCCCATACTCCTCAACAAAATGGTGTTGCCGAACGCAAAAATCGGCATTTGATTGAAATCGCCCGCACCTTATTTATACATCATAATGTTCCGCTGCGTTTTTGGGGCGAGGCGGTCCTTACTGCCTGCTATTTGATCAACCGTATGCCTTTCTCTGTTTTGCAGCATCAGAGTCCTCATTCGGTTCTCTTTCCTAACCAGACCTCCAACCAGTTGTCACCGCGAGTTTTTGGATGTATATGTTTTGTTCATGATCATACCCCTGGTAAAGACAAACTCCAGCCCAAATCAGTTAAATGCGTCTTTCTTGGCTATTTTCAGCTTCAAAAAGGTTACAAATGCTATGATCCCACTACTAACAGATATTGTCTCTGCAGATGTCACCTTTTTTGAAACCTCCCCTTACTTTTCTTTTAGTCCAACGCATAAAACCTTTGTTCCTAGCGCTTTGCCTGTACCTACACCTCTTATATCTCCTTGGCCTCATGTCAGTCCACCCCTTCAGGTCTACACCTGTCGGCCCCACCCATCTGCTACTAACACTGATACTTCTCTCCCTGATGCAGGTACTTCTAGTGACTCACCTCTAGTTCCATCTTCACCTCCTTCGGTCATGCCTTCAGTAGCAACAGCTACTCCTCTTGCTCTCCGAAAAGGTATTCGCTCTTCTCGCAATCCTCATCCCATTTATAATTTTGTGAGTTATCATCGTTTGTCTCCTTCTTATTATACTTTTGTTTCCACCATGTCTGCTGTTTCTATACCCAAGACAGTTAGAGAAGCATTGGATCATCCTAGTTGGTGTAATGCAATGGTTGAGGAGATGACTGCTATTCATAATAATGGAATTTGGGAACTGGTCTCTTTACCACCTGACAAGTCTACTGTTGGTTGTCGATGGGTTTACACAGTTAAGGTGAGACCTGATGGCAAAATTGATCGCCTTAAAGCTCGCCTTGTAGCTAAAGGTTACACTCAGATTTATGGGCTTGATTACAGTGATACTTTCTCTCCAGTAGCCAAAATAGCTTCTGTTCGTCTCCTTATCTCACTGGCTGCAATTAATCACTAAGTCCTTCATCAACTGAACATTAAAAATGTCTTTCTTTATGGAGAACTTGCTGAAGAAGTCTATATGGAGCAACCTCCAGGGTTTGTTGCTCAAGGGGAGTCAGGCTTAGTATGTCGTCTTCGACGCTCATTGTATGGTCTAAAACAGTCTCCAAGAGCATGGCTCGGGCGATTCAGCAATGTAGTTTAACAGTTTGGAATGTCTCGAAGTGATTCTGATCATTTCGTATTTTTTCGACATAATGGCAATAGATGCATCTACTTGGTGGTCTATGTTGATGATATTATCATTACAGAAAATGATCATGATGGAATCTCTCAGCTTAAGCAACATTTGTTCAGTCATTTCCAAACTAAAGACCTTGGAAAATTGAAGTACTTCTTAGGGATTGAAGTGGTACAGTCTAAAACAGGTATCGCAATTTCTCAACGAAAATATGCTTTGGACATATTGGAAGAAACAGTCATATTAGACTGTAGACATGTGGATACTCCCATAGATCCAAATGTCAAACTGGTTCCTAAACAGGGGGAACCACTTAAAGACCCTTCTAGATACAGAAAATTGGTCGGCAAGCTCAATTATCTCACTATTACTCGACCAGATATTTCCTTTGCTGTAAGTGTAGTTAGTCAATTTCTTCAAAATCCATACAGTAGTCACTGAGACGCAGTCATTCGCATTCTCAGATATATCAAAGGAGCTCCAGGACAAGGACTACTCTATGAGGACAAAGGTCACTCACAAATTGTTGGCTATTCTGATGCAGACTGGGCAGGTTCTTCTTCAGATAGACGATCTACTTCAGAATATTGTATTATGATTGGAGGGAATCTTATATCCTGGAAAAATAAAAAACAGAGTGTGGTAGCAAGATCAAGTGCAGAAGCAGAATATCGAGCTATGGCTTTAGCGACATGTGAACTCATTTGGTTGAAGCAACTCCTTCAGGAATTGAAATATAGCGATACTGGTCAAATGAAGTTGATATGTGATAATCAAGCTGCCCTCCATATTGCATCAAATCCAGTTTTTCATGAGAGGACGAAGCATATAAAAGTGGATTGCCACTTTATTAGGCAAAACATTGAGTCCGGATGCATTTCTACTAGCTTTGTCAACTCAAATGATCAACTAGCTGATGTGTTCACAAAATCACTTCGACGATCACGAATAGAGTATATTTGTAACAAGCTTGGAGCATATGATATGTACGCTCCAGCTTGAGGGGGAGTGTTGAGATTATTTCTATATATTGATATTATTTCTGTAAATAGCCTAGATTTGTAGTGATAATTAGGGATATGATTGTGTGATATGATTGGGATATGATTAGGCTATAATTAGGGAATTAATTTATTTTCTTACCTAGTATGTACTCTTGTAAGTAGTATATATACCCCAATTGGCTTGATGGGAATTATCAAGCATTTTCTCTCAAATCTTCTACTCTCTTTTTCTTCTTTTCATCAAAGTTTCAAATATTATGTGTTTAAAAATTTGAATCGGATTTATTAAATAAAAAATTCCTAATAAGGATAGACTGTAAAAGTGCAAAAGAAATATTCTTAACAGATGTTAAAAATATCGCTTCTAAATAGATTTTCGCCAAGTGGCAAGCCATTTTGTCTGTATTTGATTTTGATATTGAATTCATCAAAGGAGAAACTAATTCATTGCCTGACTTTTTAACTCGAGAGTTTCTTATAGAAAATGAGTTCAAGGACTCCAGCAAAACAGCCGCATGATGAATCGCCACCTCCACTTAAAAGTCTGAATCGGGTAAGAGACGATACTTATAAAATAAGCATCAAACCTTTTAATGACAAGGAGGTAAATTACCCCTATGTGTCAATCAGTTTTTTCTTCTTAAACCCTATCGAGAAGAAATATGAGGGCTTAAAGCCGTATGAGGTTGCTAAATTTTATACTGAGCACCATTCATCAACTCCTTATCTACCCAAGGTATTTGATTACTACTAGGCTATTTTAGCTGAAACTGGATCTGTAGAATTCACTCCCACAGAAATAACAGGACATGAATGGGCCTTCAGCAAATTTATAATTAAAAGGGTGGTGACCAGTAAAGAATGGGGGGACTCTCTCTTTAAACAAAGAGAATTAAGCTATGGTAAGTCCAAATATTCCAGTTATTTCGACTATATTCATGCCTGGACAGGAGCACTGCTATATGAAAACCGACAAAGAAAATTTAGTTGGTTTATTCAATTTCAACTGGAAAAGGAAAGCTGGGATTTTCTTCCCTAGTTCCATGATTGGTTCTTTAATTGGGGAATATTTCTTATTATCTTGCCTAATAAGGTAAGAATTATTTATGAGCAGTTTGTTGAGGCTAACCAGGCCATAAGCAACCCACGATTGTTATTTACAATCCTTTGCAAACTACCCTGGATAGTCAGATGGGACTACATAATCGCCACCAAAAAACCTAAAAAGTTCAATGAATTCTCCATTGAAAAAATACAATGGCTAACAAAGAGAATTATGATTAAATGGTGGGATAAATTTGAATTCTCCATCTTCTAACATGTTAGAATTCTTTAAAGACTTATTCCAGTCTGTATCAAAAGAAGATTTGAAGAGACAATTGTTTCTGGCATTAGGAGAATTGGATGATTCTGCCACCTCAAAAGGAAAAGAAAAAGCCTTCAGTTCAAAAGCAAGAGGCGAATGCTCCAGATCTAGATTTAATAGAATGAGGGAAAGTGACTCAGACAATGACGATGACATATCAGAACAATTATTCATAGACAGCCAGAACTCTGGTGAATTATAAAGAATTCACTCAGCACTACCACTGACAAGTCGCTAAAAGGTAATAAAAGAAAAAGATTCCCTGAAGCACTACCACTGACAAATCGCTAAAAGGTGACAAAAGAAAAGATTTCCTGAAGCACTACCACTGACAGGTCACTAAAAGGTGACAGCAAGAAAAATCCTCTGAAGCACTAAAAGAAGTGACAAAAGGAATTATGAACGCAGTGACGACAAGAGATTCCATCAATGACTATAAAATAGCTGCTTGTTGTAAATAAGGAACAAGTTCAATTTTCTGCAAGTTTTCTTTTACAAGATTTTCTGCAACTCGTTTCCTTCCTTGTAAGCTTTTGAGTGATTTTAGCTTTGTAATTTCAAAAGAGTGTATCCACTATTATTATGAATGAAAAATTCTGAGTTCATGAAAAATCATTTCTCTAAATTTGAAACTAGTCTGAATCAGTGGACAAAAGAAGTCGACCAACTTATAGAAGATACTGTGAAAATTGCTAGAAGAGAAAATCTTCCTGTAAACGAATTAATCGGAAAGAAAGATTTGCTAAGGGAACCCTCTGGAAAGTACGATTACTGGGTTTGGTACACTAGACCAGCATCTGCCGAAATTCTATTCTCCGAGAGTAAACCAAACGGCTAGGGAGACGAAGACACTGTAAGTATTCCTTTTTATGTCTAATCTAATTCAGTCAATTGTGCAAAAATTACTTTTGATAGATTTAACAAATAAACAAGAAGTAGTGGTTTTCAAGCAAGAGCTAGTAAATGAAGTGTCTGAGTTGTTTGAAAGTCATTTAGTAAATCATAATCAATATTGTGATTGTAGAGAATAACTAAGAACCTTAGCACTGTTTAATCATCCAATTCAGTCAATTGTGCAAAAATTACTTTTGATAGATTTAACAAATAAACAAGAAGTAGTGGTTTTCAAACAAGAGCTAGTAAGTGAAGGGTCTGAGTTGTTTGAAAGTCATTTAGTAAATCATAATCAATATTGTGATTGTAGAGAATACCTAAGAACCTTAGCACTGTTTAATCATATAATAGAGTTTTTAGATAATTTAATCAAAGATAATAACTTCTAGTCTAGTGCACTAGCTTCCCGTATTGGTATCAGAGCCTGGTTAGAGAAGGTCGATCCATTTAAGTATAGTGAAACCCAAGTCGCGTATTCGTAGTCATGTTATCAAATTGAAGGCGTGAGAAGTAAATAATTGTAACAGCCCGGAAACCGAACTGCCACCGGCACTAGGATCCAGATCGACTTAAGGTCGCCGGGACCCGTAGTAAGCCTGCTATCCTGTCTGTATACCTGTGAAATCCCATACATGATCATACATTTGCTGTAAAAACATAAAACTTTTCTTCATTCCAAGGCTTAACCTGTGCATGCACTCTTCCTGTTCTCTACTAATCCCTACTAGAGCTCCTCATGGCTCTAGGCGGATCAATCTCATAATGTGAAGCCTGGTTTTTCTCATAAACATACAACAATAAAAAAACATACATAAACTGATCATGTGACTCCACAAAGGGATTACAATTCTTATAGTCAAGCACCATGCTATACACTATACATAAACCTTATCTCTTTACATTTACATGTCCACACTAGCTATTACACCACTCTGTACTCTTCCTGTACCCTGCTGAGTTCTCTCTGATCTCTGAACCTGCACAACTGAAGTTAGGGGAGAGGGATGAGCTACGATAGCCCAGTGAGTAGAATAGGCAAATACAGGTGATAAAACATGCTCTCATGGAATGCAACACATAAGCACATCACCTCGGCCGGACGGATCAAAACTCCCTCTATATCATCTGGGGTACCTGAGTACCATGTGCCTGGTCCCCGTAGGGCTGTTCCAGGTCTTTGTGTGCCTGGTCCCCGTAGGGCTGTTCCAGGTCTTTCCTCTGAGGGCTAATGAATCCTCACGAAGTCCGTGCCGCCTCACATAAGCAATGTACAAGGAGCAGTGCCAAGTACAAGGATAAATGCAATGCATCATCTTTGTGTACACTAATGCACTCACCCTAAAGCATATTCATGATGCATGAAGCATGATAAAATATCAGTTCTCATATTAAAACATTAAGTTAATTTCCACTCACCTGGTTATCTCTGAACTGACTCTGCAGGTTCTGACACTAGACTCACTGCTGACTTCCCTGATTCCTCTGGTCCGTTCCTACACAGGTGGACTCAAATGAGGGACTAAACTCACTCAAGAACATCTCTACGAAACTCCCCAAAACCCCTCTAAACAAACCTCAAATCATCACATAAAACATGCAAAAGAAAGCTGGACAGGGCACTTTCGGCGGCAGGTTCGGCGGCCGAAACCCCACTCCAGAGACGAAACTCATGCATGTTCGGCGGCACCTTCGGCGGCCGAAGGTCTCGTCCAGAGACGAAACTCACACACTTTCGGCGGCCGAACGCCCTCTTTCGGCGGCCGAAAGTCCCTTTCTAAACCGAAAGCCTAGCTTTCGGGGGCAACCTTTGGCAGCCGAACTGCCTCCACAAAGGGTTCGGCGGCCGAACCTTCCTTCGGCGGCCGAACCTGGTTTTGCCCGAAGGGCAGAACCCTGCTCTGTTTCATGCAAACTTTGCCCAAAAACCTACCAACATGCATAGCAACTACTCCCAACTAGCATATACACATATATATGCACAAAGGGGTCTAAAACTATCCTAAAACCCCAAACAAACATAGCACATAACACTTAATCATGCTAGAACACCACAAATCACCAAAACCTCACCTAAACCTAAACATGCATACTACCCATACAAACTTCATAAAACCTTTCAAAATCATCAAAGAAGCTCAGGATCTTCACTTACCTCTTACACAACTTGAGGATGAAGGATCCTAACGTGGAGATATGAAGAAAAGCTCTTCCAAAGCTCCAAGCTTCAAAACTTGGTTCTTTTGCTCAAAACCTTCATAAATCACCAAAACTCTTAAAACTCTTGAAAGATTTGATGAAAATCATGGAAAACAGGAAAGTCAACGTAGGAGAGGCTGGAACTCACCTCTGGCTGCAAGTGGAGGAGAAATAACCTCCTTCCACCGACCCTTGGCCCTTTTATAGGTGGCTGGCCAGACCACCTTCGGCAGCCGAACGTGAAGCCGCAACCATGCAATGTTCGGCGGCCGAAAGTGCCCTTCGGCGGCCGAACCTTTGCATTTCTCCCTTGTTGCTTTTCTTTCAAAACTCAAGTCTTTTAACCCTTCAAACCATGAAAACAAATGAAAAGACTTTAGAAAACATATGCATTACCCTTCTCGAGGGTTCCGACACCCGAGATTCCACCGGACTACAGGAATTCCGATGCCGGACTCGAGCCGGGTATTACATTCTCCCCCCCTTAAGAACATTCGTCCCCGAATGTCCCTAACACAACATAAACACATAGAAAAAGGGAAAACTAACCTCAAAACAGATATGGGTATTGCTGGAGCATGGACTCCCGAGTCTCCCACGTGCACTCTTCTAGGTTGTGGTGGTTCCACAAAACTTTCACCATTGGTATCTCCTTGTTTCTCAACTTTCTGATCTGGGTGTCAAGGATCCGCACTGGCTGCTCTACATAAGTGAGATCACTTAAGATTTCCGCCTCAGGTTCACTCAGAACCTTCTCTGGATCTGACACAAATTTTCTCAACATAGAAACATGGAATACCGGGTGAATTCGTTCCATAGAAGCCGGTAAATCTAGCTTATACGATACAGGCCCGATCTTCTGCAAGATCTCAAAGGGACCAATGTACCGTGGGGCCAGTTTACCCTTCTTTCCAAACCGAACCACTCCCTTCATTGGAGACACCTTAAGCAATACCATATCCCCCTCCTGGAACTCTATCTGCTTCCTACGGATGTCTGCATAGCTTTTCTGTCTGCTTACAGCTGTTCTGATCCGCTCTCTGATGATAGGCACTAACTTGCTGGTTATCTCAACTAACTCTGGCCCTGCAAGAGTTTTCTCTCCTACTTCTTCCCAGCAAACAGGTGTTCGGCACTTCCTCCCATACAAAGCTTCATAAGGGGCCATCCCTATGCTAGCATGATGGCTGTTGTTGTAGGCAAACTCCACCAAAGGTAGATGCTGCCTCCAAGAACCGCCAAAGTCTAACACACACATTCTCAACATATCTTCAATGGTCTGGATGGTTCTCTCAGACTGACCGTCTGTCTGTGGATGGAAAGCAGTGCTGAAATCCAACCTTGTGCCCATTTCATTTTGCAGACTCCGCCAAAACCTGGAGGTGAACTGAGGTCCTCGATCTGATACTATCGACACTGGAACTCCATGCAACCTTACTATCTCGTCTACATACACCTGCGCCAACTTGTCCACAGAGTAGTTACTCCTGACTGGAATGAAGTGAGCAGATTTAGTGAGTCTATCCACAATCACCCATATGGAGTCTAGTCTGTTAGACGTCGCCGGTAACCCCACTACAAAATCCATAGCTATGTTCTCCCATTTCCATTCTGGGATCGGCAGTGGGTTAAGCATTCCAGCCGGCTTCTGGTGCTCTAGCTTCACCCTTTGACATGTCTCGCAGGCTGACACGAACTGTGCCACTTCTCTCTTCATTGCTGGCCACCAATACACCTTTCTCAGATCTTGATACATCTTGGTGGCTCCCGGGTGAATGCTATACCGCGCATTATGAGCTTCCCTCATAATGTCTGCCTTCAAACTGCTATCATCTGGTACACATAACCTCTTACCGTGCCGAAGAATCCCCTCACTATCAAATCTGAACTCTGTACTGTTGCCCGACTGAACAGTCCTGGCAATCTTCACTAACTCGGGGTCTTCGTGCTGTTTCAGAGCCACTTGCTCTAGAAACACTGGTGTCACTCTCATCTGTGCGATCAAAGCACCCGTACCAGATAACTGCAATTGTAACCCTTCTTCTACGAGCTTGTAGAAATCCTTCACCACCGGTCTTCTCTCTACTGCAATGTGGGATAAACTGCCAAGTGACTTTCGACTTAAGGCATCAGCTACAACATTAGCCTTACCCGGATGATACTGGATCTTACAATCATAATCACTGAGCAATTCTACCCACCGTCTCTGCCTCAAGTTTAACTCTCTCTGACTTAAGATGTGCTGCAGGCTCTTATGATCCGTATAGATCTCACACTTTACCCCATAGAGGTAATGCCTCCACATCTTAAGTGCAAAGATAACAGCTGCCATCTCCAGATCGTGTGTCGGGTAATTCAGCTCGTGCTTCTTCAGCTGTCTAGAAGCATAAGCTATCACTCTATCATTCTGCATCAACACACAACCTAATCCCACTCGGGATGCATCACAGAACACTGTGAAATCTTCATCACTGATCGGCAGCGCTAACACCGGTGCTGAAGTTAACCGTCTCTTCACCTCTGCAAAACTTTCCTCACATTCCTCTGACCACACAAACTTCTGATTCTTTCTGGTCAGTCTGGTCATAGGAGCAGCTATCTTCGAAAAGTCCTGAACGAACCTCCGATAGTAGCCTGCCAAACCCAGAAAACTCTTGATCTCGGTCACCGTAGTGGGTGTAGGCCAGTTGGCTACTGCCTCTACCTTTTTGGGATCTACGGATATACCGTCCTCTGATACAACATGTCCCAAAAAGGAAATGCTCCTTAACCAGAACTCACACTTGGAGAACTTGGCATACAAGCCATGCTCTCTCAAGGTTTGCAGCACTATCCTCAGATGCTGGGCATGGTCCTCTGCATTCCTGGAGTACACCAAGATATCATCAATAAAGACGATCACAAAACGATCCAAGTACTCCCTGAAAACCCTGTTCATGAGATCCATGAATGCTGCAGGGGCGTTAGTCAACCCGAACGGCATCACAAGGAACTCATAATGCCCATATCTGGTTCGGAAAGCAGTCTTGGATACATCTCCTTCCCTGATCTTCAACTGGTGGTATCCGGATCTCAGATCTATTTTAGAAAAACAACCTGCTCCTGCCAGCTGGTCGAATAGATCATCGATCCTGGGTAAAGGATACTTGTTTTTGATAGTGACTTTGTTCAACTGTCTGTAGTCGACACAAAGTCTCAGAGGTCCATCCTTCTTTCTGACAAATCATACTGGAGCACCCCAGGGTGAGGTACTCGGGCGGATGAAACCCTTAGCTACCAAATCCTGTAACTGCTCTTTCAACTCTCGCAACTCTGCTGGTGCCATCCTGTAGGGAGGAATAGAGATCGGTCTAGCATTGGGCATCAACTCAATCTCGAACTCTATTTCCCTATCCGGTGGTAGTCCTGGAAGCTCTTCAGGAAACAAATCTGGGAAGTCGCTAACAACTGGTACTGAGGATGGTTCCCTAATCTGACTGTCTAGCTCTCTCACATAAGCTAGGAACCCCTGACACCCCTTCCTTAACATTCTACGAGCCTGGAGGGCTGATATCAAACCCCTAGGTGTCCCTCTCCTGTCTCCTCTGAAGACACACTCTGACCCATCCTGGTCTCTGACACTGACTACCTTGTCTCTACAGTTCAGGGTAGCATCATACGTAGATAACCAGTCCATCCCTAGAATGACATCAAAATCTGTCAACTCTAGAACCACCAGGTCAGCTGGAAGGTATCTACTCTCTATGCACACTGGACTGAACCGACAGACTGACTCTGCCAAAGATGGATCACATTTGGGTCCACTGACCCATAGAGGACACTCTAACTCAGACACCATCAGACCCAACCTCTCTGCAGCTCTAGAAGAAATGAAAGAGTGAGAAGCACCGGGGTCCATTAAAGCATACACCTCTGAACACCCAATGATGAGATTACCTGACACCACCGTGTTCGACGTGTCTGCCTCCTGCTGAGTCAGGGTGAAAATCCGTGCTGGGGCTGACGGATCTGCACCTCGGGAACCCATCCCTGATGAAGAGGCTGCCCCTCTTCCTCTTCCTCTGCCACTGCTTGGTGGTATGGCTGAAGCTACTGGCTGTACCACACTGCCCGTACTCATCTGCTGGGATGGTGCAACTAAAGTCGCCTGAGGACATTCCCGTGCATAATGTCCCTCCTGCCCACATCTATAGCAGGCTGTGGATCCCAACTGACAAGCTCCTCTATGCTGTTTACCACACCTCTTGCACACTGGAAAATCTGCGCCAGAACTGGAGCCACTACTCATTCCTAGACCCGACTTAAGCCTGTTCCAGAACTTGCCTCTCTTTCCTCTGAATTTCTCCCATCTTCTCTTACTTGCACTTACTGTACCCTGTGAGGAGGAACCTGGTTTACCACCAGAAGACTGTGCCTTGACTACACCTTGACTTATGGCACTGGCCTCCATCTTTCTAGCAGCATCCACAATAGAGTGGAAACTTTCCTTCTCCGCATGAAGAATCAAAGAGAAATACCTGGGATGAAGCCTTGTGGCATATCTCTTTGCCTTCTTCTGATCTGTATCATATGCCTGACCAACATATGGCAACAATTCCAGGAACTTATCTGTATATTCATCAACGCTCATCTCCTCCGTCTGTCTCAACTGCTCAAACTCCACAACCTTGAGTTCCCTGGAACTGTCAGGAAAAGCCCATCCTGCAAATTCGTTGGCGAACTCTTCCCATGGCATACTCTCAAGTCTCGGGTCCACATAGTTCTTGAACCATTCTCTAGCTTTCTTGCACTTTAACGTGAACCCTGCCATCTCAATGGCTCTACCATCATCTGCTCCCAACTCACTTGTTATCATTCTGACTGCACTGAGATACTCAAAGGGATCATCTCCTGTATTGAATTTCGGAGCATCCAACTTTAAGTACTCGGTCATCTTCACCTTACTTCCCCCTGAAGAACTGGGTTGCTGTGCTTCCACAACAGGGGCTACTGGTTCAGGAGGTGGTGGTGGAGGAACTGGTTCCCTTACTTCAGGTTGTACTGGACTTGGATGAACAGGTGGGGGTGGATACATGTGATAGGGTGGATATGGGGCAAAACTGGAGTAATCCGACGTGCCTCCCATCGGATACTCTGGGCCCTGTGGAAAGGGTGGATAGCCAAATCCCGAGGCCTGCATGCCTCCCTGGGACTCCCCCATACCTTCTTCTGACCTTCCTATACCCATGCTTGCATCTCTACTCTGATCCTCTTCCCTCACACCTCTTTCTTCTACTGACCTTCCCCCTCTACTTACTCCTCTCCTGCTCTCGTCAGAAGACCTTCTAGGGTCTCGTGACGTTCCTTCCCTGCTTGACCTGTGAGATCTTGCCCTTGGCAAGGCAGGTGGACGAGCAGCTGTACCCTCACTTACGGGTGGGACTCCTGTCAATCTCGCGGATCGACGAGTTCCTCGCATCTTCACTCTCTGGAACACAACATCACATAACACATCAGCAACACATCAAAAACATGCACATGCATAACTCAGGGCATTGCACATCAGCATATAGACAGGACTGACATCCTATCCTAGTGGACATGTTTTCCTATGGTGCTTGCCTACTAAACTTCTCTATGAGCCCAACTCTCTCTATAGGTCCGACCATGTGAACCTAGGGCTCTGATACCAATCTGTAACAGCCCGGAAACCGAACTGCCACCGGCACTAGGATCCAGATCGACTTAAGGTCGCCGGGACCCGTAGTAAGCCTGCTATCCTGTCTGTATACCTGTGAAATCCCATACATGATCATACATTTGCTGTAAAAACATAAAACTTTTCTTCATTCCAAGGCTTAACCTGTGCATGCACTCTTCCTGTTCTCTACTAATCCCTACTAGAGCTCCTCATGGCTCTAGGCGGATCAATCTCATAATGTGAAGCCTGGTTTTTCTCATAAACATACAACAATAAAAAAACATACATAAACTGATCATGTGACTCCACAAAGGGATTACAATTCTTATAGTCAAGCACCATGCTATACACTATACATAAACCTTATCTCTTTACATTTACATGTCCACACTAGCTATTACACCACTCTGTACTCTTCCTGTACCCTGCTGAGTTCTCTCTGATCTCTGAACCTGCACAACTGAAGTTAGGGGAGAGGGATGAGCTACGATAGCCCAGTGAGTAGAATAGGCAAATACAGGTGATAAAACATGCTCTCATGGAATGCAACACATAAGCACATCACCTCGGCCGGACGGATCAAAACTCCCTCTATATCATCTGGGGTACCTGAGTACCATGTGCCTGGTCCCCGTAGGGCTGTTCCAGGTCTTTGTGTGCCTGGTCCCCGTAGGGCTGTTCCAGGTCTTTCCTCTGAGGGCTAATGAATCCTCACGAAGTCCGTGCCGCCTCACATAAGCAATGTACAAGGAGCAGTGCCAAGTACAAGGATAAATGCAATGCATCATCTTTGTGTACACTAATGCACTCACCCTAAAGCATATTCATGATGCATGAAGCATGATAAAATATCAGTTCTCATATTAAAACATTAAGTTAATTTCCACTCACCTGGTTATCTCTGAACTGACTCTGCAGGTTCTGACACTAGACTCACTGCTGACTTCCCTGATTCCTCTGGTCCGTTCCTACACAGGTGGACTCAAATGAGGGACTAAACTCACTCAAGAACATCTCTACGAAACTCCCCAAAACCCCTCTAAACAAACCTCAAATCATCACATAAAACATGCAAAAGAAAGCTGGACAGGGCACTTTCGGCGGCAGGTTCGGCGGCCGAAACCCCACTCCAGAGACGAAACTCATGCATGTTCGGCGGCACCTTCGGCGGCCGAAGGTCTCGTCCAGAGACGAAACTCACACACTTTCGGCGGCCGAACGCCCTCTTTCGGCGGCCGAAAGTCCCTTTCTAAACCGAAAGCCTAGCTTTCGGGGGCAACCTTTGGCAGCCGAACTGCCTCCACAAAGGGTTCGGCGGCCGAACCTTCCTTCGGCGGCCGAACCTGGTTTTGCCCGAAGGGCAGAACCCTGCTCTGTTTCATGCAAACTTTGCCCAAAAACCTACCAACATGCATAGCAACTACTCCCAACTAGCATATACACATATATATGCACAAAGGGGTCTAAAACTATCCTAAAACCCCAAACAAACATAGCACATAACACTTAATCATGCTAGAACACCACAAATCACCAAAACCTCACCTAAACCTAAACATGCATACTACCCATACAAACTTCATAAAACCTTTCAAAATCATCAAAGAAGCTCAGGATCTTCACTTACCTCTTACACAACTTGAGGATGAAGGATCCTAACGTGGAGATATGAAGAAAAGCTCTTCCAAAGCTCCAAGCTTCAAAACTTGGTTCTTTTGCTCAAAACCTTCATAAATCACCAAAACTCTTAAAACTCTTGAAAGATTTGATGAAAATCATGGAAAACAGGAAAGTCAACGTAGGAGAGGCTGGAACTCACCTCTGGCTGCAAGTGGAGGAGAAATAACCTCCTTCCACCGACCCTTGGCCCTTTTATAGGTGGCTGGCCAGACCACCTTCGGCAGCCGAACGTGAAGCCGCAACCATGCAATGTTCGGCGGCCGAAAGTGCCCTTCGGCGGCCGAACCTTTGCATTTCTCCCTTGTTGCTTTTCTTTCAAAACTCAAGTCTTTTAACCCTTCAAACCATGAAAACAAATGAAAAGACTTTAGAAAACATATGCATTACCCTTCTCGAGGGTTCCGACACCCGAGATTCCACCGGACTACAGGAATTCCGATGCCGGACTCGAGCCGGGTATTACAATAATTGACAGTGATCTAGATCAATGGATAGATTGTTTGAAAACCTTTCTGGTCTCTCTAGGAGTTCTAGTTCTAGAAGTAATGAAAAAAAAAAAAGAACAAAAAATAAAGAAATTTTATTAGCTTAAGATATAAATAGTAATTTGAACAACTGGAAGTTAACCACCTGTCTCATCTAATCTCATATATAAGTCAAATTCGAACTTTGTCTTGAGATCTGATTATGTGCTGAAAACTGTGGGACAAGCAACTCTTGTGCATGAAGGGTTACAGTCATTAAGTTTATTCTCTGAAGAGCTCATTCAAGAACACCAAGAAAAATACATGTTCCTTCACATAGAAATGGTACAGATTGCAGTAAAACCTGCAATAAGGCTAGGTTTAAATACCTCAGGTATCCTTTGTGTCAGAGATAAGAGACACAATAGATTTAATGACTCCTTATTAGGAGTAGTAGAATCCTCACTGTGTGATGGGCCGATTTATTTCTCATGCTACCCAAATCTCACTTTATCTCTAACAGATCCTCATATGATGAAAACTTTGATATTGGATATCAAAACCTCTGGTTATGATATGATGCCAGGATCTGAGAACTTAATCCTAATTTACAGGATTCATTACAAGGCCATGAACACAGTAGTCCCTAATTTAAGGGAAGAAGCTACCAAACTAATTTCTCCTAAAGGAACCACTACCCTATTTGTGTAATGACCCGAAATCGGACCGCTACCGACGCTAGAATCCAGATCGACTTAAGGTCGCCGGGACCCGTAACAAGCCTAACATACAACCTGCTATACCTGATAAATCTCATACATGATCATACATTTACATAAAAATTTTAAACTTTTTCATTCACCAAGCTTGATCTGTGCATGCATCATAATCAAAACATAAACTCCACACAAGAGCCCTCATCAAATGCTCTAGTGGGACATCATATCATACATCAAGCTTGGTCTAGCATTTCTTAACATTAAAACATTTTATAACGATCATGTACAAAAGGGGATTAACCACAAACTCTAGAGTCAAGCACAATACTAATCCTCGATATAAATTTATACAATATCTTACAATACATTACATTACATTACATTATCTTTCATGTCCACCACTAACTATTACATACACAATACTTTTACTCTTGATGACTTCCTTGCCTATCCCGGACCTGCAAACCTAGGGGTTAAGGGAAAGGGATGAGCTACTAGAGCCCAGTGAGCATAATAGTAAAACAGTATATTAAATCATATGCTTTCATGGAATGCATCACATCACAAACAATTCACATCAAGGATGAACTTGTCATCAATAGTCCTCTACACATTCCAATGGTGCCAGGGGCGTAGAGTGAGCCTCACTGGTCTTTCTCTTAACATAACATCACATAACATTCCAATATGCCAGGGACGTAGAATGGGTCTCACTGGTCTTTCTCTTACTCTGTGCCAGGGGCGTAGAATAGGCCTCACTGAACTTTTATACCGTATCATCATCATACCATATCGAGGACTAATAGGTCATCTAACATCCATCCACATCAACATCAAAATATGCAATGCAACATATTCGTGAATTCTAATGCAAACAACCTAGTATATATCATAGCATTTGTGATGCATGAACATGCTTGAAATTTATTTGCTTTGAAACATAAAGATCCATTCTACTCACCTCAGGCTGACTCTGACAAACTCTGAAGTACCTACCTCACTGCTGGGGTCCTCGGGTCCGAACCTACACAGGTGGACTCAAATGAGGGACCAAATATACGCAACCATGACTCTAAACATCTCCCCAAAAACCCTCTAAAACACCACAAAATATTCATAGGAAGCATGCAAGGGAAGGCTGGACAGGGCACTTTCGGCGGCAGGTTCGGCAGCCAAAAGTCCCTCCAGAGCCGAAACTCAGCCACTTTCGGCGGCAGGTTCGGCGGCCGAAAGTGGTTCCAGAGCCGAAACTCACCAACCTTCGGGGGCAGGTTCGACGGCCGAAACTCCCTTCTAGAGCCGAAAGTCCAAACTTTTGGGGGCAGGGTTCGGCAGCCAGAACTGCCTCCCCAGGCAGGTTCGGCGGCCGAACATGGTTTCGGCTACTGAACCTGAGTTCTTCCAGAATGGCAGAACTCAGCTTCTCATGCACAAACAGCTTCCCAAATCCTCCAAACTCAAACCAAACCATACAAAAACATGCAAAAACACATCCTCAAGCATTTAGGGGTCTAAAACTAACCTATACCCCAACAACATTACATTATAACAAACAATAAACATACATTACATCATTTAACTCACAAAAACCCTAATATTCACAACTAACCTAATCATGCATTAAAACTCTTTAAAACCCCTCAAAACTTACTTAAAGCATCAAAAAATGGTAGGATCTACTCTTACCTCTTGAAAATCGAGAAGAGAGGCGATCCAAACTTGGAGATGGAAGAAATCAAGCTCCGGGGTCTCCAAGCTTCCAACTTCGATCTTTAGCTCAAGAATCTTCAAAACCAAGTTAAAACTCATTAAAACTTGAAGAATTTGAGGAGAAAACACAAGATCGACAAAAAGGGTGGCGGAGACTTACCTTGCCCGAAAATAGAGAGAAGAACTCGCCCATTTTCGGACAGGGGGCCTTTTATAGGTGGCTGGCCAGACCACCTTCGGAAGCCAAAAGTGCCTCCGCAACTCCACCATGTTTGGCGGCCGAACCTGGGTTTCTCCTCCAAAACATTTTCTTTCAAAACTCAATTTCTTCTTCATTAAAACCATAAAAACATGTTAAAACATTTTAGAAAAACATTTTAGAAAAACATATTTTACCCTTCTAGAGGTTTTCGACATCCGAGATTCCGCCGAAAAGCAGGAATTTCGATGCCGGAGTCTAGCCGGATATTACAATTTGTGATCAATCTGTCCAAAGGAAATCTGATGGTTCCAAGATCCATACAATGGGATCAGGTTAATTTACCTGATAGTTGGGTCTTAGAAGAGGCAATACCTCCTAAAAAGGAGGGCTCTACCTCATTACAATCCATAGTGGAAACAAAAGGAGGAACAGTAGCAATCTCGTTTTCTAGAAGCAGAAGATCATTCTCAAGAACGAGAATAGCATCTGAATCATTACCACCTAGACCCTCAATGTCATATGTTGAGCCCCTAATTAGGAGTAACTCAATAAGTGGAGTCCAAAGGACCGAAGAAAAGATTGCTCAACCAGTATATGAAAAGAGTCCAGATAGCGCTTATATGAGGATCTGTTAGAGACAAAGTGAGATTTGGGTAGCATGAGAAATAAATCGGCCCATCACACAGTGAGGATTCTACTACTCCTAATGAGTCATTAAATCTGTTGTGTCTCTTATCTCTGACACAAAGGATAGCTGAGGTATTTAAACCTAGCCTTGTTGCAGGTTTTACCCTGACTGTCTATGAATAATTGTTCTGATATGTCATCATCATTGTCTGAGTCACTTTCCCTCATTCTATCAAATCTAAATCTGGAGCATTCGCCTCTTGCTTTTGAACTGGAGGCTTCTTCTTTTCCTTTTGAGGTGGCAGAATCATCCAGTTCTCCTAATGTCAGAAACAGTTGTCTCTTCAATTTTTCTTTTGGTACAGTCTGAAATAAGTCTTTAAAGAATTCTGACATGTTAGAAAATGGAGTATTTTGGGAGGTATTTGGCATTTTAACCAAACAAATTAACCCTTTATTATTATAAACCGATAAGGTTCCAAAGAATTCAAATTTATCCCATCATTTGATCATAATTCTCCTTGTCAACCATTATATTTTTTCAATGGATAATTCATTAAACTTTTTAGGTTTTTTGGTGGCGTTTATGTAGTCCCGTCTGATTATTCAGGGTAGTTTGTAAAGGATTGTAAATAACAATCGGGGGTTGCTTATGGCCTGGTTAGTTTCAGCAAACTGCTCATAAATGGTTCTTACCTTATTAGGTAAGATAATGGGAAATATTCCCCCATTAAAGAACCAATCATGGTTCCCCAACTTTCCTCTTCCGGTTGAAATTGAATAAACCAACTAAACTTTTTTTGTCGGTTTTCATATAGCAGTACTCCTGTCCAGGCATGAATATAGTCGAAATAACTGTAATATATGGGCTTATCATAGCTTAATTCTTTTTGTTTAGAGAGAGAGTCCCCCATTCTTCACTGGTAACCACCCTTTTAATTATAAATTTGCTGAAAGTCCATTCATGTCCTGTTCTTTCCGTGGGAGTGAATTCTACAGATCCAGTTTCAGCTAAAATAGCCTAGTAGTAATCAAATGCCTTGGGTAGATAAGGAGCTGATGAATGGTGCTTAGTATAAAATTTAACAACCTCATACGGCTTTAAGCCCTCATGTTTCTTCTCGATAGGGTTTAAGAAAAAATAACTAATTAGCACATAGGGGTAATTTACCTCCTTGTCATTAACAGGTTTGATGCTTATTTTATAAGCATCGTCTCTCACCCGATCCACGCTTTTAAGTGGAGATGGCGATTCATCATGCGACCGTTTTGCTAGAGTCCTTGAACTCATTTCCTGTAAAAAAACTCTCGAGTTAAAAAGTCAGGCAATGAATTAGTTTCTCCTTTGATGAATTCAATATCAAAATCAAATACAGACAAAATGGCTTGCCACCTGGCAAAAATCTGTTTAGAAGCGATGTTTTTAACATCTTTTAAGAGTATTTCTTTTGCACTCTTACAGTCTATCCTTATTAAGAATTTTTTATTTAATAAATCCGATTCAAATTTTTGAACACATAATACTATTGAAAGTATTTCCTTTTTTACCGTAGAGTAATTAACTCTCAGTCCGACCCAGATTCCACTCGTGAATCTTACTAAAGACTCTTTTTCATCAATCCTTTGTTTGAGGATTCCTCCATACCCCTTCTCTGACTCATTTGTTTCTATAATTTTAAAAGACTCAAGGTGTGGTATGGCCAGACAAGGGAGAGATTTTACTCTACCTTTAATTTTTCTTACTGCTAGGGTGTGATCGTTTGATCATTCTGGCGGATTCTTCTTTAACCTTTGAAATAAAGGTTTTGCATTCTGAGTTAGGTCTTTATAGAAGTTTGACACATAATTTAGGCTTCCTAAAAACCTTTGTAGCTGGGTGTTGTCTTTAATTTCATTAGGAAACTTATCGATAAACTCAATTGCTCGATCTATGGGGATAATTGTTCCCTTTTCTATATTATGCCCCAAAAATCTTACTTTGGTTTTGAAGAGTTTTATCTTCCTAGCCGAGACCACAAGTCCATTACTCCTGACAATTTTAACAAACATATTTAAATGTTTGAAGTGTTGGTCTATGGTCTTGGAAAATATTAGGACATCGTCTATGTAAACTATAGAGAATGTTGAATAAGTATTAAAAATGTCATTCATTATTTTTTAGAATTCTGACAGGGTATTTTTAAGGCCAAACGGCATAACATTCCATTCATAGTGTCCGAATGAAACTGTGAATGTCGTTTTGTACTTGTCTTCTTCAGCTAATCTGGATCTGCCAGTATCCAGATTTCATGTCAAATTTAGAGAAAACAGTTGCCTCATAGAGTCTATTTAACAGATCTCTTTTATTAGGCAAGGGATATCTTATCCATCTCAAAACTTTATTTAAATGCTTGTAATTTATTACTAATCTGGGAACTTCCCATTCCAGCTCAGCTGTATTTTCTACATAAAATGCAGGGCAGCTCCATGGGCCTTTGCTTTTTCTAATAAGCCATTTTTTCTCTAGTTCAGCAACTTCCTTTTTACATATCTCTAAATGCCTTGGGCCCATTGCTATGGGTCTAGCTTTTGTGCGAATTAATTTTTCATTGAAATCAGGCTCATATGATAAATTTACCACATGTTTTTTCCTTTCCCAAAAGGCATTAGGACTCTCAGCACAAATGCTATTAAGCATTTTGTCTTGGATTATTTTAATCTTTTGCTGAACCTTTGGATCATTTATCATTTCTTCTATCATTTTGAAAGAGACTTCATATTTTAAGGAATTAATAAACTTGTTTTTGCTTTTGATGTGGTTTTTAAGCACATCTATTGCTTTTATTCTTGGTTGGGACACAAAGTGAAAGGTAATTACCTTTCCTTCTATCTCGGTGTTGATCCCTTCTTCTGATACCCTTTTAATCGGATAGATCATGTGTAAGAATTGATTACCTAATATGACAGGATGAGATAATCCTTTTACCATTAAGAATGGAATCTCAAAACAGATACTTTTGTTGCAGATGGCTGTGTTGTTTAGCTTGTATCTTACAGCCATCTTGCTTCCATTTGTAGTGTTTAATCCTTCCATGGTTTTGGAGAAGTATCTCGAAGGAACTAGTCCTTCGTTTATAGAGTTCAGATCTGCACCTGAGTCAATTAAGTCAATTAAGGCGATTGTCTGAAACACATACTCTTTATGGACAACTATAATTATTTTGGTATGCCATTTGTGGATTATTACCCGGTCAACCAAATTAACATAGTGAAGATTATTGATGCTTTTAGCTTCATTTTCTTCTTCTTCTTCTAACCCTTTTAGGTCAGGTTGATTTTGTTCTTCATTTAGTAGCTCTAGAATGGCTACTCTTTCTCTTAACTCTTGTACTTCAGTTTTTACTGAATTTAATTCTGAACTCAACTCTTTTAGAGTGAGTCCTCTCATCTTTTTGAGTTTTTAACCCTATCTAAAATCTCCTTTAAATCGTAAGGAGTTTGTTTATCTTTTATTTTTCTTTTTAAGGGATTCCTAGAACTGGATGCTTCTATTTTCTCCCTATATATTTTAATATAGGTTTCCGGTTTTTCTCTCTTCTTTTTTGGGTCATCGATATTATCGATTAAATCCAAGATTAAGTTTTCTTCTTTTGTGAGGACTAGCAAACCACTTAAGGCGCATAGCGATTTGTAATAATCGCAGTTTCCATCACAATCTGAATTTTCTTCAGGCTTTTCTAGAGAGAGAGAGAGTTGAAGCACCAAGTTCTTCCATTTCAGAGAGATACCTTATTTCAAGAGTTGAAGCACCAAGTTCTTACATTTCAGAGAGATACCTTATTTCAAGAGTTGAAGCACCAAGTTCTTACATTTCAGAGAGATACCTTATTTCAAGAGTTGAAGCACCAAGTTCTTCTATTTCAGAGAGAGACCTTATTTCAAGAGTTGAAGCACCAAGTTCTTCCATTTCAGAGAGATACCTTATTTCAAGAGTTGAAGCACCAAGTTCTTCCATTTCTAGCATCATTCTTCTACTCTCCTTATCTAATCTTTCTATTGACAAAAACAATCTCTCTCTCTGATCTGCAGAACCTGCACCATCATTGACCAATTAATAGAAGTCCAACAAATAAACAAGAAATCTCACTTGTAAATTATTCAAAACACCAAGGCTCAAACATGCCCTGCAACCATCACGAGTGAAACCAAATGATTTAGAGATCAACTAATATTGCGTCTACTCCACAAGAAAGTCATTCAGTCAATTCAATAAAGATAAATAAAAGGAAGTCTGGCAACTAAATCTTTTTTCTTTTCTTTTCATAATCGCAACCCAAAAAACAAAAAAAAAAATAGTGAGTAGGAAGCTAGTCCCGTTAAAAATATCCCTTGTGGATGACTATTAAGACAAACAAACCAATAAGGCCTAGAAATAGCAGCAAAAGGAACAAGTGATAGATTATCCACTCTAGAAAACATAAAAAATATAAACCCCCATCCCCCCCCCCCCCCAAAAAAAAAAAAAAAGAAAAAAGAAAAGAAAAAGAAATTCATAAGAAAGCAATACACTGCTAACTACAACTAATGACATGTTGATTAGGACGCAATTAGAGACGACAAGCTACATAGAAGGTACCCCAACTTAGGGATATATAACAGTAAGAAACCTCATCTTTAACTTTTAATATAAAATCTCCTGATCTATATTTAAATACCACAAAAATCCCCTCTGATCTTCAATAGTCGGTTTCTGAGTTATTTTTAAGACAAAAATAATAGATGGTATCGGAACTTATGAGTATAGAGAAGTAAGGTACCTTTAGTTTGTAACAAAAAGTTCCCTCATCTTTAATTTAATTACCTAACGGTCATTTAAACTTTAACAACCAATTTTTAGATTTCATTGATGACGTGACTCTTCTATATTGTAATAAACCTTGTGGAAAATTTTTCATCTCCCCCACGTAGCATTCATGGAAAAAAGAAACTCTTCCTCTCAAACCTATTCTCTTTCACTTACTATGTGAGACAAAGGAAGGATACATAAGGAGAGAGAAAAAAGCTTTGGGAGAGAATATATATATATATATATGAGATATAAAATCTATTGCAACATGAAAGAGTCATGTCAGTAATAAACCAGAAAATAGGCTGTTATATATTAAAGTAGGTTTACGTTGATTACACAAAAGTTTAGGAAGTTTCGTATTACAAATTAAAGCTAAGGTACCTTACTGTTTCTACTCACAAGTTCATATACCATTATGAAATTTACTCCAAAATAATTTAGAAACAGGGTAATGAAGTTTACAGGAGGGTTTTGTGTTACTTAAATTAAATATTAGCGGGTTTCATATTACAAATTAAAGATAAGTTACCTTATTATTACATACAACTAAATGGGGCTCCTCGCCTCAAGGTCCATTTTCTGAATCTAATCAAAAATAAAAATAAACATCAAACCTAAAAATCCAACATAAATTGAAAAGCAAAAACAGAAACACAATCTTCAAAAGCTCACCAATACATCACAATCATCCAATCCAGATTTTATCTCAGAGATCTCCTTCTTCTCTGCTAGAAAATTTTTCCACAAGATTAACGAGAATTAACAATCAATACAGTCGTCTATAAAAGGAAATGGAAAAATCAATGGTTATGAATAGGAAGCATACCTCGACTGGGTAGAATAAAAGTGGAGTTGCATTTATGGGAGACATTTGCAGAAGGCATGCAGTAGTGGCAGTCTGGCACAGCTGCATATCCTTCGAAGATATCAACCATGACTGCTGAGCAAGAAGATAACAGAAGAGAAAAATGCACTATTACAGGAGTGAAGGCAAGTGAGTAGGCAGAGAAAAGAAGGGATTTCAAATAACAACTGATGGAATTGCGGATTCTTGGAAATAGATGACTGCATTCTCCTATTTGACTTCAGGATGAGACAGCCTCTTATTTCTTGACAAGATAAACAGTGAAATTTTGTCCTTGTAATTTGAATTAAAACATTAGGTCCATAATTATTTGTTTTTGTCAATTTCTTCAATGGGGTTTGCAATATTAAGTGGACCATGCAAATTGCAAAATGATATTGAAGCTAAGAATGCACACAAGTCTACAGCATAAGATAAAAAAATTTTCTTACAAAAAAGAATTATAGAATTCATATATGGAACTGCATGATGATCCTACACAATCATATAAGAACATCAGGAAATCAACATTTTGGTAATGACAACAAACTCTGGCCAGAGAAAAATGAAGCACAGATAAGAAGCACCAACAGGAGAAGAGGGATATAGGTCACAAATTCATATCTCTATACAAAGACATTTACCATGTGACTACTCGCTTCTGCGCAAATTGGCCTCAATAGCATGAGATGATACCAAAACTTTCCTCAATCTCTACAGCTATCGTTGTTAATTCCAGGAATAGGACATGAAATCTCAGCAATATGCACCAATAAAACATAACATAGGATGAAGAAACACTCTGTAAACATTAACCTCCAGCGCCAAAATCTTCAGAAGCCACTGGTCCATTTAAAGTAAGAGAACCTGATTCAGTGGCCACCAGACTTTCACCTGTTTCACCATGCTCATGCTGTGTGCGCTCCCAATCTCGATCAGGGAACACCTCAGATTGTAAAGATGGAGCAATGTTATTGACATGTAGCCATGTAAGCTCCCACAAACTGTCCCCACCTAAGGCACTCCTCTGTACCAGTACTCCCTTGGCCTTCATTACTAGCAAGGTGTTCTTAAGAAGCTCAGGCACTACTTCCTGAAGCTTCTCACACTTCTTCCCTCTTACTTTGACTTTCAGATATTTTTCCATTCGGCTGAGCACCCCCAGCCATAATTTACAGAAAGTAGTCAACTGTGCTAGGTCTGGGAGTAACTGTAAAAACACTTTTGAAAGGACCTTTACAGCAATAATTAGAGAGCCATCCATATTTCTGTAATCCTTTTGGGAGTGTCCCTGAGCAATTTCAAGCAAGTCATCAAGCATTGTAAAAATTACCAGATCAAAACACCGTAACCAAAAACCATGTGGCAGATTGATCCCATCCACTCCTCTCAAGCACTTTTGCAATGATAAAAGTGCATGGTTTCTAACATCTTCTCGATGATCCAAACAAACTTTTCTTAATCCCTGCACAAGCCTCAGCCACATCTCCCCAATATCCTGCAACAGCTTTGCAGCTTCCTCCTCTTCCATTGCTTCCTTAGCCTCATGAGACCACCGCGTTAAAAAGTCAATGGAACCTGCCATTAGATCTAGTGAACGCATAGATCTTTCTGCCTGTGCTACGCGAGACTCTGCAAATTGCCTGGCTGCCTCAATGCAGAGGACGTAATTGGCAGCTACCAAGTGAGCTCCATCACTCATAATGAACAACAATGCATCAAATCCAGCTTCAGAAGCTTCAGGGTGCCGAGCTGTGATGGAAAGTAGTGATGTAATTGTACGCCACCCCATTAGAGATCTGATGTGGGTAGCATTCACTTTCACAAGGCGACTGACTTCCTGCGTAATTTGTTCACAATAAGCATCAGCAACACGGGCGTCAAGTTTCAAAACAAGTTGCAATGACCTCAAAAGTTCATCAGCGAGGTTCTCTTTGTAAGGCAGCAGCCGCTGGCAAATTCGGAGGAGTCCAAACACAGCCTTCTCTGCTAAGGCACAAGGCATTACAGTTGATTGAACAATATTGGCTATGTGCTCGTAAACACCCTGCCATAATAATGCTATCCTGTCCCGATTGTTCAGAGTAATTGCAATCAGCAACTCCAGGCAGAAAACTGCAGTATCTTCATCCTCTGGAGTGTTGTTCCCCTTCTGGGGATGCCCTGCTGCCCAGATGAGTGCTCGAGCAAGCTGTAACAAAGATTCAGCTTGTAAGAACTTACTCTCAGTAAATATGCTGTCAACATGGCACTTCTGGATAGTCTGAAGCATATGTTGATGAGCAGCAAGTTGTTGTTCAGTGGGTTGTGATCTTGGCTCCTCAGTATCAAGGGATAAGAGCTGACTAAACCTACCCATCAATCCAGAAGATCTTCTTGGAATTCCAAAGGATTGCGTATGAGCTGAAGACAAAGAATTTGTGATAGGTTTCCCATGCCCAGGGTCAGAAGAAACCTCAGATTCATCAGCAGCATCACTGGCTACACGTGCAGGTAGAAGCCCAAGTTTATGCAACCGTAGAATGCAATCCAGAATATTTCTCCAACCTGCGCGAATATAATCACCATACCTATTCGCAATGGTAAAGACGGTCACAGTTGCCATCCTGGCTTTTGGGTCATCACCAAAGGCTAACACAGGTTCTTCAGCAGATGATGGATTCAATAGAGTTGTGAACTTACATAAAGAGACAACCAAATCATCAAATACATCTTCAAGTTGATGACAGGCTGATATCTTTGCAACAGCTAAGAATCCATCAATGCATGTTTGGTAAACATCCACAGTTTCTGCATGATCAAAAACAACAGAGATAGCAGCAATTGTGGGACCAGACATTATAGCAAACATATCATGGTCAAGGTAGGCTTTTGAATCAGATACAATAAATGGTGCAGTTTTCTTGGATTTGAGCATTAGATCAATCCAACGACTTGGGATCATTTCAGGGAAACCAGTTCCTTGTTCTGGAGTTGTGCATATCTCATTCTTGCAAATGGAGTGGTACAATTCAGACAGGAATTCTCGAGGTAAGTCATTGCCTCCATTGATATGTCTATTATTCCGTATAAAATCCTCTTCTGTCATCTTTTTCTTAACCTGCACATTATGCTGATCTGTGTTGAGCATTATGAGAGAATAAGATAACAAAAGAGCAGCATCCTTGTTAGCCAGGATCTGTGGTGATTGCTCATAGTATCTTTCAGAAAATGCCTCAAGCACCCTTTGTATTTTTTGAGATTCACCAGGCAACCTAAAAGTTTCCAAGAACAACCGCAGAGCAGTGTCCAAATTCATGCCTTGGAAATCAAATGTCCCAGCAAATTCATGAAGAACCTGGACACAGAACTCATCATGATTTCCAAGGAAATCCCCCACAAGATTCTTATCTAACCCAGCAGTATACCTGAAAAAGCAGGCCACGCTTTGAGGATCAAGTTTGTCAGGTAAGAGATGTGTTCCTTGGAGAAATTCTAGGCCTTTTTTTGGATCACGGTTAAAGTGATCAGCTCCAATCATCAATCTTCTCTTAATGTACTTTCTCCGGCGGACAAAGGTAACCCAATGATCAGGATCACTATAGTTGTCACACTTCACCATCCAGAAGGGTGTATACTCCTCAAGGTTCACTGGAGGCTCATCTGAATTAAATGATCCATTGCCTAACCTTTCAGCCATCCCCTGAATAATGGCAATGAGACCATCCAAAGCAAGAACGTGCATTGTAGACAATGGGCAGTTCACAGGAAAAGCACTCTTTGACAACAAATTAGCTAGGTCTTCAAACACATTACTGCATGTTATGTCACAATCCAAATTAGCATACATCTCGACCATAAATGTTTTCTGCCTGCAGAAGTCTACAAGAGCCTCCATTGCAACCTCTTGCTGTTGGTATAAAGCACCATATTTACTCTGGGCAAGTCTCAGAATGACACAAGAGAAAAAAGCCTCGAGCTGCAATTTGAGTTCAGTACGCAGATGGTGATACAGGTTTAGAACAATACTACAAACCATTGAGAGAATAAGTGGGCTGATTGACAAGCCAAATTGCATTAAATTACGAAATAGTTCATCCTGAATCAAACTCAGCAACCTGGGGTGACGATGAAAAGAAGGCCCACCCAATTCTATTGCTGAATTAATTAATCCCAAAGCAAAAAGGGGTAGATCTTCATCAACAGCTACCGTATTAGATCTGGGACCCATTCCCATATGTTCAACAACATTTAATAAAGAACACAAGAAGTGAAATATCTCCACCATGCAAGCGACACCATATGGCTCTGTCATGAGCTGCAAATCATATGGAAGAGCACCTTTTCCACTACTACCACCAATTGTACTTTCTTCCATTACAGTTGCCACCAGTCCCGTAGAAGCACTCAAAACATAGCTAACAGAGGATGTTTGCCCTTCCAACTCAGAACTGCCATTCTCTATTTGTTTGCTCCCAAATGTGTAATCATTATCTAGACCAGCAATCTGTAAAAGACAGAAGGTTCTACAGATTTTGAGTTATTAGACAAAAAGTAAAACCATGACATAGACAGACAGAAGTACAAAAAAAAACATATGATTATTCACTGCTTGACAAAAATATTACAGTTTTAAAGGAGGAGGAGGAGGATACTAACAGATCAGCTCTAAACTATGACCCATGTAATAAGTCAGATTATATCAAGACATTATATTTACTTTTCGAATTTATACCCAATTGTCTAAGCACTAGAGTTAAAGATAATTAGGAGAAAGGTTTTGCAAGTGAGAACAAGAATAAAATATGCAATTGTACCTCCTGTTTGGCAGGACTAACTCCATTAACCAGCGCATGCTCTGTGTTTTCAATATCTGGAAGGTGAGAAAAAATGCACCTAACGAGTTCATGCATTGTGTGTCGAGCTATTCGCTGTAACAACTCGCCTTTAGTTCCTACTTGATGAACTATACGGAAACAAGTGTTCACTATGGTACAGACATGCTGATTACTAAGTGTGACTGATGCTTTGCCTTTCATACAAGCTAGAAGAACCTGAAGTATCTTCATTAGAACCACCTCTTCTGATGCTGGATCAGTCACCTCAAATCGGCAACTTGTCACTGCATCAACTACCAAGTGCATAGCATCTTCAACATTTACAGTGTTTTGATCAATCACATCAAGAGTTAAAATCTTGTAAACAGATGACAAAGCAACCCCAGTGATTGGAGCACCAGTTTCATCTGATCGAATAACATCCAAAAATGGTTGGAGATACACAGAAGGATTGATGGTATGCCAAGGATGCTGCCAAGAGAAGATCTGTTTCCTCAGTGCCTTCAAAGACTGAATCAAAGAGTGCTCTAGCTGATCATCACCTGACATACAACGACCACCCCATCTTACATTTCTTCTCATGACTGCCAATACTGCACCTACTTCTGCATTAATCATGCATGCTAGAGTAGCCTTGTTAGAATAGGAAGAGTCACAGTCTTCAGGTTCTTCCTCAATTGCCTTAATTCCTGATTGCTGCTTTATGCGACCCATATTTGTACAAGATTCTTTGTACGCAAACCAATTTCTATCAGTGTCTACCAGTTTGCTAAATTTAGGAGGCAAAATAACTTGCCTGAAGCATACTCTTCATATTACATAGCTGAAAAAAAAAAAACAATCAATACTTGTTCATTAGCCATAAACAAGTCAAAAGCAGCCCAAGAAGAATAAATCTGCCCGGATGCTGCTCTATGATATAATGTAAGCACGCATATCAACATGAAGCTCATGCACTCTAAATTATTAAAAGAGCACCAATCAACGTAATCATTTCTCATGTACTTAAAAATTTCTTTTAGGAGAAAGGGAAACATTATATAATGATTATTTCAAAAATAATAGTTGGAAGGAGCATTCTCCACGCCTTCCTCTTCAAAAATTTGATTGACACACAGAATTAAATCATCACTGAGTAGCTATAAAACCCTCATTGAATAATCTAACTCAAAATCAGGCATAACATAAAAGAAATTCCAATCAGAATTCACAGAAATAAAGCATTAGTTGCATGCATTCATGCACATAAGAGGGGACTATAACATCCCGTTGACTGTATATGATAATGGAGAGAGAAGAAAACAACAGATCACTGCACACTCGACTAAGAGACTGACTACACAAGATCTAGTAAAGTGGTATAAAGAAACCAAATAAAAACCCAGAAAGAAACAAAAATTAACAAGAACAGATAATCCAGATTTCAATTAACCGAAAATGATTGACAAAATGGAGAGAGTTGCATGTATCATAAGATTCAGAAACATTTACTTAGTCGAAAATTTCTGGTGAACCAAACAAAGGGTTCAATGCCAAGAACTAAAAAGCCAAAAGAATTAAAGATAATAAAGAAATAAATAAGAAAACGAATGAGAAAATAGCCATTAAGGAAGATTTTAGTTAGAGGGACAGTTGAAGTGAAGCATTGGGTTGATGAACAGCAATGGGTTACCTGTGCGTGGATCCAGAGAGTGAGATCCGCAAGTGAACTCTCTTTCTCTGTGCGACACAGAGGGAAAGAGAGACACAGCGAGGAAAGCAGAGGAAGACTTGGTTGTGACACTGCAGAGGAGAAAAGAAAAATAGCTTAATTATAATTTAGTACCTATAATTTAATAAAATGTACAATTTAGTCCTTATGGTTAATTACAAATTACTCTCTACTGATAAAATCACAGTTTTTTTTTAATATGAAATAATCAAATCTTTAAAATTTAATTAAATTTACGGTTTAATATTTAAATAAAATTTAAATTTTATATTTTTTTACTACTCATTCAATATAATTTTTCACAAATTAGAGTTTAGATATTATAAGTATTTATAAACAACCATCTATAACTTTACAATCATCTTTAAATATTTATTTAATTTGAGATTTTTATAATTATCCATTAATATTATAATTGTTTAAGAATAAATTCTTAAAATCGTTCCTAATATTGTCAATAAATATTATTATTATTATTATTATTTATAATTAAATTCTTTACATTTACAAATAAATCGTGTATCATTATATTTTTATAAATTAGTTATTATAATATTATAATTATTTTGAAATAAAATTATCTTTAAATTTATAACTGTATATGATTAATCCTATATTTATAAATCAATCTTAAATATTAGCAACTAATGAATAATTTTTGACAAAAAAACTAATGATAATCACTTATTTTTTAAAAAATTATTCTCCGAATATTACTAATTATTTATAATAAATTTTAAAATTTTTGCACATCGATCTCTAATTTATAATTACGTTTAAAAAAACTCTATATTTATAAATTATTTTTAAAATATTATAATTATTTATAAATAATCACTTATATTTTTAAGAATTAATAACGATAATTATTGGTATTGGATATCTGGTCACAGCTAAACCCATAGAAAGACCAGACCGTACCCTTATTAAAATACATTATGCGGGTCCATCCACTAACGCATGATCCTGATTTCGGGCAAATAGATCGAACAGAGTAGAACTTGGACCCATCGGAAGGAGATACAGCTCAAACTGACTTGATGGATCAGTGGGGTAATTGTAACGACCCGAAAATCGGACCACTACTGGCGTTAGGATCCAGATCGGCTTAAGGCCGTCGGAACCCGTAGCAAGCCTGACATGTAACCTGTAAACCTGTTTAATCCCATACATGATCAACAACATACATAAAAATTAAAACTTTTCCTTCAAACATTCTATCATACACCAAACTCAACCTGTGCATGCACTGAACATAATCATAAATCATAAACATTGGCCCCTCAGTGGGACCTCATCAATGCCCCCAATGGGTGGCATAACATGTGTTGAGTTGGTTAAACATAAACATCCATAAGCCTTAAGATCATGTATCAATAAGGGATTACAATAAACTATGGTCAAGCACACTTCTAAACCTCAATATCATTATACATAACATAACTATTCCTAACTTTTACATTTTATCATGCCCACATTCTATCTATTACATACAATGACTTCAATACTCTTGCTGACCTCCTGGTCTACCCTGTACCTGCAAACTTGGGAAATTTGGGAGAGGGGTGAGCTACTAAAGCCCAGTGAGCAGAATCATAAAGCATTTAAAACACATGCTATCATGGAATGCATCACATCACAACTAATCATATCAAGGATGAACTTGTCACCATTTAGTCCTCTACATATTCCAATCATGCCAGGGGCGTAGTGCAGACCACACCTGGTCTTTCTCTTATACATAACATAACATACATAATCCATGGTGCCGGGGGCGTAGTGCAGGCCACGTCCGGTCTTTCTCTTACATAGTGTCAGGGGCGTAGTGCAGGCCACATCTGGACTTCCATATCATATCATCATGTCATAACATATGAGGGCTAATGGATCATTCAACATTCATCCACATCAACAACATATTATGCAATGCAACATATTCGTGATTTCTAATGCAAACAACCTAAAATATCACATTGCATCCGTGATGCATGAACATGCTCAAAATTGATTTATTTATTTAAAAGCATAAGAGTTATTCCACTCACCTCTGGCTAGCTCTGACACTGACTGAAGCAGCTGACTCACTGCTGAGGTCCTCGGTTCCTCGGGTCCGAACCTACACAGGTGGACTCAAATGAGGGACCAACATACGATAACATGACTCTGAAAACATCCCCCAAAAACCCTCTAAAACACCTCAAAACATCCATGCAAAAACATGCAAAGAAAGGCTGGACAGGGCACTTTCGGCGGCAGGTTCGGCGGCCGAAAGTCCCTCCAGAGCAGAAAGTCAGGCTGGTTCGGCGGCACCTTCGGCGGCCGAAACTCCCAGACAGAGACGAAACTCATGCATGTTCGGCGGCACTTTCGGCGGCCGAAATTGCCAAACAGAGACGAAAGTCTCCTTTCGGGGGCAGGCTTCGGCAGCCGAAAGGCTTGCCTCCCCAGCCATGTTCGGCAGCCGAAAGTCCTTCGGCTGCCGAACCTGGTTTCTACCAAAGGGCAGAAACTTGGCTCCTTTTGCACATTTCGCCTCCAAACCTTCCAAACATGCATCAAACCTATTCTACAACACACAAACACAAGCATACATGTTCCTAGGGGCCACAAACTACCTTAAACCCCAACTACAACACATCAAACATACATTTACACGCCATATTGCCCAACAACACAACAAAAACCCATAAACTCGACATAAGCTTACTCATGCATTTTCTACCCCATGAACTTGCATAAAACTTGATTAAAACATAATGTAAGCTAGAGATCGACTCTTACCTCTTGAAGATCGAGAGTAGAGGCGATCTAACTTGGAGTTGGGAGAGATTTAGCTCCTTGGGTCTCCAAGCTCAAAACTTGCTCAAAACTTGAAAATCTTCAAAACAAAGCAAAAACTTGTGAAAATCTTGAAAGATCCGAAGGAAGAACTCGAAGATTGGTGAGGAACAGCGGAGAGCTCACCTTGGCCGACAATGGGGAGAAAAACTCGCCCGTTTTCGGCTAAGGGACCCTTTTATAGTGGCTGGCCAGGCCACGTTCGGGGGCCGAACGTGCCTCCGCATACATGCCATGTTCGGCGGCCGAACTTGAGGTTCGGCGGCCGAACCTGGACTTCCCTCACTTATGCATTCGGGGGCCTAAAGCACACCCGCAACGCATGCATGTTCGGCGGCCGAACTTGAGGTTCGGCGGCTGAACCTAGGTTTTCCTCCAAAGTTGTTTTCATGCAAAAACTCATTTCCTTTTCACTTAAAACCATGAAAAACATTAAAACATTTTTAAGAAAACATGTTTCTACCCTACTAGAGGTTTCCGACATCCGAGATTCCACCGGACGGTAGGAATTCCGATACCGGAGTCTAGCCGGGTATTACAGTAATAGACTCCTATAGATCCGAGATCGTGTTCACATGACGCCGGAGGGAATTAAATAGTTGTCTGACGATGAAAAAAAACACAGTATATCCGTACGTACGACTAATGTGGCTGTGGCAGAAAAATACAGACATAGGACGGCAGTTATGCGTCACTGACGGAACTTACCAAAATATACCTTGAGCCTACATATTTTTAGATCTGAGGATATCAATTGGCGCCGTCTATGGAAACGAAGTAGATCTTTTTGTTACCAGAGTTCTCATCCTTACCATACTCATTAAGATCCGCATGGCCAATCAACGTGAAAACCATACTGGAAACAACCCAAACAATTTGAGCTCTACTCAGGAAAGACCACAGCTCTCATTTTCCAGCCCTACCACCCCACTGAATCAACCACCTGTGTTGTTTAACCCTTTACCGAGCTTAGTAGGGACCATTCCTCGAACCACTCTATCTGACCATGAGCTACAAAACATGGCTCTCCAACTCCAAAATATTGCTCATTGGCTAGGGCAGATGTTGCAACAAAGGTGACTCAGTACCCCGTTGAGCATACCACTTGTAACCGAAGGGTTTAACGTTAATGAGTTCCAACCCACAATAAACTACCAAGCCCCTCAGCAAAGCAGCAGGAAGACGGGTGATGGAGACGGAGAAGCTAGCAGAACGAACGAGCATGTAGCCAGAGTGAGAGGCCGAGTAGTAAGGGAGCTTATTGAGAATGATGGGGCTAAAAGCTATTCTTCTAAGTCAGCAGAAAGGTCAAAAAGTGAAAAGTTTGAGAGAAACTACCGCCTGGAGAAAAGGACAGGGAGAGAAGAGGTAGATGTAGATCAAAAGCTAAAGAGGTTGAAGGAGCAACTACTAGCAGAGCTGGGGGCACGAGACAATAGTAGCACCCCTGCTACCAGTCTCATCCCCATTCGTGGGATGGGTATAATATAATAGGAAATCATCCCCAAAAAATTCATGATTCCGACAATGGACGCGTATGATGGCACGAGAAACCCTAAGAACACGTTCTAAACTATAAGATGTTCATGGAGCTACAGACGCCCTGATATGCAAAGTTTTTTCTACCACCCTTACCAGATTGGCCCAAGCTTGGTTCAACAGTTTGAAAGCAGAAAGTATTAAGAGCTTCATGGACCGGCCAGCGTGTTCATCAGCAGGCTTATTGTTGGAGTCTCGGCTGAAAAGAAAATAAGCTATTTAGAGATGGTCCGACAGAGGAGAAACGAGTCCATAAGAGAGTATGTGGCTAGGTTCAATTCGGAGGCTTTGCAAATATCAGAGATCGATGAGGTAAGAGCCGTGGAAGCCATGCAGAAGGATACCACCTCCCTAGAGTTCTTTGAATCGCTGTGCAGAAAGTCGCCTACTACCTTGGCAGAGCTAATGAAAAGAGCCAAAAAGTATATAAGGTAGGACAACGCCTTAACCACTAGCAGATTTGCCAAGGAAGCAGGAGATAGGGGGAAGGCTGGGGAGGACAAGCAACTAGACAGATAGGAAAGGAGGCAGGATTGGTTGCTTGAAGCATTGAACAGACACCAATGGGAGAGGAAGGAGTAGAGACTCTATCAACCCTGGATTCCAAAGGTGATCACTCCCCTGAATGTGTTCATATCCGAAGTGCTCATGATAGTCTAAGACAAGGACTTCATACAGTGGCCCAAGTCAATGAAGGCAGAAGCAAACAAGAGGGACCCGGATAAGTATTGCCAGTACCATCTGACTCATGGCCATGATACAAATGATTGTTACCAATTAATAAATTAGATAGAGAGGCTCATTAAGAGGGGATACCTTAGGAACTTCGTGAAAAAATCTAAAGTCAGATACCACAGCAAAATGCAGCAGGGGAAAGGCTCCAGAGACAGACAGGGGACCAGTGAATGATGGCTCTAGTGGGACAATCAACATGATCGTAGGAGGGACTAGAGGCTGTATGAGCAGAAAAGGGAAGAAGAGAAGTAGGAACGGGGAGGGAAACAGCGCCGAAGTAATGCAAATTGTGGAGCATTCCCCAGTGACCATCTCTTTTTCTCCTGAGGATGCCCAGCGAGTGCAGATGCCTCATGATGATGCTTTGGTCATAGAGGCCATCATCTATAACTTTCGGGTTCGAAAGGTTTTAGTGGATGATGGCAGCAAGGTGAACCTATTACCCTACCAGGTCTTCCAAAGATGAACATACCCGAAGAACAGGAGGTGACGGACCAAACTCCAGTAAAGGGGATAGGGGGAACCCTAGTGGCAGTAGAAGGGAAGTAAAAGTGGCCCTCACCTTAGGAGAATCACCTCTATCCTGAACACACTACATAGTATTCCTTGTGGTAAAGCTATCCCTGAGCTATAATGCCATCTTAGGTAGGCTGGTGCTGTATGAATTTGAAGCAGTAACCAGCATCCGACACCTGACCATGAAGTTTCCAATGGAGGAAGGGGTGGGAGTAGTCCGGGGAAGACAGGAGGAGGCCAAAGCTGTATACCTAGCCACGGTGGAGGAACTGAGTGCCCAGCTAGAAGAGATAAGCCCTGAGGTTATGGAGGTCTGGAATGAAAAGAGAGAGGCCAGGACTGAACCTGTGGATAAGTTGGAGACCTTCCTATTGTTCGAAGAAGAAAGCGACAAGGTTGTAATGACCCGGAAATCGGACCGCTACCGGCGCTAAGATTCAGATCGACTTAAGGTCGCCGGAACCCGTAGCAAGGCTAACGTACATCCTATATATCTGATAAAATCCCATACATGATCATACATTTTCATAAAAACTTTAAACTTTTCATATACCAAGTGTAATACCTGGGTAGACTCCGGTATCGGAATTCCTACCGTCCGGTGGAATCTCGGATGTCGAAAACCTCTAGAAGGGTAAAATCATGTTTTTATAAAATGTTTTAATGTATTTTATGATTTTATGTAAGAAAGAAGTTGAGTTTTGAATGAAAAAAACCATGGAGGCATTTCCAGGTTCGGCCGCCGAATATTGGATAGTTTAGGGGGCAAGTTAGGCTTCCGAAAGTGGCTCAAGTTCGGCCGCCGAATCCCATGTTCGGCCACCGAACTTGCATGAGTTTTGGAGGCACTTTAGACTTCCGAAGGTGGTCTGGCCAGCCCCTATAAAAGGGCTCCATGGCCGAAACAGGCGAATTTTCTCCCCATTTTCGGCCAACGATGAGTCCATGCTCTCTCATGGTTGTTTTTTATGATTTTTCCTCCAATCTTTCAAGTTTTAACAAGTGTTTTCTTGGCTTTTGAAGATTTGTGAACTTTGAGCAAGTTTTGGAGCTTGGAGACCCAAGGAGCTAGATCTCCCCCATCTCCGAGTTGGATCGCCTCTCCTCTCGATCTTCAAGAGGTAAGGGTAGATCCTTAGCTCATTTCATGTTTTAAACAAGTTTTATGAAAGTTTATGGGGTAAAAATGCATGTTTAGGTTAATATTGAGTTTTTGGGTTAATGTTGAGTTTTTGAGCAATGTATGTTTGATGTGTTTTGGTTGGGGTTTAGCCTAGTTTGAACCCCTTTTTGCTTATGGAAGTATGTATGCATGTTTTGGAAGTGTTGGTTTTGAGTTGGAATGGTTTGGGAGGCAAATGTGCATTGTGGAGGCTGAGTTCTGCCCTTTGGAGGAACTCAGGTTCGGCAGCCGAAGGGACTTTTGGCCGCCGAACCTGCCTGTGGAGGCCAGCCTTTGGCTGCCGAACCCTGCCCCCGAAAGTGGACTTTCGGCTCTAGAAGGGAGTTTCGGCCGTCGAAGGTGCCGCCGAACAAGCATGAGTTTCGTCTCTGGAAGGAACCTTCGGCCGCCGAAAGTGCCGCCGAAGGTGCATGACTTTCGGCTCTGGAGGGACTTTCGGCCGCCGAACCTGCCGCCGAAAGTGCCCTGTTCAGCCTTCCTTTGCATATTTTTTATGATTGTTTTAAGGTGTTTTAAAGGGTTTTTGGAGAGTATTTTAGAGTCATGTTCTTGTATGTTTGGTCCCTCATTTGAGTCCACCTATATAGGTTCGGACCCGAGGAACCGAGTACCCCAGTAGTGAGTTAGCTGCTTTAGTGTCTTTCAGAGCTAGCCTGAGGTGAGTAGAATAACTCTTTATGTTTAAAGTAAATAAATCAGTTTTGAGCATGTTCATGCATCACGAATGCCATGAGATATATTAGGTTGTTTGCATTAGAATTTACGAATATGTTGCATTGCATAATATGATGTTGATGCGGATAAACATTGAATGATCCATTAGCCCTCGTATATCATGATATGATATGATGATGTTATGGTATGGAAGTCCAGGTGTGGCCTGCACTACGCCCCTGGCACAATGTAAGAGAAAGTCCGGGTGTGGCCTGCACTACACCCTCGGCACGAATGGATATGTATGTTATGTTATGTGTAAGAGAAAGATCAGGTGTGGCCTGCACTACGCCCCTGGCATGATTGGATTGTGTAGAGGGCTATTGGTGACAAGTTCATCCTTAAGGTGATTTGTTTGTGATGTGATGCATTTCATGAAAGCATGAACTTTAAATATAATGTTTTATTATTCTGCTCACTAGGCTCTAGTAGCTCACCCCATTCCCTTAATCCCCCAGGTTGCAGGTACGGGATAGAATCAGGAGGTCAGCAAGAATAAGAAGTCATGTTTTATGTAATAGTTAGCTGTGGACATGAGAATGATGTAATGTATAGTACAGTAATGTAATGTAGTGATGAGTATTGAGGTTTAGAGTGGTGCTTGATCCTAGTATGTTGTTAATCCCATTTTGGTTACATGATCTTTTAATGAGATGTTTTATGATATTTATGTAAACCAAACTTAAAATATATTATGTTACCCCATTGGAGCATTGATGAGGACTCCAATGTGGGGTTGATGGTTATGCTTATGAGTTGCGCATGCACAGGTTAAGTTTGGTAAATGAATGAGAAAGTTCAAAATTTTTATGTATATGTTGATCATGTATGGGATTAAACAGGTATACAGGATGTATGTTAGGCTTGCTACGGGTCCCGGCGGCCTTAAGCCGATCTGGATCCTAGCGCCGGTAGCGGTCCGATTTTCGGATCGTTACAGATTGGTATCAAAGCCCTAGGTTCATATGGTCGGACCTAGAGAGTGTCGGGCTCATAGAGGTTATAGAAGGTCAAGCACAATAAGAAAATCATGTCCACTAGGATAGGATGAAGAGTCCTGTCTTGAATAATGATGTGAAATGCCATGATTTTATGCATGTGCATTAATGATATGTTATGTATGTGATGCGGGTTCATGTGTTTCCACATGAACCATTTGATGCTAATGTTTTATGTGATGTGTGCTGTTTTTCAGTAAGCAAGATGAGAGGAACTCGTCGATCTGCACGATTGACTGGAGTACCACCCTAGGACGAGGGCACGGATGCCCGTCCTTGTAACGACCCGGAATCCGGACCACTACCGGCATTTAAGATATCATCGATGAAGACAATAACAAAGTGATCCAGATACTCGCTGAAAACTCTGTTCATGAGATCCATGAATGCTGCAGGGGCGTTAGTTAACCCGAACGGCATTACCAAGAACTCATAATGCCCATATCTGGTCCTGAAAGCTGTCTTTGGCACATCTGCCTCTCTGACTCTCAACTGATGATACCCGGACCGCAGATCTATTTTAGAAAAATAACCTGCTCCAGGTAGTTGGTCAAATAGATCATCGATCCTAGGCAGGGGATACTTATTCTTGGTAGTGACCTTGTTCAAATGCCTGTAGTCGATACAAAGTCTGAGGGATCCATCCTTCTTTCTGACAAAAAGCACTGGAGCATCCCAAGGTGAGGTACTAGGGCGGATGAAACCCTTATCTACCAAGTCCTACAACTGCTCTTTCAGCTCTTTTAACTCTGCTGGCGCCATCCTATAGGGAGGAATAGAGATAGGTCTGGTACCAGGCAGCAATTCTAGTTCAAACTCCATCTCCCTATCAGGTGGTAGTCCTGGAAGCTCGTCTGGGAAGACATCTAGAAATTCTCGGACTACTGGTACTGAGGCTGGTTCCCTTACCTGACTATCTAGCTCTCTCATATGAGCTAGAAACCCCTGACAACCCCTCCTAAGCAACCTACGAGCCTGAAGGGCTGAGATCAAACCACTAGGAGTACCTCTCCTGTCTCCTCTAAAGACACACTCTGACCCATCCTGGTCTCTGAGACTAATGACCTTGTCTCTGCAGTCCAAGGTAGCTCCATATGTAGATAGCCAATCCATCCCTAGAATAACATCAAAATCCGTCAAATCTAGAACCACAAGGTCAGCTGGAAGGCATCTACCCTCTATGAACACTGGACTGAAACGACAGACTGACTCTGCCACTGATGGGTCACATTTGGGTCCACTGACCCAGAGAGGACACTCTAACTCAGAGATCATCAGACCCAATCTCTCTACGGCTCCAGAAGCAATAAAAGAGTGAGAAGCACCGGGGTCCATCAAAGCATACACATCAGAACACCCAATGATGAGATTACCTGACACCACTGTGTTCGACGTGTTTGCCTCCTCCTGAGTCACAGTGAAGATCCGTGCTGGGGCTACAGGACGTCTACCTCGGGAACCTGCTGCTGGAGAAGAGGCTGACCCTCTCCCTCTACCTCTGCCACTACTCTGAGGCCTGGCTGAAACTGCTGGCTGAGCCACACTGCCAGAAGTCATCTGCTGGGATAGTGCCATGAAGGTCGCCTTAGGATATTCTCGTGCAAAATGTCCCTCCTACCCACAATTAAAGCAGGCTGTAGATCCCAACTGACAAACTCCTTTATGCGGTCTCCCACATCTCCCACATACTGGACTGCTTGCGCCAAAGCTGGAGCCACTACCCATTCCCAGACCAGACTTGATCTTGCTCCAGAACTTATTCTTTGTACCTTTTGCCTTTCCCCATTTCTTGCTGCCTAAAACTGCTGCACTGGGGGTCTTAGAACCCGAAGGCTGTGCCACTTGCTGTTTTACTGCCCCCTGAATGATGGCACTTGCCTCCATCTTCCTGGCTGCATCCACAATAGAGTGGAAACTCTCTTTCTCTACTGGAAGAATCAAGGAGGAATACCTGGGATGCAGTCTCATGGTATATCTCCTTGCCTTTTTCTGGTCAGTGTCATACGCCTGACCCACATACTGAAGCAGATCCAGGAACTTGTCTGTGTATTCATCTACACTCATCTCTTCAGTCTGCCTCAGTTGCTCAAATTCTATCACTTTCAGCTCCCTGGAACTATCAGGAAAAGCCCACCTTGCAAACTCATTGGCGAACTCTCCCCAAGACATGCTGTCCAACCTGGGGTCCACATAATTCTTGAACCACTCTCAAGCTTTCTTACATTTGAGTGTGAACCCTGCCATCTCAATGGCTCTGCTATCATCAGCTCCTAACTCATCGGTTATCATCTTAACCGTTCTGAGGTACTCAAATGGATCATCTCCCGTGTTGAATTTGGGAGCATCCAACTTCAAATACTCTGTCATTTTCACTTTACTTCCCTCAGCTGAGCTAGGTTGAGGTACTTGGACAACAGGGGCTACTGGTTCTAGTTCTGGTGGTGGAGGAGGTACTGAACTTGGATCTGGGTATGCTGAACTGGGATGGAATGGTGTGGGTGGATACATGGGATATGGTGGGTAAAAAGGAGGATAAGGCATATAAGGCATGTAGGTAGGATATGGGGTAAAACCAGAGTAATCCGACGTACACCCCATCGGATACCCCGGGCCCTGTGGAAAGGGTGGATATTGGGGTGGATAACCAAACCCCGAAGCCTGAGCGCCTCCCTGAGACTCTCCCATACCCTCTTCAGATCTATCCATACCCATGCTTTCCTCTCTGCCCTGATCCACATCCATAGCTTCCCTCACTTCCTCTAACCTTCCTCCTCTATCTGTTCCTCTTCTGCTCTCGTCAACAGACCTTCTGGGGTCCCTTGACGTACCCTCCCTGCTTGATCTCTGAGATCTCGCCCTTGGCAACGCAGGAGGACGAGCAGCTGCACCCTCACTTTCTGGTGGGACTCTAGTCAATCGTGTAGATCGACGAGTTCCTCTCATCTTAACTTACTGGAAAACAACACATATCAGCAAACATCAACATATAACATCACATAACAATAATGCACATGCATCAATCATGGCATTGCACATCATCATAAAGACAGGACTCTCCATCCTATCCTTATGGACATGATTTCCTATTGTGCTTGACTTACACTCTATGAGCCTGACACTCTCTCTATAGGTCCGACCATAAGAACCTAGGGCTCTGATACCAATCTGTAATGACCCGGAATTCGGACCGCTACCGGCGCTAGGATCCCGATCGACTTAAGGTCGCCGGGACTCGTAGCAAGCCTGCTATACTGTCTGTGTATCTGTAAAATCCCATACATGATCATACATTTTCTGTAAACGTATAAACCTCTAATCTGAACCACGGCTCTACCTGTGCATGCACTATCTCTGTACTACAGAACCCCTTTACTAGAGCTTGCTCCAGACGGGTTAAACTCATACTCTTGGTAAGCCTGGTTTACATTCTCATAAAAACATTTACATACAATAAACAGATCATGTATACAAAAAGGATTCACAACACATCTAGGTCAAGCACTATTCTCAACTCTATACAATACCAATACATCTCTTACACATATTACATGTCCACACTATGCTATTACAAAACTCTTTACTCTTGTTGTACTCTTCTGACTTCCCCTAAACTCTGATCCTGCAAGACTGGGGTTAAGGGAGTGGGATGAGCTACTGTAGCCCAGTGAGTAGAACAGATATAAAAACATGGTATAATACATGCTCTCATGAAATGCATCACAACACAGACAATACACATCATCTCAGGTGATTATGTCCCTAAATAGTTCCGACATCCTAAACTCGTGCCAGGCCGTAGAATGGGGTCCTGGTCTTCCTGTACACATCATAATAACTTACCATATACCGTGCCAGGCCGTAGAATGGGGTCCTGGACTTCCTTATCTACCGTGCCAGGCCGTAGAATGGGGTCCTGGTCTTTCTCAGGGACTATCAGATCATCCACTCTCACCAGCACCAACAATATAAAATGCAATGCAACATATTCGTGAATGCTAATGCAATCAACCTATTGCATAATCATGGTGCATGAAACATGCTGAAAACCTTTAGTTTCTCATATTAAAAGATTAGGTTTAGTTCCACTCACCTCTGGCTAACTCTGAACTGACTCTGGAAACTCTGAAGCAGTGCTCACTGCTGATCTCTTTGGTTCCTCTGGTCCGTTCCTACACAGGTGGACTCAAATGAGGGACCAAACTAACTCAAGAACATTTCTAAAATACTCCCCAAAAACCTCCTACAATATCCTAAAACAAGCAAGGAAAACATGCAAAGGAAGGCTGGATAGGGCACTTTCGGCGGCAGGTTCGGCGGCCGAAAGTCCCTTCCAGAGCCAAAACTCAAGCACTTTCGGCGGCACTTCGGCTGCCGAAAGTCCTCTCCAGAGACGAAAGTCCCTAACCTTCGGCGGCACCTTCGGTGGCCGAAACCCCCCTCCAGAGCCGAAAGTCCAAACTTTCAGGGGCAAGCTTGGGCAAGCTTAGGCAGCCGAAACCACCTTCTTAGCATGTTCATCGGCCGAACCCTCTTTTGGCGGCCAAAACTGGGTTCCCCAGTAAGGCAGAACCCTGCTCAACCTCATGCAATCTTCCTCCAACTTCTCAAACATGCAAACCTCAACTCTACAACACACAAATACTCAAACATATGCACAAAGGGGTCCAAAACTACCTCAAAACCCCAACAAATACCACAACCAAACACATATGCAAGCTTTGACCACAAATCAACCAAAAACTCAACTTACCCTAATCATGCATCTCTACCCAAAAACCTTCATAAAACCTTCATAAAACATCAAAGAAGCTAAGGATCTACACTTACCTCTTGAAGATCTAGAGGATATGTGATCCTAACGTGGAGATATGGAGCAATTCTCTCTCAAAGTCTCCAAGCTTCAAAATCTTGGTTTTTAGCTCAAAACCTTCAAAACAACATACAAACTCATCAAAACTTTGAAAGATTTGTACAAGTCATGAAGATCACCCAAGGAAGAGCATGGTCTCACCTAGGTCTGTGAAAATGGAAGAAACTTATCCATTTCACCGACCTAAGGCCTTTTATAGGTGGCTGGCCAGACCACCTTCGGCGGCCTAACGTGAATCCAAACTCATGCATGTTCGGCGGCCGAACTTTCACCTTCGGCGGCCGAACCTTGCATTTCTTCCTTGGCTCTTTTCTTTCAAAAACAACTTATTTCCTTTATACTTAAAACATAAAAACATACTAAAATGCTTTAGAAAAACATAAATCTTACCCTTCTAGAGGATTCCGACATCCTGGATTTCACCGAAAAGTAGAATTCTGATGTCGGACTCTAGCCGAGTATTACATTCCTTCTGCATTGCCTAGGGCAATGTCCTGCAGGTCTAGCAGGGAGAGAACATCAAGGGACCCTAGAAGGTCTTTTGATGTGAGCAGAAGGGGAACAGTGTAAGGTGGAATGTCGGAAGATGTGGGGGATGATATGGATGTGGATCAGAGGAGGGATGGCAGTCTTGGAGTGAGCATGTCTGAAGAGCACATGGGAGAGTCTCAAGGAGGCACTCAGGCCTCGGGATTTATTCAGCCACCCCAATACCCACCCTTTTCACAGAATCCCGAGTATTCGATGGGAGGTACATCGGATTACCCCAGTTTTAACCCTTATCCTCCTCACATGCCATACCCACCTTTCTACCCACCATACCCACAGTACCCTATGTACCCACCCTCATCTTTCTACCCAGGTATAGCAAACCCTAACCCAGGGGATGCTGCACCTCCTCTACCACCAGCAGAACCAGAAACCCAAGTACCTAAGCCTAGCTCACCTGGAGGGAGCAAGGTCAAGATGACCGATTACATGAAGCTGGGTGCTCCTCAGTATGAAACAGGTGATGACCTGTTTGAGTATCTTGGGAGGGTCAAGATGATTACAGATGAGATAGGAGCTGATGATAGTAGAGCCATTCAGATGGCTGGGTTCACACTGAAGTGCAAGAAGGCCCGAGAGTGGTTTAAAAACTATGTGAACCCGAGGGTGGATAGCCTATCATGGGAGGAGTTTGCTAATGAGTTTGCAGGATGGGCTTTCCCTGATAGCTCAAGGGAGCTGAAAATGATCGAGTTTGAGCAGTTAAGGCAGACAGAGGAGATGAGTGTAGATGAGTACACAGACAGGTTTTTGGAGCTGTTGCCGTTTGCTAGGCAAAATCTTGACACAAACCAGAAGAAGTCAAGGAGGTATATCATGAGGCTTCATTCCAGGTATTCCTCCTTGATCCAGTCAGCAGAGAGGGAGAGTTTCCATGCCATAGTGGATATGGCCCGGAGGATGGAGGCTAGTGCCATAATTGAGGGAAGAGTTAAGTAGTCAGTGGCACAGTCTTCTGGTTCCAAGACCCCAGGTGGGGGAAAGTTGGACCCTTCTTCCTTGAGTTCAGCAGCTTCAGGTAGTAAGAAGTGGGACAGAGGCCACAGGAAGTCCAAGAAGAACAAGTTCTGGAACAAGATCAAGTCAGGTCTGGGATTAGGGAGTGGCTTGAGCTCAGATGCAGATAATGCAGTATGCATGAAGTGTGGGAAGCCGCACAAGGGAGTATGTCGGTTTGGGACGACAGCCTGCTTCAGATGTGGGCAGGAGGGACACATGGCACGGGAGTGTCCTAGAGCAGCTTTTGTGGCACAGTCTCAGTAGACAGCTTCTGGTAGTGTGGCTCAGCCAGCAGCTCCAACCGCGACTCAAGCCAGTGGCAGAGGCAGAGGGAGAGGGGCAGCCTCTTCTTCAGCGAGTTTCAAGGGTGAAGGTCCATCAGCTCCAGCACGGATCTTCACCATGACACAGCAGGAGGCAAATGCATCAAACACCGTGGTGTCAGGTAATCTCATCATTGGTTGTTCAGATGTTTATGCCTTAATGGACCCTGGTGCATCTCATTCTTTTATTGCTCCGAGGGCCGTCGAGAGGTTGGGTTTGATGGTCTCTGGGTTAGAGTGTCCCCTATGGGTCAGTGGACCCAAGTGTGTCCCGTCAGTGGCAGAGTCAGTCTGCCGGTTATGTCCAGTGTTTGTGGAGAGTAGATGCCTTCCAGCCGACCTTGTGGTTCTAGATTTGACAGATTTTGATGTCATTCTAGGGATGGATTGGCTATCTACCCATGGTGCTACCTTGGATTGCAGAGACAAGGTAGTCAGGTTCAGATGCCAGGATGGGTCAGAGGTTGTCTTCAGAGGAGACAGGAGGGGTATGCCTAGAGGTTTGATATCAGCCCTACAGGCTCGTAGGTTGCTCAGGATGGGTTGTCAGGGTTTTCTAGCTCATGTGAGAGAGCTGGATAGTCATGTCAGAGAGCCCGCCTCAGTGCCCGTGGTCAGTGAGTTTTTAGATGTCTTCCCAGACGAGTTGCCAGGTTTACCACCTGCTAGGGAGATAGAGTTTGAAATTGAATTGATGCCTGGAACCAGACCGATCTCTATTCCTCCCTACAGGATGGCACCAACAGAGTTGAAGGAGCTTAAGGAGCAGTTGCAAGAGCTGGTAGATAAGGGCTTCATCCGACCGAGTACCTCGCCTTGGGGTGCTCCAGTGCTGTTTGTGAAAAAGAAGGATGGATCCCTCAGACTTTGTATCGACTACAGGCAGTTAAACAAAGTCACTACCAAGAATAAGTACCCGTTGCCAAGGATCGACGATCTATTCGACCAGCTAGCAGGAGCAGGTTGTTTCTCCAAGATAGATTTGAGATCCGGGTGCCATCAGCTGAGGATAAGAGGAGAGGATGTGTCGAAGACGGCGTTTAGAACCAGATATGGGCACTATGAGTTCCTTGTGATGCCGTTCGGGTTAACCAATGCCCCTGCAGCATTCATGGATCTCATGAACAGAGTTTTCAGTCAGTATCTGGATCACTTTGTTATTGTCTTCATAGATGATATCTTAGTGTACCCTAGGAATGTAGAGGAGCATGCCCATCATCTGAGGTTAGTTCTGCAGACCTTGAGGGAACACGGCTTGTATGCCAAGTTCTCCAAGTGTGAGTTCTGGTTGAGGAGCATTTCATTCTTGGGGCATGTGGTGTCAGAAAATGGAATAGAAGTGGACCCCAAGAAGATAGAAGTTGTGGCTAATTGGCCTAGACCCACTACAGTGACAGAAATCAAGAGCTTTTTGGGTTTGGCAGGTTATTACAGGAGGTTCGTTCAGGACTTCTCTAAAATTGCAGCTCCTATGACCAGATTGACTAAGAAGAATCAGAGGTTCATATGGACCGACCAGTGTGAAGAGAGCTTTGAAGAGCTAAAGAAGAGGTTGACTTCAGCACCAGTGTTAGCTCTGCCAACTAGCAATGAAGACTTCACGGTTTTCTGTGATGCGTCCAGTGTGGGACTGGGTTGTGTGCTGATGCAGAATGAAAGGGTGATTGCTTATGCTTCTAGGCAGCTGAAGAAGCACGAGTTGAATTACCCTACACATGACCTAGAGATGACAGCAGTAATCTTTGCACTCAAGATGTGGAGGCATTACCTCTATGGGGTAAAATGTGAGATCTTCACAGATCATAAAAGCTTGCAGTATATCTTGAGTCAGAGAGAGTTTAATTTGAGGCAAAGGAGATGGGTAGAACTGCTTAGTGACTATGATTGCAAGATTCAATACCATCCGGGTAAGGCGAATGTTGTGGCAGACGCCTTAAGCCGGAAATCACTTGGCAGTCTATCCTATATCACGGCAGAGAGAAGACTAGTGGTGAGGGAGTTCTTCGAGTTCCTTAATGAAGGTTTGCAGTTGGAGTTGTCTGGTACAGGTGCTTTGATAGCCCAGATGAGAGTGACACCTGTGTTTCTGGAGCAGGTGGCTTAGAAATAGCATGAGGACCTAGAGTTAGTGAAGATTGTCAGGACTGTCCAGTCAGGCAAGAACGAAGAGTTCAGATTTGACAGCAAGGGGATCCTCCGCTATGGGAATAGATTGTGTATACCAGATGACGTAGGTTTAAAGGGAGACATTATGAGGGAAGCTCATAATGCCAGATACAGTGTTCACCCTGGAGCCACCAAAATGTACCAAGATCTGAAGAGAGTTTATTGGTGGCCAGCTATAAAGAGAGAAGTGGCACAGTTCGTGTCAGCCTGCGAAGTATGTCAGAGGGTGAAGCTGGAACATCAGGAGCCGGTTGGAATGCTTAACCCACTACCGATTCCAGAGTGGAAATGGGAGAATATAGCTATGGACTTCGTGGTGGGGTTACCGGCAACGTCCAACAGATTGGACTCCATATGGGTGATTGTGGACAGACTGACAAAATCTGCTCACTTCATCCCTGTCAGGAGTGGCTATTCTGTGGACAAGTTGGCGCAGGTGTATGTTGATGAGGTTGTCAGGTTGCATGAGGTTCTTGTTTCAATAGTGTCTGATAGAGGACCCCAGTTCACCTCCAGGTTTTGGCGGAGTCTGCAGAATGCCATGGGTACCAGGTTGGATTTCAGCACTGCTTTCCATCCTCATACGGACGGACAATCAGAGAGGACCATCCAGACAATAGAGGATATGCTCAGAATGTGTGTGCTAGATTATGGCGGTTCTTAGAAGCAACATCTACCTTTGGTGGAGTTTGCCTACAATAACAGCCATCATGCTAGCATAGGGATGGCTCCCTATGAGGCTTTGTATGGAAGGAAGTGCAGGTCACCTGTCTGCTGGGAGGAAGTTGGAGAAAGGGCCTTGGCAGGGCCTGAGCTAGTAGAGATCACCAGCAGAATGGTGCCCATAATCAGAGAAAGAATCAAAACTGCTGTGAGCAGGCAAAAGAGTTATGCAGATATCCGCAGAAGACAAGTAGAATTTCAGGAGGGGGATTTGGTATTGCTCAAGGTGTCTCCAATGAAACGGGTGATTCGGTTCGGGAAGAAAGGTAAACTAGCTCCACGGTACATCGGACCCTTTAAAATCTTGCAAAAGATTGGGAATGTATCGTATAAGTTGGACTTGCCTGCTTCTATGGAAAGAATCCATTCGGTTTTCCATGTTTCCACATTCAGAAAATTTGTGTCAGATCCGGGCAAGGTTCTTAGCGAACCTGATGTGGAGATCCAAGAAGATCTCACCTATGTTGAACAGCCAGTACGGATCCTAGACACCCAGATCAGAAAGTTGAGAAATAAGGAGATCCCAATGGTGAAAGTTCTTTGCAATCACCACAACGTCAAGGAGTGTACCTGGGAGACACGGGAGTCCATGCTCCAGCAATATCCTCATCTCTTCTAGGTTAGTATTATGTGTTTTTGTTGTATATTCATGTTTTATGCAATGCTTGTGCTAGTTGAGGAACATTCGGGGACGAATGTTCTTAAGGGGGGAGAATGTAATACCCAGCTAGACTCCGATATCGGAATTCCTACCGTCCAGTGGAATCTCAGATGTCGGAAACCTCTAGAAGGGTAAAATCATGTTTTTATAAAATGTTTTAATGTATTTTATGATTTTATGTAAGAAAGAAGTTGAGTTTTGAATGAAAAAGACCATGGAGGCATTTCCAGGTTCGGCCGCCGAACATTGGATAGTTTGGGGGGCAAGTTAGGCTTCCGAAAGTGGCTCAAGTTCGGCCGCCGAACTTGCATGAGTTTTGGAGGCACTTTAGGCTTCCGAAGGTGGTATGGCCAGCCCCTATATAAGGGCTCCATGGCCGAAACGGGCGAGTTTTCTCCCCATTTTCGGCCAACGGTGAGTCCATGCTCTCTCATGGTTGTTTTTTATGATTTTTCCTCCAATCTTTCAAGTTTTAACAAGTGTTTTCTTGGCTTTTGAAGATTTGTGAACTTTGAGCAAGTTTTGGAGCTTGGAGACCCAAAGAGCTAGATCTCCCCCATCTCCGAGTTGGATCGCCTCTCCTCTCGATCTTCAAGAGGTAAGGGTAGATCCTTAGCTCATTTCATGTTTTAAACAAGTTTTATGAAAGTTTATGGGGTAGAAATGCATGTTTAGGTTAATATTGAGTTTTTGGGTTAATGTTGAGTTTTTGAGCAATGTATATTGTATATGTATGTGTAATACCCGGCTAGACTCCGGTATCGGAATTCCTACCGTCCAGTGGAATCTCGAATGTCGGAAACCTCTAGAAGGGGTAAGACCATGTTTTTATGAAATGTTTTAATGTTTTTGATGATTTTAAGTAAAAAGGAAATGAGTTTTTGAATAAAAACAACCTTGGAGGAAAGCTCAGGTTCGGCCGTCGAAACTCCATGTTCGGCCGCCGAACATGCATGCGTTGCGGGTGTGCTTTAGGCCCCCGAAAGCATAAGTGAGGGAAGTCCAGGTTCGGCCGCCGAACCTCAAGTTCGGCCGCCGAACATGGCATGCATGCGGAGGCACATTCAGCCCCCGAACGTGGCCTGGACAGCCACTATAAAAGGGTCCCTTAGCCGAAAACGGGCGAGCTTTTCCCCATTTTTGGCCAAGGTGAGCTCTTCGCCATCCCTCACCAATCTTTGATGTTTTCCTCTAGATCTTTCAAGTTTTTCACTTGTTTTAACTTTGTTTTGAAGATTTGAGCTTTTGAGCAAAGTTTTGGAGTTTTGAGGTTCAAGAACTCAAATCCCTCCCAATCCCAAGTTTGGTCGCCTCTACTCTCGATCTTCAAGAGGTAAGAGTCGATCTCTAGCTTACATTATGTTTTAAGTAAGTTTTATGAAGTTCATGGGGGTAGAGTGCATGTTTAGGTTAAAGTTATGTTTATGGGTATAAATGTATGTTCATGAACAATGTGGCTTGCAAATGCTTGTGTATGTGTGTTGTAGTTGGGGTTTAAGGTAGTTTGAGACCCCTAGGAGCTTGTATGCATGTTTTGGTTGAGCTAAATGCATGATGGTTGGAGTTTGGAGGCATTTGTGCATGTTTGAACCAAATTTCTGCCCTTTGGGAGAAACCAGGTTCGGCAGCCGAAGGGACTTTCGGCCGCCGAACCCTCTTGTGGAGGCAGCCTTCGGCTGCCGAAACTTGCCCCCGAAAGGAGACTTTCATCTCTGTCTGGGAGTTTCGGCCGCCGAAAGTGCCGCCGAACATGCATGAGTTTCGCCTCTGTCTGGGAGTTTCGGCCGCCGAAGGTGCCACCGAACCTGCCTGACTTTCGGCTCTGGAGGGACTTTCGGCCGCCGAACCTGCCGCCGAAAGTGCCCTGTCCAGCCTTCCCTTGCACGTTTTGCATGAATTTTTTGTGATGTTTTAGGGGGTTTTTAGGGGATGTTTTTAGAGTTATGTTCTAGTTGTTTGGTCCCTCATTTGAGTCCACCTGTGTAGGTTCGAACCCGAGGAACCGAGGACCCCAGCAGTGAGTCAGCTGCTTCAGTCAGTGTCAGAGCTAGCCAGAGGTGAGTGGAATGACTCTTATGCTTTTAAATAAATAAATAAATCAGTTTTGAGCATGTTCATGCATCACGGATGCCATGTGATATTCTAGGATGCTTGCATTAGAAATCACGAATCTGTTGCATTGCATAATATGTTCTTGATGTGGATGAATATTGAATGATCCATTAGCCCTCATATGTTATGACATGATGATATGATATGGAAGTCCAGGTGTGGCCTGCACTACGCCCCCGGCATCATGGATTATGTATGTTATGTTATGTTATGTATAAGAGAAAGACCAGGTGTGGCCTGCACTACGCCCCTGGCATGATTGGATTATGTAGAGGGCTAAATGGTGACAAGTTCATCCTTGATATGATTAGTTGTGATGTGATGCATTCCATGTTATCATATGTTTTAAATGCTTTTCTATTCTGCTCACTGGGCTCTAGTAGCTCACCCCTCTCCCAATTTCCCCAGGTTTGCAGGTACGGGGTAGACAGAGAAGTCAAGAAGAGTAATGAAGTCTTATGCATGTAATAGTTAGAAAGTGGACATGACAGATTGTATAATGATGTATAGATATGTAATGTAATGATATTGAGGTTAGAAGTGTGCTTGACCATAGTTTAATGTAATCCCTTTTTGAAACATGATCTTAATGTTATTGATGCCCATGTTTAGCCAACTCAACACTTGTTATGCCACCCATTGGGGGCATTGATGAGATCCCACAGAGGGGTCAAGTTTATGATTATGTATATGTTCGGTGCATGCACAGGTTGAGTTTGGTGTATGATTTAATGTATGAAAGAAAAGTTTTAAATTTTTTATGTATGTTGTTGATCATGTTTGGGATTAAACAGGTTTACAGGTTGTATGTTAGACTTGCTACGGGTCCCGGCGGCCTTAAGTCGACCCGGATCCTAGCGCCGGTAGCGGTCTGATTTTCGGGTCGTTACAGAATGGTATCAGAGCCCTAGGTTCATATGGTCGGACCTAGAGTGTCGGGCTCATAGATGTTATAGAAGGTCAAGCACAGTAGGAAAGGTCATGTCCACTAGGATAGGATGTGGAGTCCTGTCTTGCATGATGATGTGAACTACTATGATATGAATGATGTGCTATGATGTGTGATGTGGGTTCATGTGTGCCCACATGAACCATATGATGCTAATGTTTATGTGATGTGTACTGTTTTTCAGAAAACAGGATGAGAGGAACTCGTCGATCAGCAAGATTGACTGGAGTACCACCTGAGGATGAGGGCACGAGCGCCCGTCCTCCAGCATTGCCTAGGGCAATGTCTAGTAGGTCTAGCAGAGAAAGAGCAGTAAGAGACCCTAGAAGGTCTTTGGATCTGGGTAGAAGCAGATCAGTCAGAGGAACAGTTCAGGGAGGAGCGTCAGAGGACATGGGGGATGATATGGATGTAGAGCAGAGGAGGGATGGCAGTCTGGGAGTCAGTATGTCAGAAGAAGGAATGGGAGAATCCCAAGGAGGCACTCAGGCCTCGGGATTTGTTCAGCCACCTTACTACCCACCCTTCTCACAAAACCCTGGGTATTCGATGGGAGGCACATCGGACTACCACAGCTTTAACCCTTATCCCACACAGATGCTATACCCACCCTACTACCCACCATATTCACAGTACCCAATGTATCCACCTCCACCTTACTATCCAAATCCAGCAAACCCTACCCCAGGGGATGCTGCACCTCCTCCCCCAGCAGAACCAACAGCCCCAGTTACCCAACCTCCTAGACCTAGCTCAGCCAGTGGGAGCAAGGTCAAGATGACCGACTACATAAAGTTGGGTGCTCCCCAGTATGAAAAAGGGGATGACCCGTTTGTGTATCTGGAGAGGGTTAAGGTGATCACAGATGAGATTGGGGCTGATGATAGTAGAGCCATTCAGATGGCTGGGTTCACACTTAAGTGCAAGAAGGCACGAGAGTGGTTCAAGAATTATGTGAACCCGAAAGTGGATAGCATGTCTTGGGAAGAGTTTGCAAACGAGTTTGCAGGATGGGCTTTCCCAGATAGTTCAAGGGAGCTGAAGATGATAGAGTTTGAGCAGTTGAGGCAGACTGATGAGATGGGTGTAGAGGAGTTCACAGACAGATTTTTAGAGCTGTTGCCTTTTGCAGGGCAAAGCCTTGACTCAGACCAGAAAAGGTCAAGGAGGTATATCATGAAACTCCACTTCAGATATTCCTCCTTGATCCAGTCAGCAGATAGGGAGAGCTTCCATGCCATAGTGGATATGGCCCGGAAAATGGAGGCCAGTGCCATCGTTCAAGGGTCAGTTAAACAGTCAGTGGCACAGCCTTCTGGTTCTAAGACCCCAGGCTCTTCTTCAATGAGTGCAGCAACTTCAGGTAGCAAGAAGTGGGACAGAGGTCCCAGGAAGTCTAAGAAGAACAAGTTTTGGAACAAGGTTAAGTCCAGTCTGGGACTAGGGAGTGGCTCAAGCTCTGGTGCTGATAATGCAGTTTGTGCAAGGTGTGGTAAGCCACACAGAGGAGTATGTCGGTTTGGGACGACGGCCTGTTACAGATGTGGTCAGAAGGGGCATATGTCTCGAGAATGTCCAAGAGCAGCCCCGATGGCACAGTCCCAGCAGACAGCTTCAGGTAGTGTAGCGCAGCCAGCAGCTCCAGCCATGACTCAGGCCAGTGGCAGAGGCAGAGGGAGAGGGGCAACCTCTTCTTCAGCGGGTTTCAGAGGTGAAGGTCCATCAGCTCCAGCACGGATCTTCACGATGACTCAGCAGGAGGCAGATGCATCTAACACCGTGGTGGCAGGTAACTTAGTCATTGGTTGTTCAGATGTGTATGCCTTGATGGACCCTGGTGCATCTCATTCTTTTGTTACACCGAGAGCCGTCCAGAGGTTAGGGTTGATGATCTCTGAGTTAGAGTGTCCTCTCTGGGTCAGTGGACCCAAGTGTGATCCATCAGTGGCAGAGTCAGTCTGCCAGTGTAGTCCTGTGTTTATTGAGGGAAGATGCTTGTCCGCCGACCTTGTGGTTCTAGACTTGACAGATTTTGACGTCATTCTAGGGATGGACTGGTTATCTACCCATGGTGCTACCTTGGACTGCAGGGACAAGGTAGTCAGGTTCAGAGGTCAGAATGGGTCAGAGGTTGTCTTCAGAGGAGACAGGAGGGGTACACCTAGAGGTCTGATATCAGCTCTTCAGGCTCGTAGGTTACTTAGGAGGGGATGTCAGGGGTATTTGGCTCATGTGAGAGAGCTTAGCAGTCAGGTTAGAGAGCCCGCCTCGGTGCCAGTGGTTAGAGAGTTTCTAGACGTCTTCCCAGACGAGTTGCCAGGTTTACCACCTGCTAGGGAGATAGAGTTCGAGATAGAATTGATGCCTGGAACCCGACTGATCTCTATCCCTCCCTACAAGATGGCTCCAGCCGAGTTGAAGGAATTGAAAGAACAGTTGCAAGAGCTGGTAGACAAGGGCTTCATCCGACCGAGTACCTCACCCTGGGGTGCTCCAGTGTTGTTTGTCAGAAAGAATGATGGATCCCTTAGACTTTGTATCGACTACAGACAGTTGAACAAAGTCACTACCAAGAACAAGTACCCTTTGCCGAGGATCGACGATCTATTCGACCAGCTAGCAGGAGCGGGTTGTTTCTCCAAAATAGATCTGAGATCTGGGTACTATCAGCTGAGGATCAGAGATGAGGATGTGCCAAAGACGGCTTTCAGGACCAGATATGGGCATTTTGAGTTCCTTGTAATGCCGTTCGGGTTAACTAACGCCCCTGCAGCATTCATGGATCTCATGAACAGAGTGTTTAGCCAGTACCTGGATCACTTTGTTATTGTCTTCATAGATGATATCTTGGTGTATTCCAGGAATGCAGAGGAGCATGCCCATCATCTGCGGTTGGTTTTGCAGACCTTGAGGGAACATGGCTTGTATGCCAAGTTCTCTAAGTGTGAGTTCTGGCTGAGGAGCATTTCGTTCTTGGGGCATGTAGTGTCAGAGAATGGGATAGAGGTGGATCCCAAGAAGACAGAAACTGTGGCTAACTGGCCTAGACCCACTTCAGTGACGAAGATCAGGAGTTTCTTGGGTTTGGCAGGTTACTACAGGAGGTTCATTCAGGACTTCTCGAAAATAGCAGCTCCTCTGACCAGACTAACCAGGAAGAATCAGAAGTTTCTGTGGACCGACCAGTGCGAAGAGAGTTTCGAAGAGCTTAAGAAGAGGTTGACTTCAGCACCAGTTTTAGCTCTGCCATCTAGTGATGAGGACTTTACAGTCTTTTGTGATGCGTCCCGTGTGGGACTGGGTTGTGTGCTGATGCAGAATGAGAGGGTGATTGCTTATGCTTCTAGGCAGCTAAAGAAGCATGAGTTGAATTACCCCACACATGACCTTGAGATGGCAGCAGTGATCTTTGCACTCAAGATGTGGAGGCACTACCTCTATGGGGTAAAATGTGAGATCTTTACAGATCATAAAAGCCTGCAGTACATCCTGAGTCAAAGAGATTTGAACTTGAGACAGAGGAGATGGGTGGAGCTGCTGAGTGACTATGATTGCAAGATTCAGTATCATCCGGGTAAGGCGAATGTCGTGGCAGACGCCCTAAGCCGGAAGTCACTAGGCAGTCTATCCCACATCACGGCAGAGAGGAGACCAGTGGTGAAGGAGTTTTACAAGCTCATTGATGAAGGTCTACAGTTAGAGTTGTCTGGTACCGGTGCTTTAGTGGCCCAGATGAGAGTGACACCTGTGTTTCTGGAGCAAGTGGCTCAGAAACAACATGAGGACCCAGAATTAGTGAAGATTGCCAGGACTGTTTAGTCAGGCAAGGCCAGTGAGTTCAGATTTGACAATAAGGGGATCCTCCGCTATGGGAGTCGATTGTGTGTACCAGATGACATAGGGCTAAAAGGAGACATTATGAGGGAGTCTCATAATGCAAGATACAGCGTTCACCCCGGAGCCACCAAGATGTATCAAGATTTAAAGAAAGTTTATTGGTGGCCAGCGATGAAGAAAGAAATGGCACAGTTTGTGTCAGCCTGCGAAGTGTGTCAGAGGGTGAAGCTGGAACATCAGAAGCCGGCTGGAATGCTTAACCCGCTACCTATTCCAGAGTGGAAATGGGAGAATATAGCTATGGACTTTGTAGTGGGGTTACCGGCAGCGTCCAACAGATTGGACTCCATATGAGTGATTGTGGACAAACTCACCAAATCTGCTCACTTCGTCCCTGTCAGGAGTGGCTACTCTGTGGACAAGTTGGCGCAGGTATATGTGGATGAGATCGTCAGGCTGCATGGGGTTCCGGTTTCGATAGTGTCGGATAGAGGGCCCCAGTTCACCTCCAGGTTTTGGCGGAGTCTGCAGAATGCCATAGGTACTAGATTGGATTTCAGTACTGCCTTCCACCCCCAGACGGACGGACAGTCCGAAAGGACCATCCAGACTATCGAGGATATGCTTAGAATGTGTGTGCTGGACTTTGGCGGTTCTTGGAGGCAGCATCTACCTTTGGTGGAATTTGCCTACAATAACAGCCATCATGCTAGCATCGGGATGGCTCCATATGAAGCTTTATATGGGAGGAAGTGCAGGTCACCTGTTTCCTGGGAGGAAGTTGGAGAAAAGGCCTTGGCAGGGCCTGAGCTAGTAGAGATCACCAACAGGGTGGTACCCATAATCAGAGAGAGAATCAAGACTGCTGCAAGCAGACAGAAGAGTTATGCAGACATCCGCAGAAGACAGGTAGAGTTTCAGGAGGGGGATCTGGTATTGCTCAAGGTGTCTCCAATGAAAGGAGTGGTTCGCTTTGGGAAGAAAGGTAAACTAGCCCCACGATACATCGGACCCTTTGAAATCTTGCAGAAGATTGGGAATGTGTCGTACAAGCTAGATTTGCCTGCTTCAATGGCAAGAATCCATCCGGTTTTCCATGTTTCAATGTTGAGGAAATTTGTGTCAGATCCGGGCAAGGTTCTTAGCGAGCCTGATGTGGAGATCCAAGAGGATCTCACCTATGTTGAGCAGCCAGTGCGGATCATAGACACCCAGATCAGAAAGTTAAGAAACAAGGAAATCCCGATGGTGAAAGTCCTATGGAACCACCACAATATGAAAGAGTGCACTTGGGAGACACGGGAGTCCATGCTCCAGCAATACCCTTATCTTTTCTAAGGTTAGTTTCTTATTTGTTTCATGTATTTTATGTGTATGATGTGTGTATGCCCTGCTATATGTTAGTTGAGGAACATTCGGGGACGAATGTTCTTAAGGGGGGGAGAATGTAATACCCGGCTAGACTCCGGTATCGGAATTCCTACCGTCCGGTGGAATCTCGAATGTCGGAAACCTCTAGAAGGGGTAAGACCATGTTTTTATGAAATATTTTAATGTTTTTGATGATTTTAAGTAAAAAGGAAATGAGTTTTTGAATAAAAACAACCTTGGAGGAAAGCTCAGGTTCGGCCGCCGAAACTCCATGTTCGGCCGCCGAACATGCATGCGTTGTGCGTGTGCTTTAGGCCCCCGAAAGCATAAGTGAGGGAAGTCCAGGTTCGGCCGCCAAACATGGCATGCATGCGGAGGCACATTCGGCCCCCGAACGTGGCCTGGACAGCCACTATAAAAGGGTCCCTTAGCCGAAAACGGGCGAGCTTTTCCCCATTTTCGGCCAAGGTGAGCTCTTCGCCGTCCCTCACCGATCTTTGATGTTTTCCTCTAGATCTTTCAAGTTTTTCACTTGTTTTAACTTTGTTTTGAAGATTTGAGCTTTTGAGCAAAGTTTTGGAGCTTTGAGGTTCAAGAACTCAAATCCCTCCCAATCCCAAGTTTGGTCGCCTCTACTCTCGATCTTCAAGAGGTAAGAGTCGATCTCTAGCTTACATTATGTTTTAAGTAAGTTTTATGAAGTTCATGGGGGTAGAGTGCATGATTAGGTTAAAGTTATGTTTATGGGTATAAATGTATGTTCATGAACAATGTGGCTTGCAAATGCTTGTGTATGTGTGTTGTAGTTGGGGTTTAAGGTAGTTTGAGACCCCTAGGAGCTTGTATGCATGTTTTGGTTGAGCTAAATGCATGATGGTTGGAGTTTGGAGGCATTTGTGCATGTTTGAACCAAGTTTCTGCCCTTTGGGAGAAACCAGGTTCGGCAGCCGAAGGGACTTTCGGCCGCCGAACCCTCTTGTGGAGGCAGCCTTCGGCTGCCGAAACTTGCCCCTGAAAGGAGACTTTCGTCTCTGTCTGGGAGTTTCGGCCGCCGAACATGCATGAGTTTCACCTCTGTCTGGGAGTTTCGGCCGCCGAAGGTGCCGCCGAACCTGCCTGACTTTCGGCTCTGGAGGGACTTTCGGCCGCCGAACCTGCCGCCGAAAGTGCCCTGTCCAGCCTTCCCTTGCACGTTTTGCATGAATGTTTTGTGATGTTTTAGGGGGTTTTTGGGGGATGTTTTTAGAGTTATGTTCTAGTTGTTTGGTCCCTCATTTGAGTCCACCTGTGTAGGTTCGGACCCGAGGAACCGAGGACCCCAGCAGTGAGTCAGCTGCTTCAGTCAGTGTCAGAGCTAGCCAGAGGTGAGTGGAATGACTCTTATGCTTTTAAATAAATAAATAAATCAGTTTTGAGCATGTTCATGCATCACGGATGCCATGTGATATTCTAGGATGCTTGCATTAGAAATCACGAATCTGTTGCATTGCATAATATGTTCTTGATGTGGATGAATATTGAATGATCCATTAGCCCTCATATGTTATGACATGATGATATGATATGGAAGTCCAGGTGTGGCCTGCACTACGCCCCTGGCACTATGTAAGAGAAAGACCGGATGTGGCCTGCACTACGCCCCTGGCATCATGGATTATGTATGTTATGTTATGTTATGTATAAGAGAAAGACCAGGTGTGGCCTGCACTACGCCCCTGGCATGATTGGATTATGTAGAGGGCTAAATGGTGACAAGTTCATCCTTGATATGATTAGTTGTGATGTGATGAATTCCATGTTATCATATGTTTTAAATGCTTTACTATTCTGCTCACTGGGCTCTAGTAGCTCACCCCTCTCCCAACTTCCCCAGGTTTGCAGGTACGGGGTAGACAGAGAAGTCAAGAAGAGTAATGAAGTCTTATGCATGTAATAGTTAGAAAGTGGACATGACAGATTGTATAATGATGTATAGATATGTAATGTAATGATATTGAGGTTAGAAGGGTGCTTGACCATAGTTTAATGTAATCCCTTTTTGAAACATGATCTTAATGTTATTGATGCCCATGTTTAGCCAACTCAACACTTGTTATGCCACCCATTGGGGGCATTGATGAGATCCCACAGAGGGGTCAAGTTTATGATTATGTATATGTTCGGTGCATGCACAGGTTTAGTTTGGTGTATGATTTAATGTATGAAAGAAAAGTTTTAAATTTTTTATGTATGTTGTTGATCATGTTTGGGATTAAACAGGTTTACAGGTTGTATGTTAGGCTTGCTACGGGTCTCGACGGCCTTAAGTCGACCCGGATCCTAGCGCCGGTAGCGGTCCGATTTTCGGGTCGTTACAGTATGTTTGATGTGTTTTGGTTGGGGTTTAGGCTAGTTTGAGACCCCTTTTTGCTTATGGAAGTATGTATGCATGTTTTGGAAGTGTTGGTTTTGAGTTGGAATGGTTTGGGAGGCAAATGTGCATTGTGGAGGCTGAGTTCTGCCCTTTGGAAGAACTCAGGTTCGGCAGCCGAAGGGACTTTCGGCCGCCGAACCTGCCTGTGGAGGCCAGCCTTTGGCTGCCGAACCCTGCCCCTGAAAGTGGACTTTTGGCTCTGGAAGGGAGTTTCGGCCGCCGAAGGTGCCGCTGAACATGCATGAGTTTCGTCTCTGGAAGGAACCTTCGGCCGCCGAAAGTGCCGCCGAAGGTGCATGACTTTCGACTCTGGAGGGACTTTCGGCCGCCGAACCTGCCGCCGAAAGTGTCCTGTTCAGCCTTCCTTTGCATATTTTCTATGATTGTTTTAAGGTGTTTTAGGGGGTTTTTGGGGAGTATTTTAGAGTCATGTTCTTGTATGTTTGGTCCCTCATTTGAGTCCACCTATGTAGGTTCGGACCCGAGAAATCGAGGATCCCAGCAGTGAGTTAGCTGCTTTAGTGTCTTTCAGAGCTAGCCTGAGGTGAGTAGAATAACTCTTTATGTTTCAAGTAAATAAATTAGTTTTGAGCATGTTCATGCATCACGAATGCCATGAGATATATTAGGTTGTTTGCATTAGAATTCACGAATATGTTGCATTGCATAATATGATGTTGATGCGGATGAACATTGAATGATCCATTAGCCCTCGTATGTCATGATATGATATGATGATGTTATGGTATGGAAGTCCAGGTGTGGCCTGCACTACGCCTCTGGCACAATGTAAGAGAAAGTCCGGGTGTGGCCTGCACTATGCCCCCGGCACAAATGGATATGTATGTTATGTTATGTGTAAGAGAAAGACCAGGTGTGGCCTGCACTACGCCCCTGGCATGATTGGATTGTGTAGAGGGCTATTGGTGACAAGTTCATCCTTAAGGTGATTTGTTTGTGATGTGATGCATTTCATGAAAGCGTGAACTTTAAATATAATGTTTTATTATTCTGCTCACTGGGCTTTAGTAGCTCACCCCATTCCCTTAATCCCTCAGGTTGCAGGTACGGGATAGAATCAGGAGGTCAGCAAGAATAAGAAGTCATGTTTTATGTAATAGTTAGCTGTGGACATGAGAATGATGTAATGTATAGTACAGTAATGTAATGTAGTGATGAGTATTGAGGTTTAGAGTAGTGCTTGACCCTAGTATGTTGTTAATCCCATTTTGGTTACATGATCTTTTAATGAGATGTTTTATGATGTTTATGTAAACCAAACTTAAAATATGTTATGTTACCCCATTGGAGCATTGATGAGGACTCCAATGTGGGGTTGATGGTTATGCTTATGAGTTGCGCATGCACAGGTTAAGTTTGGTAGATGAATGAGAAAGTTCAAAATTTTTATGTATATGTTGATCATGTATGGGATTAAACAGGTATAGAGGATGTATGTTAGGCTTGCTACAGGTCCCGGCGGCCTTAAGCCGATCTGGATCCTAGCGCCGATAGCGGTCCGATTTCCGGATGGTTACACCAAGCTTGACCTGTGTATGAATCATAACTGAATACAAAAAACCTCTTACTGGAGCCCTCATCAAATGCTCCAGTTGGGTCAACATCTCATATGTCACGCCTGATTCAACATATCTCATCATTAAAATATTTACATAAAGATCATGTACAACAGGAATTTATAATAAACATTAGGGCCAAGCACAATACTAATCCACATTGCATTACTTTACATTACATTACATGTCTACTACAACTCTATTACATGACATAGCCATTACCCTTGCTGACTTCCTGCTATCTCTGACCCTGCAAACCTGGGGGTTAGGGGAAAGGGGTGAGCTACAAAAGCCCAGTGAGCAGAACAGTAAAAACGGTTCATTAAACATATGCTTTCATGAAATGCATCATGTCACAAACAATTCACATCATGGATGGACTTGTCACCAATGGCCCTCTACATAATCCAATATGCTCGGCCCACAACGGGAGCTCCTCAGGACTTTCACTTAACATATCATAACATAACATATCTATCTGTGCCAGGGGCGTAGAATGGGCCTCGACCTGGACTTTCTCTTACTCTGTGCCAGGGGCGTAGAATGGGTCTCGACCTGGACTTCCATATCATATCACATCATATCATATCATATCATATCAAGGGCCAATGGGTCATCCAACATCCATCCACATCAACTGTAATACCCGGCTCGAGTCCGGCATTGGAATTCCTATAGTCCGGTGGAATCTCGGGTGTCGGAACCCTCGAGAAGGGTAATACATATGTTTTCTAAGGTATTGTCACTTGTTTTCATGTTTTGAAGTAGTAAAAGCATTGAGTTTTGAAAGAAAAGCAACAAGGGAGAAATGCAAAGGTTCGGCCGCCGAAGGTCACTTTCGGCCGCTGAACATTGCATGGTTGCGGCTTCACGTTCGGCTGCCGAAGGTGGTCTGGCCAGCCACCTATAAAAGGGCCAAGGGTCGGTGGAAGGAGGTTATTTCTCCTCCACTTGCAGCCAGAGGTGAGTTTCAGCCTCTCCCACGTTGACTTTCATGTTTTCCATGATTTTCATCAAATCTTTCAAGAGTTTTAAGAGTTTTGGTGACTTATGAAGGTTTTGAGCAAAAGAACCAAATTTTGAAGCTTGGAGCTTTGGAAGAGCTTTTCTTCATATCTCCACGTTAGGATCCTTCATCCTCACGTTGTTTAAGAGGTAAGTGAAGATCCTGAGCTTCTTTGATGCTTTTGAAAGGTTTTATGAAGTTTGTATGGGTAGTATGCATGTTTAGGTTTAGGTGAGGTTTTTGGTGCATTGTGGTGTTCAAACATGTTTAAGTGTTATATGCTATGTTTGTTTGGGGTTTTAGGGTAGTTGTAGACCCCTTTGTGCATATATATGTGTATATGCTAGTTGGGAGTAGTTGATATGCATGTTTGTAGGTTTTTGGACAAAGTTTGCATGAAACAGAGCAGGGTTCTGCCCTTCGGGTAAAACCAGGTTCGGCCGCCGAAGGAAGGTTCGGCCGCCGAAGGAAGGTTCGGCCGCCGAACCCCTTGTGGAGGCAGTTTCGGCTGCCAAAGGTTGCCCCCGAAAGCTAGGCTTTCGGTTTAGACAGAGACTTTCGGCCGCCGAAAGAGGGAGTTCGGCCGCCGAAAGTGTGTGAGTTTCGTCTCTGGAGAGGGGTTTCGGCCGCCGAACTTGCCGCCGAAAGTGCCCTGTCCCGCTTTCTTTTGCATGTTTTGTGTGATGGTTTTAGGCTTGTTTAGCGGGGTTTTGGGGAGTTTCTTAGAGATGTTCTTGAGTGAGTTTGGTCCCTCATTTGAGTCCACCTGTGTAGGTACGGACCAGAGGAATCAGGGAAGTCAGCAGTGAGTCCAGTGTCAGAACCTGCAGAGTCAGTTCAGAGATACCTAAAGGTGAGTGGAACTGAACTTGTTTGTCAGCAGTGAGTCCAGTGTCAGAACCTGCAGAGTCAGTTCAGAGATACCTAAAGGTGAGTGGAACTGAACTTGTTTTAATATGACAACTGCATATTTTATCATGCTTCATGCATCATGACTATGCAATAGGGTGAGTGCATTAGAGTACACGAATATGACGCATTGCATGTATCCTTGTACTTGGCATGGCTCCTTGTACATTGCTTATGTGAGACGGCACGGACTTCGTGAGGATTCATTAGCCCTCAGAGGAAAGACCTAGAACAGCCCTACGGGGACCAGGCACAAAGACCTGGAACAGCCCTACGGGGACCAGGCACATGGTACTCCGGTACCCCAGATGAGATAGAGGGAGTTTTGATCCGTCCGGCCGAGGTGATGTGATTATGTGTTGCATTCCATGAGAGCATGTTTTATCACCTGTGATTTTATTACTATTCTACTCACTGGGCTATCGTAGCTCATCCCTCTCCCCTAACTCCAGTTGTGCAGGTTCAGAGGTCAGAGAGAACTCAGCAGGGTACAGGAAGAGTACAGAGTGGTGTAATAGCTAGTGTGGACATGTAAATGTATAGAGATAGTGTATATGTACAGTGTATAGAATAGTGCTTGACTTATACTCGTTGTAATCCCTTTGTGGAGTCACATGATCAGTTTATGTATGGTTCTTTATTGTTGTATGTTTATGAGCAAAACCAGGCTTAACATTATGAGTTTGATCCGCCTAGAGCCATGAGGAGCTCTAGTAGGGATTAGTAGAGAACAGAGAGAGTGCATGCACAGGTTAAGCCTTGGAATGAAGAAAAGTTTTATGTTTTCACAGCAAATGTATGATCATGTATGGGATTTCACAGGTATACAGACAGGATAGCAGGCTTACTACGGGTCCCGGCGACCTTAAGTCGATCTGGATCCTAGTGCCGGTGGCAGTTCGGTTTCCGGGCTGTTACAGATTGGTATCAGAGCCCTAGGTTCACATGGTCGGACCTAAGAGAGAGAGTTGGGCTCATAGAGAGGTTTAGCAGGTCAAGCATCATAGGAAAACATGTCCATGAGGATAGGATGTTATGCTGATGTGCAATGCCATGATTTATGCATGTGCATTTATTTGATGTGTTGCTTAAGTATTATGTGATTTGTTGTTTTCCAGAGAGTGCCGATGCGAGGAACTCATCGATCCGCGAGATTGACTGGAGTCCCACCTGTAAGTGAGGGTACAGCTGCTCGTCCACCTGCCTTGCCAAGGGCAAGATCTCACAGGTCAAGCAGGGAAGGAACGTCACGAGACCCTAGAAGGTCTTCTGACGAGAGCAGGAGAGGAGTAAGCAGAGGGGGAAGGTCAGTAGAAGAAAGAGGTGTGATGGAAGAGGATCAGAGTAGAGATGTAAGCATGGGTGTAGGAAGGTCAGAAGAAGGTATGGGGGAGTCCCAGGGAGGCATGCAGGCCTCGGGGTTTGGCTATCCACCCTTTCCTCAGGGCCCAGAGTATCTGATGGGAGGTACGTCGGATTACTCCAGCTTTGCCCCATATCCACCCTACATGCCATATATGCCCTATCCTTCCTTTTATCCACCATATCACATGTATCCACCCCCACCTGTTCATCCAAGTCCAGTACAACCTGAAGTGAGGGAACCAGTTCCTCCACCACCACCTCCTGAACCAGTAGCCCCTGTTGTGGAAGCACAGCAACCCAGTTCTTCAAGGGGAAGTAAGGTGAAGATGACCGAGTGCTTAAAGTTGGATGCTCCTAAATTCAATACAGGAGATGATCCCTTTGAGTATCTCAGTGCAGTCAGAATGATAACCAGTGAGTTGGGAGCTGATGACGGTAGAGCCATTGAGATGGCAGGGTTCACTTTAAAGTGCAAGAAAGCTAGAGAATGGTTCAAGAACTATGTGGACCCGAGACTTGAGAGTATGACATGGGAAGAGTTCGCCAACGAATTTGCTGGATGGGCTTTTCCTGACAGTTCCAGGGAACTAAAGGTTGTGGAGTTTGAGCAGTTGAGACAGATGGAGGAGATGAGTGTTGATGAATATACAGATAAGTTCCTGGAATTGTTGCCATATGTCGGTCAGGCATATGATACAGATCAGAAGAAGGCAAAGAGATATGCCACAAGGCTTCATCCTAGGTATTTCTCTTTGATTCTTCATGCGGAGAAGGAAAGTTTCCACTCTATTGTGGATGCTGCTAGAAAGATGGAGGCCAGTGCCATAAGTCAAGGTGTAGTCAAGGCACAGTCTTCTGGTGTTAAACCCGGTTCCTCCTCACAGAGTACAGCAAGTGCAAGTAAGAAGAGATGGGAGAAATTCAGAGGAAAGAGAGGCAAGTTCTGGAACAGGCTTAAGTCGGGTCTGGGAATGAGTAGTGGCTCCAGTTCTGGCGCAGATTTTCCAGTGTGCAAGAGGTGTGGCAAACAGCATAGAGGAGCTTGTCAGTTGGGATCCACAGCCTGCTATAGATGTGGGCAGGAGGGACATTATGCACGAGAATGTCCTCAGGCGACTTTAGTTGCACCATCCCAGCAGATGAGTACGGGCAGTGTAGTACAGCCAGTAGCTTCAGCCCTACCACCAAGCAGTGGCAGAGGAAGAGGAAGAGGGGCAGCCTCTTCATCAGGGATGGGTTCCCGAGGTGCAGGTCCGTCAGCCCCAGCACGGATTTTCACCCTGACTCAGCAGGAGGCAGACACGTCGAACACGGTGGTGTCAGGTAATCTCATTGTAACGACCCGGAAATCCGGACCGCTACCGGCGCTAGGATCCAGATCGGCTTAAGGCCGCCGGGACCCGTAGCAAGCCTAACATGCATCCTGTATAGCTGGTATAATCCCATACATGATCAAACATAAGCATAAACTTTAAAGTATAAAACTGTAAACTTCTTCTTTAACCCGTTTGACCTGTATATGCACTATGACTGAACTCATAGAACCCCTAGGGTCAGCATACCCCTTTGTCAAACTCGGTCCATCACATGAAACACATAAAATAAAACTCATGTACAAAGGGATTAACCAACTCGGGCCAAGCACAATACTATAACTCTGATCATATAACATAATATCATTATACAATACAACTCTTGTTACATCAATACATAACCTTACATTACATCATGTCCACAACTATTCTATTACATAATCATGACCATGGACGTAACCTGCTGATCTCCTGACTATCTCTATCAACTCTGCACCTGCAAGACTGGGGTTAGGGGAGAGGGGTGAGCTAGAAAGCCCAGTGAGCAGAAACTAAAATATTTGCTTTAATTCCTCCATTTTTAGGTATCTTATTGTTCATTTTATTATTATTATAGTTCCTCCATTTTTAGGTATCTTATTGTAACTTTTTCTTGTTCATGCTTTCATGAAATGCAACACATCACAAACATATCACATCAAGGATGAATTTGTCACCTATAGCCCTCTACATACTGTAGTACGTCCAACTATACCAGGGGCGATGAGGCCACACCTAGTATTCGCTTACATAACTCATATCATAACAAGTCCAACTACACCAGGGGCGATTAGGCCTCACCTAGTGTTCGCTTACATAACATAGTACCAGGGGCGACCTGGTCTTTCTGTCTCATATCATACCATGGCATATCATATCATATTATCTCATCTCATACTGAGGGCTAAGGATCATCCAACATCCATCCACATCAACAACATATTATGCAATGCATCATATTCGTGAGTTCTAATGCAAAACAGCCTAATACATATATCATGGCATTTATGATGCATGGATCATGCTCTAAAAACATTTAATTTCTTAGTTTAAAACATTAGGTTTAGTTCCACTCACCTGAGACTAGCTCTGCACCGATTCTGAAATGGTTGACACCGCTAAACACCTTGGTTCCTCGGGTCCAATCCTACACAGGTGGACTCCAGTGAGGGACCAAACATACATAAACATAACTCTACTACTCCCCAAAAACCCCCTAAAACATCCTGAAAACATCACGTAAAAACATGCAAGAAAAGTCTGAACAGGGCACTTTCGGCGGCACCTTCGGCGGCCGAAAGTCCAGACAGATCCGAAAGTCAGGCAGGTTCGGCGGCACCTTCGGCGGCCGAAACTCCCAGACAGAGACGAAACTCCAACTTTTCGGGGGCAGGCTTCGGCAGCCTAAAGCTGCCTCCCAAGCTGGTTCGGCGGCCGAAAGTCCCTTCGGCTGCCGAACCTGGTTTCTGCCAAAGGGCAGAAACTTGGTTCTTCTTGCCCATTCCAACCCCCTACACAACCAATCATGCAAAAACCTATTCTACAACATGCATACTCAAGCATACAAGCTCCTAAGGGTCTCAAACTAACTTAAACCCCAACTACAACACACAAACAAGGCACATTGCTCAAGAACATGCACATTGAACCCATAAACATAAAAGAAACTTCAATAAGCCTACTCATGCATTTCTACCCCATAGGTCTACTTAAAACTTTCTTAAAACATGCAAGAGAGGTTGGATCTAAGCTTACCTCTTGAAGATCGAGAGGGAAGAACGATCCTAGCTTGGAGGTAGGGAGAAATCCACTCTTTGGTCTCCAAGCTTCCAATCTTACTCTAACTTCAAAACTCTTCAAAAACAAGATGTAACTTGTTAAAATCTGAAAGATTTGAGGGAAAACACTTAAAATGACCAAAGGAGAGCTAGAGCTCACCGTCGGCCGAAATGGGAGAGGAAACCTCGCCTGTTTCGGTCACGGGGCCTTTTATAGGGCTGGTTCTGCCACCTTTCGGCGGCCTAACGTGCCCCCACATCTCATGCATGTTCGGCGGCCGAACATGAGGTTCGGCGGCCGAACCTTAAGTCTTTCAAACAAGGCTTTCGGGGGCCAAAGGCGCTCCCAAAACCTATCCATGTTCGGCGGCCGAACTTAACTTTCGGCGGCCGAACCTGGTAAAGCCTCCTTAGGCCTTTTTCATTAAAAACTCATTTTCCTTTTTACTTAAAACATAAAATACCTTAAAAACATTTCATAAAACATGGTTTTCCCCTTCTAGAGGTTTCCGACATCCGAGATTCCACCGGACGGTAGGAATTCCGATACCGGAGTCTAGCCGGGTATTACATTCTCCCCCCCTTAAGAACATTCGTCCCCGAATGTTCCTCAATTAGGACATGCATAACGTGAAACATAACATACAATCATAACAACACATAAGTTCGAATTTAAAAAGAAACACGGTGTCACTGGAGTATGAACTCTCGGTTTCCCTGATGCACTTTTCATCTTAAGGTGATTCTAAGGGACTTTCACCATTGGAATTTCCTTGTTTCCACACTTTCTAACGTGCGTGTCTGCGGTCTGTACTAGCTGCTCAACATAGGTGAGATCCTCTGCGATCTCCACCTCTGGTTCCTTCAAGAACCTCACTCGGACCCGACACAAACTCATATACCGTGGAAACATGGAAAAACGGATGGATTTCTTCCATTGAAGTAGGTAAATCTAACTCGTGGGATACATTCCCAAATCCTTTGCAGGATTTCAAAGGGTCTAATGTATCTTAGAGCTAATTCACCTTTCTGCCCATAACGAGTCACCCTCTCTTTAGGAGACATCTCCAGTAACCTCATCTTCCTCGAGAACCTCAACACGCTTCCACTGCGCACTCTAACAAAAACTCTTCTTCTCTTCTGAAATTTACATGTCTCTTGCGGACGACTCCATACTCTCCCGCTGACTCTCAGCAGTTCTGTTTCTTCTCATCTTCTGACTAGTGGCTTTCTTCTTACTGTATTGAGGGATGGGGTAAGCTGCCAAGTGGTTTTCGGTTGAGGGCATCTATCGAAATATCTGCCTCAGCCGAATATACCGAACCTTGAAGTCATAACCACTACGCAGTTTTTACCCATCTCCTTTAATTCAGGTTCTTCTCCCTTGACTCAAGATGTATTGCAAGTTTCTTCGATCTGTAAGGATCTACTACCATGCCTTATACAGGTACCGCCTCCACATCTTGAGTGCATAGCTTACCATCGCCATCCTTAGATCATGTATAAGATGATTCAACTCATGCTTCTCCAACTACCTAGAAGCATAAGCAATCATCCTACCCCTTTTCATTAATACACAATCTAGTTCCACTCGGAACGTATCACGGGACACTGTGAAATCTTCATTACTGGCGGACAGAGCCACCACTGGTGCTGACATCTACATTTCCTTTGGCTCTTCCAAAGCCCTCTTCACTCTGAGTAGACCACACACCTTCTAGTTCTTCTTGATCCGTCTGGCCATAGGAGCGGCAACTCTAGAGAAGTTCTAGATGAACCTCCATTAGGTAACCTGCCCAACCCAAAAGCTCTTGATCTTTGTCACTACAATGGGCCTGGGCTGGTCGGCTACAACTTCAACTTTCTCAGGTCTACTTCACTTTTCTTTTTCTCCGACACATATGACCCAAGAAAAGTATGCCCCTTGACCGGAACTCACATTTGGAGAACTGAGCATTCAAGCCATGTTCTCTCAGGATCTGTAATCCTGATTTCAGATGATGGGCGTATCCTTCTGCATTTCTGGAACTCACCGAGGTACCGTCAATGAAGACAATAACGGAGTTATCCAGAAACCAACTAAAACTCTGCTTATGAGATCCATGAATGTTGTAGGGGCGTGCATTCACCCGAACGACATTCCTAGGAACCCATAGTGCCCATATCTGGTTCTAAACACTGCTCTCTGAACATCTTCTTCCTTGATCTTAACTGATGGTACCTGGACTTTAGATCTATCTTGGAAAGGCAACTAGCTCCTGCTAGCTGATTTCAACTAGATCGTCGATCCACGGTAACAACTACCTGATCGGGGTAGTGACTTCGTTCAACGACTTATAGTCGATACAAAGTCCTAGGGATCCGTCTTTCATTCTCATGACAACACTAGAACACCCCAAGGCGAAGTGCTCAGTCAGATGGAAACCCTCAACTACCAATTCTTACAACTGATCCTTATAACTCCTTTAACTCTATTGATACCATCCTGTAGAGAGGGATAGAGATTGGTCCAATTTCATGAATTACTTCTATTTAAAGCTCTATCTCCCTGACAGGTGGTAGTCCTGGAAACGCATCTGGGGAAACATCTAAACTCTATAACCATGGGCACTGAGGCGGGCTCCCTGACCTAACTGCTGTACTCTCTCTGAAGAGTTAGAATCCCTGACAACTTTTCCTGAACAACCTACGAGCCTATAGGGTTGATACTGAACCTCTAGGTATCCCTATTCTGTCCCCTCTAAGGACTACCTCTGATCCATCCTGACCTCTGAACCTGACTACCTTGTCTCTGCAGACTAGATAGTACCACTAGTAGAAGAACCAATCCAACACTAGAATGACGTCAAACAGTCAAATCTAGAACCGCTAGGTCAGCTGGAAAGCATCTACTCACAACACAAACTCTGACTATACCGGCAGACTGACTCTGCCACAGATGGATCACACTTGGGTGCACTGACCCCAAGGGAATACTCTAACCCATAAGCTATCAACCCAACCTCACAAGGGCTCACAAGAAAACAAAGGAAAGAGAAACATCAGGGTTCATGAAACAGACACACCAGAACATACCAGAGTGAGATTACCTGATCCCCTCGGGTTCGATGTGTTAGCCTCCTGCTGGGTCATGGCGAAGATCCGTGCTGGAGCTGATGGACCTTCCCCACGGGAACCTGCTGAAGAAGGGGCTGTCCCCCTGTCTCCGCCTCTACCACTGCCCTGAAACATGGATGGAGCTACTGGGTGAACTACACTGCCCGAGACTGTCTGCTGGGAGCGTGCCACCAAGGTCGCGGTGGGACACTCACGTGCCATGTGCCCCTCCTGTCCGCACCTGAAGCATGCTGTTGTCCCAATCAAACAGACTCCCTTGTGCTGCCTACCGCACCGTGCACATTTGGAGTTACCCGAACCAGAGCTCGAACCATCACTTAAACCCATACCAGACTTTATCTGATCCCAGAACTTGCTCTTCTTCGATCTTCTGAGGCCTCTGCCTCCTTTCTTACTCTTTGTGACAGCCTCGTTCAGAGGGGAGAGATCAACATCACTTGTCCCCGGGACTTGGAGACCCGAAGACTGTGCCACAGACTGTTTAACTGTTCCTCGGATGATGGCACTAGTCTCCATTCTCCGCGCCATATCCACTATAGCATGGAAGCTCTCCCTTTCTGCTGATTGAACCAACGAGGAATACCTGGAGTGAAGCTTCATAACATATCTCCTAGACTTCTTCTGATCTGTGTCAAGATCTTGTCCTGCAAACGGCAACAGCTCCAGGAACCTATCTGTAAACTCATCTACGCTCATCTCTTCCGTTTGCCTTAGTTGTTCGAACTCGATCATCTTCAATTCTCTAGAACTATCTGGAAATGCCCATCCTGCAAACTCGTTGGCAAACTGTTCCCAGGATAAGCCTTCCAATCTTGGGTCCACATAGTCTTTGAACCATTCCCTTGCCTTCTTGCATTTCAATGTGAACCCTGCCATCTGAATGGCTCTATTGTCACTTGCTCCCAACTCATCAGTTATCATCTTCACCGTTCTGAGGTACTCAAAAGGGTCATCTCCTGATTCAAACTTGGGGGCACCCAACTTAAGGTACTCTGTCATCTTTACTTTACCCCCAACTGATGAACCAGGTTTGGATATCTGGACATCAGGGACTATTGGCTCTGTTGGTGGAGGAGGAGGTGCAGCATTCCCTGGGTTAGGGTTTGCTGGGCCTGGATAGAAAGATGAGGGTGGAAACATGGGGTACTGTGGGTACGGTGGGTGAAAGGGAGGATAGGGCATAAAGGTGGGATATGGGCTATGGCTAAAGAAATCCGATGTTCCTCCCATCGGATACCCTGGCCCTTGCGGGTAGGGTGGATACTGTGGTGGAACAAAGCCCGAGGCCTGAGTGCCTCCTTGGGACTCTCCCATATCCTCTACTGACATACTCATGCCCAGACTACTATCTCTTCTCTGATTATCCTCCTCAGTTTCCATCACATCTAATGACATATCACCCTGAACTGCTCTCCTCCGACTTGCATCAAAAGACCTTCTAGAGTCCCTTGATGTACCTTCCCTGATCGTCCTACAAGACCTTGCCCTCTGCAGAGTAGGGGAATGGGCATCCATGCCCTCATTCTCTGGTGGATCTCCAGTCAATCTAGCAGATCGACGGGTTCCTCTCATCTTAACTTCTGTGAGCATAACAAAGCACATAAACATTAGCATCATACGGTTCATGTGGCAACACATGAACCTGCATCACATACATATCATAGCATTAATGCACATGCTCATCATCATGGCATTTCTCAGCATTATCAAAAGACAGGACTCTACATCCTATCCTAGTGGACATGATCTTTTCCTATTGTGCTTGACCTTCCATAACATCTATGAGCCCGACACTATCTAGGTCCGACCATATGAACCTAGGGCTCTGATACCACTCTGTAACGACCCGGAAATCCGGACCGCTACCGGCGCTAGGATCCAGATCGGCTTAAGGCCGCCGGGACCCGTAGCAAGCCTAACATGCATCCTGTATAGCTGGTATAATCCCATACATGATCAAACATAAGCATAAACTTTAAAGTATAAAACTGTAAACTTCTTCTTTAACCCGTTTGACCTGTATATGCACTATGACTGAACTCATAGAACCCCTAGGGTCAGCATACCCCTTTGTCAAACTCGGTCCATCACATGAAACACATAAAATAAAACTCATGTACAAAGGGATTAACCAACTCGGGCCAAGCACAATACTATAACTCTGATCATATAACATAATATCATTATACAATACAACTCTTGTTACATCAATACATAACCTTACATTACATCATGTCCACAACTATTCTATTACATAATCATGACCATGGACGTAACCTGCTGATCTCCTGACTATCTCTATCAACTCTGCACCTGCAAGACTGGGGTTAGGGGAGAGGGGTGAGCTAGAAAGCCCAGTGAGCAGAAACTAAAATATTTGCTTTAATTCCTCCATTTTTAGGTATCTTATTGTTCATTTTATTATTATTATAGTTCCTCCATTTTTAGGTATCTTATTGTAACTTTTTCTTGTTCATGCTTTCATGAAATGCAACACATCACAAACATATCACATCAAGGATGAATTTGTCACCTATAGCCCTCTACATACTGTAGTACGTCCAACTATACCAGGGGCGATGAGGCCACACCTAGTATTCGCTTACATAACTCATATCATAACAAGTCCAACTACACCAGGGGCGATTAGGCCTCACCTAGTGTTCGCTTACATAACATAGTACCAGGGGCGACCTGGTCTTTCTGTCTCATATCATACCATGGCATATCATATCATATTATCTCATCTCATACTGAGGGCTAAGGATCATCCAACATCCATCCACATCAACAACATATTATGCAATGCATCATATTCGTGAGTTCTAATGCAAAACAGCCTAATACATATATCATGGCATTTATGATGCATGGATCATGCTCTAAAAACATTTAATTTCTTAGTTTAAAACATTAGGTTTAGTTCCACTCACCTGAGACTAGCTCTGCACCGATTCTGAAATGGTTGACACCGCTAAACACCTTGGTTCCTCGGGTCCAATCCTACACAGGTGGACTCCAGTGAGGGACCAAACATACATAAACATAACTCTACTACTCCCCAAAAACCCCCTAAAACATCCTGAAAACATCACGTAAAAACATGCAAGAAAAGTCTGAACAGGGCACTTTCGGCGGCACCTTCGGCGGCCGAAAGTCCAGACAGATCCGAAAGTCAGGCAGGTTCGGCGGCACCTTCGGCGGCCGAAACTCCCAGACAGAGACGAAACTCCAACTTTTCGGGGGCAGGCTTCGGCAGCCTAAAGCTGCCTCCCAAGCTGGTTCGGCGGCCGAAAGTCCCTTCGGCTGCCGAACCTGGTTTCTGCCAAAGGGCAGAAACTTGGTTCTTCTTGCCCATTCCAACCCCCTACACAACCAATCATGCAAAAACCTATTCTACAACATGCATACTCAAGCATACAAGCTCCTAAGGGTCTCAAACTAACTTAAACCCCAACTACAACACACAAACAAGGCACATTGCTCAAGAACATGCACATTGAACCCATAAACATAAAAGAAACTTCAATAAGCCTACTCATGCATTTCTACCCCATAGGTCTACTTAAAACTTTCTTAAAACATGCAAGAGAGGTTGGATCTAAGCTTACCTCTTGAAGATCGAGAGGGAAGAACGATCCTAGCTTGGAGGTAGGGAGAAATCCACTCTTTGGTCTCCAAGCTTCCAATCTTACTCTAACTTCAAAACTCTTCAAAAACAAGATGTAACTTGTTAAAATCTGAAAGATTTGAGGGAAAACACTTAAAATGACCAAAGGAGAGCTAGAGCTCACCGTCGGCCGAAATGGGAGAGGAAACCTCGCCTGTTTCGGTCACGGGGCCTTTTATAGGGCTGGTTCTGCCACCTTTCGGCGGCCTAACGTGCCCCCACATCTCATGCATGTTCGGCGGCCGAACATGAGGTTCGGCGGCCGAACCTTAAGTCTTTCAAACAAGGCTTTCGGGGGCCAAAGGCGCTCCCAAAACCTATCCATGTTCGGCGGCCGAACTTAACTTTCGGCGGCCGAACCTGGTAAAGCCTCCTTAGGCCTTTTTCATTAAAAACTCATTTTCCTTTTTACTTAAAACATAAAATACCTTAAAAACATTTCATAAAACATGGTTTTCCCCTTCTAGAGGTTTCCGACATCCGAGATTCCACCGGACGGTAGGAATTCCGATACCGGAGTCTAGCCGGGTATTACACTCATCATTGGGTGTTCAGAGGTGTATGCTTTAATGGACCCCCGTGCTTCTCACTCTTTCATTTCTTCTAGAGCTGCAAAGAGGTTGGGTCTGATGGTGTCTGAGTTAGAGTGTCCTCTATGGGTCAGTGGACCCAAATGTGATCCATCTTTGGCAGAGTCAGTCTGTCGGTTCAGTCCAGTGTGCATAGAGGGTAGATACTTTCCAGCTGACCTGGTGGTTCTAGAGTTGACAGATTTTGATGTCATTCTAGGGATGGACTGGTTATCTACGTATGATGCTACCCTGAACTGTAGAGATAAGGTAGTCAGTGTTAGAGACCAGGATGGGTCAGAGTGTGTCTTCAGAGGAGACAGGAGAGGGACACCTAGGGGTTTGATATCAGCCCTTCAGGCTCGTAGAATGTTAAGGAAGGGGTGTCAGGGGTTCCTAGCTTATGTGAGAGAGCTAGACAGTCAGGTTAGGGAACCATCCTCAGTACCAGTTGTTAGAGACTTTCCAGATTTGTTTCCTGAAGAGCTTCCAGGACTGCCACCGGATAGGGAAATAGAGTTCGAGATTGAGTTGATGCCCAATGCCAGACCGATCTCTATTCCTCCCTACAGGATGGCACCAGCAGAATTGCGAGAGTTGAAAGAGCAGTTACAGGATTTGGTAGCTAAGGGTTTCATCCGCCCAAGTACCTCACCCTGGGGTGCTCCAGTATTATTTGTCAGAAAGAAGGATGGACCTCTTAGACTTTGTGTCGACTACAGACAGTTGAACAAAGTCACTATCAAAAATAAGTATCCGTTACCCAGGATCGATGATCTATTCGACCAGCTGGCAGGAGCAGGTTGTTTTTCTAAAATAGATCTGAGATCCGGATACCACCAGTTGAAGATCAGGGAAGGAGATGTATCCAAGACTGCTTTCAGAACCAGATATGGGCATTATGAGTTCCTTGTGATGCCGTTCGGGTTGACTAACGCCCCTGCAGCATTCATGGATCTCATGAACAGGGTTTTCAGGGAGTACTTGGATCGTTTTGTGATCGTCTTTATTGATGATATCTTGGTGTACTCCAGGAATGCAGAGGAGCATGCCCATCATCTGCGAATAGTGCTTCAAACCTTGAGAGAGCATGGCTTGTATGCCAAGTTCTCCAAGTGCGAGTTCTGGCTAAGGAGCATTTCCTTTTTGGGACATGTTGTATCAGAGGAAGGCATAGCAGTAGATCCCAAAAAGGTAGAGGCAGTAGCCAACTGGCCTACACCCACGACAGTGACAGAGATCAAGAGTTTTCTGGGTTTGGCAGGCTACTATCGGAGGTTCGTTCAGAACTTCTCGAAGATAGCTGCTCCTATGACCAGACTGACCAGAAAGAATCAGAAGTTTGTGTGGGCAGAGGAATGTGAGGAGAGTTTTGCAGAGTTGAAGAGACGGTTAACTTCAGCACCGATGTTAGCGCTGCCGATCAGTGATGAAGATTTCACAGTATTCTGTGATGCATCCCGAGTGGGATTAGGTTGTGTGTTGATGCAGAATGACAGAGTGATAGCTTATGCTTCTAGACAGCTGAAGAAGCACGAGCTGAATTACCCGACACACGATCTGGAGATGGCAGCTGTTATCTTTGCACTTAAGATGTGGAGGCATTACCTCTATGGGGTAAAATGTGAGATCTATACGGATCATAAGAGCCTGCAGCACATCTTAAGTCAGAGAGAGTTAAACTTGAGGCAGAGACGGTGGGTAGAATTGCTCAGTGATTACGATTGTAAGATCCAGTATCATCCGGGCAAGGCTAATGTTGTAGCTGATGCCTTAAGCCGAAAGTCACTTGGCAGTTTATCCCACATTGCAGTAGAGAGAAGACCGGTGGTGAAGGATTTCTACAAGCTCGTGGAAGACGGGTTACAGTTGCAGTTATCTGGTACAGGTGCTTTGCTCACACAGATGAGAGTGACACCAGTGTTTCTAGAGCAAGTGGCTCTGAAACAGCACGAAGATCCCGAGTTAGTGAAGATTGCCATGACTGTTCAGTCGGGCAACAGTGCAGAGTTCAGATTTGACGGTGAGGGGATTCTTCGGCACGGTAAGAGGTTATGTGTACCAGATGATAGCAGTTTGAAGGCAGACATTATGAGGGAAGCTCATAATGCGAGGTATAGCGTTCACCCTGGAGCCACCAAGATGTATCAAGATCTGAGAAGGGTGTATTGGTGGCCAGCAATGAAGAGAGAAGTGGCACAGTTCGTGTCAGCCTGCGAGACATGTCAAAGGGTGAAGCTAGAGCACCAGAAGCCGGCTGGAATGCTTAACCCACTGCCGATTCCAGAATGGAAATGGGAGAACATAGCGATGGATTTTGTAGTGGGGTTACCGGCGACGTCTAACAGACTAGACTCCATATGGGTGATTGTGGATAGACTCACTAAAGCTGCTCACTTCATTCCAGTCAGGAGTAACTACTCTGTGGACAAGTTGGCGCAGGTGTATGTAGACGAGATAGTAAGGTTGCATGGAGTTCCAGTGTCGATCGTATCAGATCGAGGACCTCAGTTCACCTCCAGGTTTTGGCGGAGTCTGCAAAATGAAATGGGCACCAGGTTGGATTTCAGCACTACTTTCCATCCACAGACAGACGGTCAGTCAGAGAGAACCATCCAGACCATTGAAGATATGCTGAGAATGTGTGTGTTAGACTTTGGCGGTTCTTGGAGGCAGCATCTACCTCTGGTGGAGTTTGCCTACAACAACAGCCATCATGCTAGCATAGGGATGGCTCCTTATGAAGCTCTGTATGGGAGGAAGTGCCGAACACCTGTTTGCTGGGAAGAGGTAGGAGAGAAAACTCTTGCAGGGCCAGAGTTAGTGGAGATAACCAGCAAGTTAGTGCCTATCATCAGAGAGAGGATCAGAACAGCTGTAAGCAGACAGAAAAGCTATGCAGACATCCGTAGGAAGCAGATAGAGTTCCAGGAGGGGGATATGGTATTGCTTAAGGTGTCTCCGATGAAAGGAGTAGTTCGGTTTGGAAAGAAGGGTAAACTGGCCCCACGGTACATTGGTCCCTTTGAGATCTTGCAGAAGATCGGGCCTGTGTCGTATAAGCTAGATTTACCGGCTTCTATGGAACGAATTCACCCGGTATTCCATGTTTCTATGTTGCGGAAGTTTGTGTCAGATCCAGAGAAGGTTCTTAGTGAACCTGAGGTGGAAATCTTAAGTGATCTCACCTATGTAGAGCAGCCCGTGCGGATCCTTGACACCCAGATCAGAAAGTTGAGAAACAAGGAGATACCAATGGTGAAAGTTCTGTGGAACCACCACAACCTAGAAGAGTGCACTTGGGAGACTCGGGAGTCCATGCTCCAGCAATACCCATATCTGTTTTAAGGTTAGTTTTTCCCCTTTTCTATGTGTTTATGTTATGTTAGGGACATTCGGGGACGAATGTTCTTAAGGGGGGGAGAATGTAATACCCGGCTCGAGTTCGGCATTGGAATTCCTATAGTCCGATGGAATCTCGGGTGTCGGAACCCTCGAGAAGGGTAATACATATGTTTTCTAAGGTATTGTCACTTGTTTTCATGTTTTGAAGTAGTAAAAGCATTGAGTTTTGAAAGAAAAGCAACAAGGGAGAAATGCAAAGGTTCGGCCGCCGAAGGTCACTTTCGGCCGCCGAACATTGCATGGTTGCGGCTTCACGTTCGGCTGCCGAAGGTGGTCTGGCCAGCCACCTATAAAAGGGCCAAGGGTCGGTGGAAGGAGGTTATTTCTCCTCCACTTGCAGCCAGAGGTGAGTTTCAGCCTCTCCCACGTTGACTTTCATGTTTTCCATGATTTTCATCAAATCTTTCAAGAGTTTTAAGAGTTTTGGTGACTTATGAAGGTTTTGAGCAAAAGAACCAAATTTTGAAGCTTGGAGCGTTGGAAGAGCTTTTCTTCATATCTCCACGTTAGGATCCTTCATCCTCACGTTGTTTAAGAGGTAAGTGAAGATCCTGAGCTTCTTTGATGCTTTTGAAAGGTTTTATGAAGTTTGTATGGGTAGTATGCATGTTTAGGTTTAGGTGAGGTTTTTGGTGCATTGTGGTGTTCAAACATGTTTAAGTGTTATATGCTATGTTTGTTTGGGGTTTTAGGGTAGTTGTAGACCCCTTTGTGCATATATATGTGTATATGCTAGTTGGGAGTAGTTGATATGCATGTTTGTAGGTTTTTGGGCAAAGTTTGCATGAAACAGAGCAGGGTTCTGCCCTTCGGGTAAAACCAGGTTCGGCCGCCGAAGGAAGGTTCGACCGCCGAACCCCTTGTGGAGGCAGTTTCGGCTGCCAAAGGTTGCCCCCGAAAGCTAGGCTTTCGGTTTAGACAGAGACTTTCGGCCGCCGAAAGAGGGAGTTCGGCCGCCGAAAGTGTGTGAGTTTCGTCTCTGGAGAGGGGTTTCGGCCGCCGAACTTGCCGCCGAAAGTGCCCTGTCCCGCTTTCTTTTGCATGTTTTGTGTGATGGTTTTAGGCTTGTTTAGCGGGGTTTTGGGGAGTTTCTTAGAGATGTTCTTGAGTGAGTTTGGTCCCTCATTTGAGTCCACCTGTGTAGGTACGGACCAGAGGAATCAGGGAAGTCAGCAGTGAGTCCAGTGTCAGAACCTGCAGAGTCAGTTCAGAGATACCTAAAGGTGAGTGGAACTGAACTTGTTTGTCAGCAGTGAGTCCAGTGTCAGAACCTGCAGAGTCAGTTCAGAGATACCTAAAGGTGAGTGGAACTGAACTTGTTTTAATATGACAACTGCATATTTTATCATGCTTCATGCATCATGACTATGCAATAGGGTGAGTGCATTAGAGTACACGAATATGACGCATTGCATGTATCCTTGTACTTGGCATGGCTCCTTGTACATTGCTTATGTGAGACGGCACGGACTTCGTGAGGATTCATTAGCCCTCAGAGGAAAGACCTGGAACAGCCCTACGGGGACCAGGCACAAAGACCTGGAACAGCCCTACGGGGACCAGGCACATGGTACTCCGGTACCCCAGATGAGATAGAGGGAGTTTTGATCCGTCCGGCCGAGGTGATGTGATTATGTGTTGCATTCCATGAGAGCATGTTTTATCACCTGTGATTTTATTACTATTCTACTCACTGGGCTATCGTAGCTCATCCCTCTCCCCTAACTCTAGTTGTGCAGGTTCAGAGGTCAGAGAGAACTCAGCAGGGTACAGGAAGAGTACAGAGTAGTGTAATAGCTAGTGTGGACATGTAAATGTATAGAGATAGTGTATATGTACAGTGTATAGAATAGTGCTTGACTTATACTCGTTGTAATCCCTTTGTGGAGTCACATGATCAGTTTATGTATGGTTCTTTATTGTTGTATGTTTATGAGCAAAACCAGGCTTAGCATTATGAGTTTGATCCGCCTAGAGCCATGAGGAGCTCTAGTAGGGATTAGTAGAGAACAGAGAGAGTGCATGCACAGGTTAAGCCTTGGAATGAAGAAAAGTTTTATGTTTTCACAGCAAATGTATGATCATGTATGGGATTTCACAGGTATACAGACAGGATAGCAGGCTTACTACGGGTCCCGGCGACCTTAAGTCGATCTGGATCCTAGTGCCGGTGGCAGTTCGGTTTTCGGGCTGTTACATCAACATTATATTATGCAATGCGTCATATTCGTGAATTCTAATGCAATACAACCTATTACATACATGGCATTCATGATGCATAAACATGCTTAAAAGTTTAATTGCTTTGAAATAAAAAGAGTTGTGTTCTACTCACCTCTGGCTGATACTCAACTGACTATGGAGCAGCTAACTCACTGTTGATCACCTCGGTTCCTCATGTCCGATCCTACACAGGTGGACTCAAATGAGGGACCAAACATACTCTACAAGGACTCTAAACATCTCCCCAAAAATCCCCCTAAAACACCATAAAACATGCATGCAAAACAAGCAAAGGAAGGCTGGACAAGGGACTTTCGGCGGCAGGTTCGGTGGCCGAAGGTCTCTACAGATCCGAAAGTCAGGCACTTCCGGAGGCAGGGTTCGGCGGCCGAAAGCCTTCACAGACCCGAAAGTCACTAACCTTCGGGGGCAGGTTCGGGTGCCGAAACTCCCCTCAAGAGCCAAAAGTCCAACTTTCGGGGGTGAGTTTAGGCGGCCAAAACTGCCTCCTCTAGCAGGTTCGGCGGCCGAACCTGGGTTCTCCAGGATGGCAGAACCCGATTCTGCCATTATGCTCCAAGCCACCAAAGCTCCCACAATATGCATCCAACTATTCTAAAACATGCATAAACACATATTCAAGCACATAGAGGCATAAAACTGGCCTAAACCCCAACAAACATCAACATAGCATCACATTTTCATACATTTAATAATAAACCAACATAAACTCTAACATTTTACAACTAGCCTAAACATGCATCAAAACCCTCAACCCCTTCTTAAAACTTATTCAAAACATGAACAAATGTATGGATCTACACTTACTTCTTGAAGATCGAGGGTAGGTGTGACCCAAACTTGGAGATTAAGAGAAAGGGTCTCCGGAGGTCTCCAAACTTCAAAACTTCGGTTTTGAGCTTAAAAACTTCAAAACAAGATAAAAGCTTGTCAAAAAAACTTGTAAGATTTGAAGGAAATCATAAAATCAACCAAAGGAGGGCGAAATCTCACCTATGCCCAAAAATAGAGAGAGAAAACTCACCTATTTTCAGACAATGGGCCCTTTATAGGTGGCTGGCCAAACCATCTTCGGGGGGCCAAAGGTGCTCCCACAAGAGAGCCATGTTCGGCGGCCGAACATGAGGTTCGGCGGCCGAACCTGGGCTTTTCCTCCATGGTGTTTTCTTTCAAAACTCAATTTTCTTTTTTCATTCAAACCATAAAAGCATTAAAAACATTTTATGAAAACCTTATTTTACCCTTCTAGAAGGCTCCGACGTCCGAGAAATTCCGGATTCCAATGGAGATTCTACCGGAAGGTAGAAATTCTGATGCCGGGGTCTAGCCGGGTATTACAAAGGTCTTCAACATCAACTCAAGTCTTGAAGAAGAGCAAAAGGAGGCTGTGATGGCTTTAATCAAAGGACATGCCTCAGTCTTCACCTAGAAGCCCTCAGATATGCTGGGGATTGATCCTGAGGTGATGACCCACAAACTAAACATCCTCCCTGGGGCCAAGCTAGTGAAGCAGAAGAAGAGAGTATTTGGGAAGGAGAAACAACAAGCCAAAAGGGAAGAGGTGCAGAAGTTAGAGGAGGTCGGGTTTATTAGAGAAGTGATATACCCACAGTGGTTAGCCAACCTTGTGTTAGTAAAAAAGCCAACAGAAAATATAGAATGTATATAGATTTCACTGATTTAAATCAGGCCTGTCCAAAATATTATTATCCCCTCCCAGATATTAATAAAATGGTTGATTCTACGGCCAGTTTTGATTACTTATCGTCCCTAAATGCTATGTCCGGGTACCACCAGATCCCTATGGACAGGTCGGACGAAGAAAAGACCTTCATAACTGAAGATGGGACATATTGCTACAAGGTTATGCCTTTCGGGTTGAAAAATGCCAGGGCAATATATCAGTGATTGATAAATAAGATCTTTAAGGATCAGATAGGGGAAAACGTGGAGGTTTACGTCAATGACATGGTAGTTAAAAGTCAGACCTTCTAGCAATACTTGGCTGATTTGGAAGAGGTCTTCAGGGTATTGCAACTATACAGAATGAGATTAAATCCAGCAAAGTAAGCCTTCTTCATTAGAGGGGGGAAATTTCTAGGTTACATGATCAGTGGAAAGGGCATAAAGCCAAATCCGAAGAAGGTATAGGCCATACTGTCTATACCTTAGTCAACTTGTGTAAGGGATGTCCAAATGCTTACAAGAAGAGTGGTAGCACTCAACAGGTTCATGTTCAAATCAGCAGAAAGATGCCTACCTTTTTTCAAGAAGGTGAGGAAGGTTCGAGAAGCCTTCAAAAACCACAAGGAGTACCTCAGCTCCCCACATGTGCTTAGTAGCCCCTTAGCAGGAGAGAAACCGTTAATTTACTAAGTTGCATATGAGCATGCAGTAAATGTCGTGCTGGTGAAAGAAGAAATAAGGAATTTGAAACATATCTTCTTTGTTAGCAAGGTGCTCAAAGACGCCGAGGTCAGGTAGATAAATATTGAGAAGTTAGCATTTACTTTGTTGTTTTGAGTTTTAATTTTTTTTAAATATTTATTTATTTATTTCTAATAAAAAATGTTATATCCGTTGTTATAAATTTTAATTTTTGTTATATAATTGATCAAATTATTATTAATTGATTTAACCAAATTTTTCAGAAGTTAAAAATCATTTTTGTATTTTGAAAATTTTGTTAATATATCTTATTTATTAAATCAAAATTAAATAATACAAAATAAGTAAAATATTTCTAAATATAAAATTTTTTATAAACGAATGAAGTCTAAATTTTTATTTAAAAAAAAATCTATTAAGATGCTCTGAATTATAATTGAATCCATAAATTAATTTCCAAATAATGCTTTGATAATAAATAAATATTAAATTTTGATTTATTATAAAATATTTGTCTTTTTATTAAAATAAAGATCAATAGCTATCCAAATAATAGATATACCTTATAAAAAAAATTTATAATTTAATCTTTAGATATTGCAATTATTAACAAAACAGTCATTGTATTTTCATAAATCTATTAAAATATTTTTATTTTTTATCTCTATCAATAAAATAGTCATTCAATCTATTTCTATCGTTAAAAATATAGCAAAAAATCAAATTACCCCTTCTTTTCCTCCTCTTCCTCCTCCTTCTTCTTCATCAATTCTTCATCCTCTTCTTCTTTTTTAGTTCTTCTTTTTCTTTTTCTTCTTCTTTGATTCTTCTTCGATTTTTCTTTTTATTTTTCTTCTTCTTTTTCTCCTTTTTCTCCTTCTTTTTCTCCTTTTTCTCCTTCTTTTTCTTTTTCTTCTTCTTCTTTTTTCTTCATCCTTCTCCTTCATCATCAGCATCATCTTCTTCTTTTTTTTTTTGCATTTTTTTAGGAGGATGGACTATTTTATTGATGGAAAGAAACAATAAAGATGTTTTAATAGATATGAGAAAAAATAAGAACGTTTTAATATATTTTTGAAAATATAAGGACTAATTTATTAATAATAGCAATATCCATAGACTAAATAAGAGATTTTATTTAAAAAGAAAATTGGATTTTAAAAATTTTCTCTTTTATTTTTTATCTATTTTTAATAGAAAAAATATAAAATGACTACTTCGATGAAAGAGAAAAAAGATAAAAATATTTTAATAAATTTTTAAAAATATAGAAATTTACTTGTTAGTAATAATAATATCCAGAAAATAAATAATAAATCTCTAAAAAGAATTTTTCCTCTTGAAACCATAGTACTGTGAAGTGAAAGAATAGCAGGTTCTATTGAAGCCGCCGATAGTGAACCACACAGTAGGCCATTTCTGGCTCCTCGTCCATCCTTTGACTTTATGGATTGAGCTCGTTTGGACTAATTTTTGAGATTTCATATTGATTTTAAATGAATGTAGGAAGAGATTTATTAAAATGTGCGTACACGTTTATTTTTTTAAAAAAAAAATTAGAGTGAAAAAAGGCAGGTTATATTGAAGCTGCCGATGGTGAGCCACACAGTAGGCATCTTTGGCTCCTCGTCCATTATTTGACTTCATAGCCATCAGCCCTACGGCACCTAGAATCCAAACTCCCAAATTCCAAAATCCCAGTGATTGTTTTGCGGATTGGTCTGAGGTCACGGCCATAGTGCATTGATTCATCTACTACATGACAGCCACCATCATCCAAGCACACCCTTAAATTCTCCTCCTTTTGTTTGTTCCCCTTCTGCAACAAGCTTTTCGAGATTAAACCACCTGATGTTAACAGGCCTATGATCTAGCCTCGGATTACAAAATGTAAAGAGATCACACACTTCCTGAGGACTCCACCTTTGCTTGGTCCTAGTCTTGAAGCCCCTTGGAGACCCATCAATAAATTTTTATTTTCCCTCTCTAAATGCTTTATTTAATTAGACAATAATATTTGATATTCCCATCTCAGGAGCATTCTTGTCATTAAAAAACCTGCAGTTAAACAAATATCAACGGCAAATTGTCCCTAATATTAACAAAAGAACCAATTTGTTACATGAAATTTAACTTACTTGTCAATAGAATTTTAGCATGGATTTGATCAAAACACAAGAATTTACATGTAAATTACTAAAAAATATTATCAATTGCAATGCTTCTAATTTTAAAAATTTTACAAATACTATTAGATTAGTAACAGCATGATTTGGTATTCGATCAGCTATCCCATTAAAAATTATTGTTAATCCCCATCATATAGACCATTTAATAAATTTAATCCTTCCAATTTCATTTTTATTCATTTAGTTGTTGCATATTGGGATGCCAAGAAAATAATATAGTTATTTACTATAAATTTTAAATTCCATTTTGATTAAAATTATAATAATAATAAAATTTGACAAACCTGTATGCATCAAACCATTTGATATCAGTTATATTTAACTCCAAACAGAGCTCAAACTGTATCAAGTCAGACACTAGACATTGTGCATCGGAGTTGGTGATCTTCCAAACACTGGACAGAGATAATATCCTAGAGAGAATATAACTTGAACAGCAATAAAAACAGAATAAATGCACCCTTTAAAAGGGAGATGACTGCTTAATCTGTGAACGGGAAGATCCTAACATGGAATAGTCAATTAAAAAGATTAAAACAAAGAAAATCTGTAAATTAACATTGCAGTTATCATGTACCCCATTTCACATGGAGCTATAAAAGAAACAAGAAACAATGCAGCAAGCGAGCTGGAAGTAGAAACTGATGGAAACCTAAATTGCCTCTGTTACATTAAGCCATTATCTTGGCTGACCTCACATACAGGCTGTCTACCACCTTGCCAATATTGGAAATGGTCTCCAATGATGCTGGGTAGATTGCATCCGTCTTTGGATCATCAAAAATAATGAGGCATCCAGCACCCTGGTCCAAAGTCCCCGCAAACTTTTTATCCAGAATCATCTGAGACAGTTTCTTCTCCACATGCTCTACAGGCAGTTCAATCAGATCAGCTATATGTGCAATCTCAACCCTGGAGAAAGGCTCGATCAACCGGCAAAGGTTTTGCTCCAATAAAGTGTCATACAGGGAAGAGAGGTGTCTGTGAACAATTGGGTCTTCCTCTAGTTGGGCCTTATAATCCCGAAGTGCAATCTCAAAGAGCTTCAGAGAACGTTTTGCATGAGCATCAGCAACAGCTTTCATTGCATCCAGCTCTGGGCCTACATATTGAAGCCCTGCCTTGGATGATATTACTCCAGCAACATCATCAGCTTGGTTCACCATTATTTTGCATAACAACATATATTTAAGGCTAAATACTGCTCGGGGATCTTCAAGAGCATTAAAAGCTTCAAATGCTTCAAAGAAGTAGCTGTAGGCAGTTTTGTAATCCTTCTCTTCTGCATGAAGGATCCCACTCTGCAAATCTATAGTCCCCTGCTGAGCTGGTGGAACGTAAATTGCATTCGCCGCTGTTCTTGCTGCAGTGAGTGCAGCCTTGGCTTTGGGGAGGTTTCTTAGAGAAAAGTGAAGCTTGCTTTCCAATAAGTCTATGTCCACAAGCAGCAGCTTATCATCCAATCGCCTCACCTCCTTGATTAACCCAGAGAGGAGATTTAATGCCTCAGAGTACTCCTTGTTTTCCATCAAAAGAGCTGCAAGCCTAGCTTCAACTCTCTGCCGGAGAAAAGTTCTTTTCTCAGCACGGGTCCACTGCACCATTTCTTTGCAAAGAGAAATCTGGAGATCAGATGTCCCTGGTATTTTAGCTACAGCATCAATTATCCCACGAACAATTTTGGCAGTTTTTGCCTTTGGAATCAAGGCGAAAAAGGGCCTTAACTGGGTCAGAAGGCTTCGAAGTTCCTCTGCCCGATTCTCTTGTCTGAGGAGATCTGAGAGATTGGTGATAGCCTGTTCTTTTATCCTTAGGGCATCAGGAGAAGATGATGGATTCTCTAGTATGCGGTAATAAATAGAAATGGATTCAGATGGGGCTTTTGCTTCTAAAGCCTGAGCAATTGAATCAGTAGTTGCAGGGAGATATGATGTGGACATTGTTAATGCTTTCAAATGTCAGTCCTGAAAAATGAATAATTAACTTAATATTTCTTAGCTTGCATCAAGCAATGAAATCAACAAACGAGGTTATCTAAATAGAAAAACAAAAGGATTAGGCAGTTCTAACTTATATTAACAACAACAGAACTTGACTTAATTGCTGCAGCCAAAAACTTTTTTGCTGCACCAGTTTGTAAAATCTAAATATTAAGGGGTATGTCTTGGCTTATAAACTGGTCAAATTAGCTTATAAGTTTTAGAAATGTGTTGACCTGTTCGTTTATAGCATTTTATGAGCTTATAACTTATAACTTCAGCTTATGAGCTAAAAAAATTAAATTGGGGGTGAGCAGCTTTTCATTTTTGGTGCTTATAAGCACTAAACTGCTTATCAGCCACTTATAAGCATTTTAACCAAACACTTAATTACTTAAAATTTTAAATACTTACAAGTCTTAAATAACTTATAAGCTATTAATGTTTAATTATAAGTAGTTAACATGTTTGATAATAAATAACTTATAATTATAAACACTAATAGCTTATAAGTTATTTAAGAGTGTTTATAAGCTAATGTTCATAAGTTAAACCAAACACCCTCTAAGTTATTATATTGCCCTCATTTAGTTTTAAAAATTCACCACAAATTTTACTTAATATCTTTTTTAATAATTTTAATAATAAATATACTTATAAGTTATTTATTATCAAACACGTTAACTACTTATTAGCCACTTAAAAGCATTTTAACCGAACACATAAGTTTCTAACATTTTAAATGCTTATAAGAACTAATTTTCACAAGCTAAGCCAAACACCCCCTAAGTCTCAAGTAATGAGAACACCACTAAGGAGAAGGGTTGTGCACAGTTCTCAGGTACCCCAAACCGAAAGGTCCGAAACCAAAAAAGAACCAACATTTTAGGAATCAGGCTAAACCGAACTTACGTTATTAATTTGTTTGATTCTAGATCTTTATCAAAATCCTAACCAACTAAAGAACTGAAGCCAAATCCAATTTTATACATGAAGTTTTTCAATAGATTGAGATGCATTATACAATATATATATTTTCTAACTAAAAATAACATATAATTAAGGAATAGCTAGAAGCCATATTACATAGTGATTATTATATATATGCAATTGATGTCATTGTAACTAATTAAGCTATGTAAAATAAATTATAAGAAATGACAAAAGAAAATATTTCATTTAGTTTATTTGGATCCTCTTATTTTTTGTACAAACATGATCTATCATATTTGTACAATCCCTTGAATTCAAAATTAAAGTCGAGATTTTGCTATAAATTAAATTTTAGTTTTTTAAACTACAACTCATTTTGAACTCAAGGGCTAACTTTGCTTAAACATGATAGACCAATTTTGCACAAACATGAGAGGATCTTGACCCAGGTGGCACTTTACTAAAGAACCGATTTGAAATCCCTATTTATAGTTAATCAAACCCCAATTCTTGCAAGAGAGGCAAGCTTAGGCTACTAAGAGTTGGTTATCATTGCACCAAGTGCCCAGTTGAACCTAATGTAATCTTCAGGGCTAATTATCAAGCACCGAATGGACTGAAAGAGGGGCTACAACTCACAAGGCACATTGCAAGTAGACCACTAGAAGCGTTAGCTAACATGCTGAGTTAATACTATCACTGTTGGAAAACAAGCACTCTTTCTTTTTGTTGGACAATTTAATTTTCAATCCAAATACCAATAAAATAACAAAGCAACAAATATACAACAGAAAATTGCCTATTAGTTGATTCAGAACAAAATTTTCAATTGCTCAACAAAGATGTCAAATCAGGCTCGACCTATGCCCTAGTCTCCAGATTCTTCCATCCTATCATTCTGCGCATTCCGTGAGATATCATCAAATGAATCCATACGTTACACACTCAAATTTTTCTCAATAGAGCCTCCGATGGATCAGTGGCTCTTTCCATTTTAACACTATTAAACTAATGCTTTTTCCAACTTAACACTATTAAACTAACACTTAAAATTAGCATCATCCCACATGATTGAAGTTACTCTCCAGTTTTAAAATAATACCATGACACTTTGTTCTTGAGATTGGATGGCCTAATATAAGTTCCGCAAAAAACATTCCTAGTCATAAATGCTTGCTAACAATGCCTATAAAAACTACATATATACATTGTAACAAGGTATGAGGCCACTAATAGGGATATATGTTCAAAAGAAACGAATCTACAATGCGCCCACAAGGTAATAAAAATAACTAGGGATACAGTTTCAAGCGGCAAAACCCTAGATTGCGCAACATGCATGCTCACGAATTAGCTCAGAGTTAAACAGAACCAAAAGAAATAATAGTTCACAAAGAAAAAAAAATCCTTCGCTAGGGTTTTACAAATTCATTTAGAGAGGCATCAAATTCATTATACTCTAAAATTTAGAAGAAATAATTATTTCAAAATAAAGCAAATGAATCATGAGAAGAAACGAGTTGATAGAGGGAGAAAATCATCAAAAAAGAGAAAAAGAAAAGGGGACATGCCTGATAAAGAGAAGATCGAGCTGTTGATGGGGTAGATCGAATCGTCTCTTCCTTGCTTGGCTTCGTGGTTGGAAACTCGAATAAAAGACTGAGAGCGAGCTCTTCTGGTGACTTGTGAGAACTGATAACAGTAAAAGGCCAAAAGCCCAATATGAAAAAGGTCACTGCCTTCTTCACCAAGCGATGTCTATTTTCCATTTCTGTTAGATCTGCGGTACGCAAAATAATTTTTAAATATACTAATTATAAAAAATCAACAATTATATTCATATAATTTAATTATTTCGGTATGATTTTAATTAGGTAAAAATTAAAAAAATTAAACTGAATTATTTTTAATAATATCGAGAAATTTAATTGTATTAAAGTTAAAATATTTTAATTAAATTTTAAAATATTAAAAATAAAATGTAAAAAATAAAAAATTTATTTAAAATTTAAATCCATCAAATCAAATTAAATCAAATCGAATCAGATCGATTTAGTTTGATTCAATTTTTGATCAAAATCAATTTGATTTGATTTTTTATCAAAATCGATTCAATTTGATTTTTATAAATATTAAAATTTTAATTTTTAATTTCTTTAATTCGATTTAATTTTTAACCAAACCGATCGAATACCAACCCGTCGTAAAATCCAAACCAACCAAATCAACCTAAATTACAATTTAAATTTATTAGAAATTTCGAAGTCTTTCCCATCTTCAAAGTTGATGACCACGGCTGTCCAAATATAACAGAATACTTTTTGAGAATCGTAATCTGCTCGAATAATTATTTATTATTTTATATTAAAAATTTAATTTGTTTTACTTATTTAATTTTTTAATAAAATTGCATGTATATTGTTAATATCAATTTTTTAAGCTTATATTTTAATATAGAACTTATTTTAAGACATAATTTATATTTTTCATTAATATATTAAAAAGGGAATGGAGAGATTCCCTTCCACACGCATCATTGCTTTGTTGCCATTCATAGATCTTATTCAATTTAGATCTCTAATTGGAACAAAAATAATATTGTCAAATTCAAAGTTAACACTAATAAACTGTTTATTAACTTAAATTAGAATGAAAGCAAGTCCATTTTGAATTGTTGCTTCAATCTAATTCGAAATTAGCACTAAACAATTATTGATCAACTCGAATTATAATGAAACTATGTCCTCTTTTTCTTTCAATAAAATTAGATTGAGTGATTTAAGTTTAATTTAAATTAATTGGTTTTTTATGATAAAAAATAAAACATTATATTGAGTTTTGCTTTGTTTGTTTAAATATATATGGTCAAACCTATATACGAGAGTCATGTCGTAACTCATTAGAGTTCAATATGCAATTATGTTCTCTAACACGCAGCCTAAATCACGCTTGGGTAAATTGGTCGGAGCGAGACTCGAACCTAACAAAAAATGATCCAGCTCACTTGACTTGATGAATCAGTGGAAGAATAGATCTCTCCACATCCAGAACTATGTCAGCATGGGACAATACATACATACGTACAATTCTATATAATAATGACATATATTACTATAATCAGGTGGCTGTTATATATTACTAGAGAAAAAAAATAAAGAAAGAGAATGTCAACATTCAGACTAAACTTACATATATACTCAAAATTCTACCCTATTCTAAATCTCATATTATTATAAATTATATCAATATAATTATATACAAAATTTAGTGGTGTTAATTAAATTTTCAGTTTTTATAAAATGATTTAATATTTTAAAATATATAATTATTTTCTTAAAAATTCCTTAATTTCACCTTAATTATGAAAAATAATTTTTCATTCACAATTTTATCGAGTATCCCAAGTTAAAAAACGTGTTCTTTAGAAATATATCTTAAAAAATATATATTTTTTTCATAAAATAAAATAAAACTTTAATTTGAATTGAATTAAAATGCGTTTATGTGATATGATTTATAACTTTTGGTTTTGCAAATTTAACTATTGATTTTTCACCCAAAATCGACCATAATCAATTTTCATACTATCTGATTTAAAGCTTTCGATTCCACACATTGAAACACAGTTTTTTTTATTTACAATTGTTCAATAATTGTAATTAAACTATTGGATTAGGATAAACTCAATTGTTTATCAATAAAATACAGTGACTAAATGTAGATTTTGTTAAATCTTATGAACTATAAATTTTATTTATTTTGTGATAAATGTAAATATTTAAATTTTTTAATGTTTGAGAATTATAAAAATTGACTAGTGTAAAAAGTTTTTTAATTAAAAAATTAGTTGTAGGCATATTAATTAAAAAAGCTAAAATAAACTTTAATATCTAAAAGATCTTTAATAAAAACAATTAGATATGCACTTATAGGTTTAACTTGATGGTAAGTGTAACGACCCGGAAATCCGACCCATTACCGGCGCTAGGATCCAGATCGGCTTAAGGCCGCCGGGACCCGTAGCAAGCCTACATACCTCCTGTAAACCTGTGGAATCCCACACATAACAACATATACATGATCTGTAAAAAATTTTTCTTTTCTCTTATCCAAGCAAAACCTGTGCATGCACAAAATCATACATAAACCCCACACTGGAGTCCTCATCAAATACTCCAATGGGGTATCATCATCATACATATCAGCTTGGATAATCATGGTCATTAACATCATTACTCGTTAAACATTCTGTACATAATGGGGACTCACACACCTCTAGGTCAAGCACTACTATAATCCTCAATACATCATCAAATCATTCATTACATTACATGGTCATAATTACTCATTACATCATGTTCATGTCCACTACTATCTATTACAACATACATGACTTAACTTCCCTCTAGCCGACTTCCTGATCTATCCTGTACCTGCAACTCTGGGGATAAAGGGAGTGGGGTGAGCTACTAGAGCCACCTCTAGCCGACTTCCTGATCTATCCTGTACCTGCAACTCTGGGGATAAAGGGAGTGGGGTGAGCTACTAGAGCCCAGTGAGCAGAATAATAAAACATCAATTTAAATCATGCTTTCATGTATGCGCCATAACACAAACATTTCACAACAAGGATGAACTTGTCACCATTTAGCCCCTATCTTTCTTACTTATACATGCCGGGGGCGTAGAGCCGTAGCAGGCACACCCGGACTTCCATAATCTGTCATAGTGCCAGGGGCGTAGAGCCGTAGCAGGCACACCTGGACTCACATAGGCTATCATGACATACAAGGGCTAATGGATCATTCAACATTCATCCACATCAACAACAAGGTATGCAATGCAACATATTCGTGAATTCTAATGCAAATAACCTAATATATCTCATGGCATTCATGATGCGTGAATCATGCTAAAACATTTCATTAATTTGCTTTAAAACTTAAAGTTTATTCCACTCACATCTGGCTAGCTCTGAAGAGACTCTGAAGCAGCTGGCTCACTGCTGGGGGTCTCGGTTCCTCGGGTCCGAACCTACACAGGTGGACTCAAATGAGGGACCAAACGTACATGAACATGACTCTAAAATATTCCCCAAAAACCCCTAAAACATCCTGAAAACATCACATGAAAACATGCAAGAAATGGCTGAACAGGGCACTTTCGGCGGCAGGTTCGGCGGCCGAAAGTCCCTCTGCAGCCGAAAGTCATGCAGGTTCGGCGGCACTTTCGGCGGCCGAACCTCCCAGACAGAGACGAAACTTGAGTTTCGGGGGCAGGCTTCGGCAGCCGAAACTGCCTCCACAAGGGGGTTCGGCGGCCGAAAGTCACTTCGGCGGCCGAAAGTCACTTCGGCGGCCGAACCTGAGTTTCTGCCGAAGGGCAGAAACTTGGCTCCCTTGTGTCCACAGCCTCCAAAACGCCTCAAAACATGCATAAACTTGTTTCTACACATGCATACACATCATACACCACACCTAGGGGTCTCAAACTATAATATACCCCAACTACAACACTTCAAACAACACATTTCCAACATACATTGTTCAAATCTCAACATAAACCCATAAACCTAACAACAAGCCTAAACATGCATTCTACCCCATCAACTTGCATAAAACCTTCATAAAACATAAAAGAAGCATAGATCGAAGCTTACCTCTTGAAGATCTAGAGGAAGAACGACCCTAGCTCGGAAAATGGAGGGATTTAGCTCCAAGACTTCCAAGCTCCAAACTTGCTTAAAAACACTCAAAAACTTTTGTGGAACCTTAAAACCCAAAGAAAATGGTGGGGATTGAAGGAAAAACACAAGATTTGGGAGAGGGAGGTCGGAAGCTCGCTGAGGTCGAAAATGGGAGAAAACTCTCCCATTTCGGCTAAGTGCCCCTTTTATAGGTGGCTGGCCAGGCCACGTTCGGGGGCCGAAGGTGCCTCCGCATGCATGCAAGGTTCGGCGGCCGAACCTGCATTTCCCTCACTCAAAATTTTCGGGCGCCTAAAGTCCCTCCGAAAGCATGCATGTTCGGCGGCCGAACCTCAAAGTTCGGCGGCCGAACCTGGGTTTTCCTCCAAAGATTGTTCATGCAAAAACTCATTTAATTCTTACTTAAAAACATGAAATACATTAAAACATTTCATAAAATCATAGTTTTACCCTTCTAGAGGTCTCCGACAACCGAGATTCCACCGGACGGTAGGAATCCCGATACCGGAGTCTAGCCGGGTATTACAGTAAGTATATCTGAGATATTTATTTCTCCAATTTTCGATTCTCATTTTAAAATAAAAAATATAATTATACATCTTATAATATAAGATATTATTATTTTGATCCAAATTTCAATTTTAATTTTAATTCAATCCGATTTAATATAAAGCCAAAAGTTTTAGTTCAATTCCAAATAAAATTATATAAATTAATTTTGATTTAAAATCAAATTGTGATATGGTTACAAGGTTAGTTTAATAGTAGCATTGTGGTTGAAGAGGGAAAGGAAAATAAAAAAACAATAAAAAATAAATAATAATTAGGAGAAGAGATAACGGTTACAATATTAATTTCTCAGATTTTATTTCCTTCGAAATTTCTTCCTAATCAAACATAAAATAGAAAATAAATTCATTTCATTTTTTTAATTTTGATTCTCCTTTATTTTTCCTCAATTTAAATTCAGTTTTACAGATTCAATGAACAAAAGCTGAATTTATTAAATTATAAGCAAAGAATTTAGTTAGATCGCAATATATTTAATGGGACTTTCGATATTTGTCCAGTGGTTTTTACCCCATTTGCCTAAATTTAAAAATAAGAAAGGGGCTGCTTTGAAGATGACAGTGCGTTGACTCGTGTTTGGCAAGCGGATCACTGTTTTAAAGCCGTTGACCTGTAATCAACCCTTCTATGCAAATTCCCCAAAATCTCCTTGTTTTCAACTGAGAAACTCGCCAAATAATCCTTCCTCTGTCATCTATCGCTCTCCTCACAACACAATACGTCGTCGAATTTGGAAAAGCAAATAACGAACACGTTGGGGGTATTTCTGGTAATTAAACAAATACACAAGCAATCAAAGCAATTGCAAGAAGCAAGCTCTTACTTCAGCACCAAATGCCAAAATCTGCATTCGCTGCCAAATTATGCTTATAAATTCTTTGATTTGCTCTGTGAAGCATTCGCAGCTTGTCTATAGCAAATCGAAACGACTTTAGGTTGATTCCTTCAACTCGCGACTCTCTCTGTCTCTGTATTTCTGACATTTTTGCATAATCTCTTGCTCTTGATTGCTGATTGCTTCATTAATTGCTTTCCTAGGGTTTCTTTCTATGTCAGTCTGTTTATTGAGCTTATAATTGGGGGAAAAATGTGTAAAATTACCTCTTATTTGGAATTTCTTTTTGTGGTTTTGTTTAATTGCTGCTGAGAGTATCTTCAGTTGTAACTTCCTGCACTTTCAATAAGTTTGTATCATGAAAGCTTTTGAGTGGTGTTGTACTCTAATTTTTATTATATCTTTTAGATATTTTAGTTAATCTTCTGTAGTTGCAAATAATGAAGTATTTCGCCTTGTGCTTGGTGCAGTTTAGGGGTTGATTGGTCAGCTTTCTTATGGTATTGAGAGTGCTTTCACAAAATGCTAGTCTCTGCTCTTCTAACATCTTTGGGAATAAATTCTGGTCTATGTGTTTTATTTTTCTTACTCTACTCCATTATAAGCAAGCAACCAAGTAATTATGAAGTTTATGTACCACGGTTGCTGGCTAAAGGGAATTCTAGAAGAAGAAGTCATTTCAACCTAGAAAGGCTAATACCTTCTACTGGTTGGATTAAAAGAGCATGGAAACGATCTGAAGAAGATATATTGTCGTCCTCAGGCTTGGACGCTCTGGTTTTTATGCGAATTATTTCCTTCAGGTAATTTTAATCCTTTTCTAAGCAGAATTTCCTTTGCCAACAATGAACAAGCAGAAGCAGCATTCGGGATTGACATTTTTATGGTATTTGTTTTCTCATTTCATCTGAACTCAATTTCATACTCGGCTTTTGTCTTAATACTGCAGTTTGAGAGTATTTTCATTTGCTGGGATAATAGGGGTCTTTGTTCTTCTTCCAGTGAACTGCATGGGAACTCAGCTTCATGAAATTGACTTCACAGATTTGTCAAATAATTCTTTGGATTTGTTTACCATTTCGAATGTAAATATCGGCTCCAAATGGTAATATTCACCTCCAATTCAATTTGTTCCAGAACAGTAATTCTGTTGAGTTTAGTATTCATTCATAAGAACATATTTGTTGCTATAGAACCTAGTACTTTTCTCTAAGTAAGTTTGGTCGACGCGTTGCTTATTTATGTTCTTTGGTTGTCATTTTCTATCCACTAATCCGCATTTGCTTTAGCCCCTAGTGATAATTTTTGTAAAAACAAAATTTAAGCTTCACATCTTTTATTTTGTGGCAATCCTAGGCAGAAACCTCAAATTTTGATAGTTGTCCATTACTCCTCAGAAATGGTCCCGTTTGTACATTAGTGCATGATTCAGTCATTTGTTCAATCCAGTTTTTATACAGTTCTAAGTGTTGTGTGAATATAGTTGAGAGTATAGAAATAATGAGAATTGATAATATTTTGAAAAAAGGGATAAGATAATTAAGAGCTTGAGAGCGAGAGAATTTAAGAACTAGGAGAATTAAAGAAATTGAGATAATTTCTTTTGATATGGCCAGGAAATAGGATTTTGGTTAGTATTTATAGGCAATTTTTAATATTTATTTTCTCAAACACCCTAACAATAATAATTGTTTTATGGTTGTTACAAAGTAAAATTTGCCATTTACAGTTTACTATTTTTTTATAAAACAATGTTACAATTTTCAAAATGGCAAAGTTATGAAGTGTAAATATTTCAAAAGGAAATTGAAATAGTTGTGATCATTGCACGCCTACTAGATGCCAGGTGGCGCATGTAAATTCTTTTTTCTTTGTTAAATTGGTAGGTTAGATTGGACCGAATTATCAGTTCTGGTCCAGTTCGTGGTTTGTTGGAAGGACCAAGACCGACTCTCCCTATCGGTAGTTCCAGTCCGTGTGGGGCCTATGAACTGATTAATGTTCCCAAGTCTGGGTTTGACCAATATGCAATGGTTCCACCCTAACATGGTCTTTGGCCTAGTCTACTCATCTATAATTTGTAACTGAAACTATCTTTTCTTCTGTTTTCTTTTTTGGTTGATTGTGTTAGAAAGTTCCACCTTTTCTTTATCATTCTCAAAGGAATCATTAGGTTTTAGGCTTTGTTTCTGCCAATCAATCAGAATTTAGGCATGCAGGCTATATGTTACAATTATCATTATTTTAGAATGAGGCATATGAGTTATAGAAAATGGCTCTTGAACTATATTAAAAATCATTTTTAAAAAAATGAGGTGATAAAATTTGAGCAAAGGAAGTCCAAGTGGATGACTGATGCTAATATGAAGAACTCATGTATTTTTGGCCGTTTTGGCAGGTTGTGGATTCACTTTTCTGCTGTGTATATCGTCACTATTTTCATTTGTTATCAACTTTATAATGTAAGTCAATTCTATGTTGTTACAATTCACTATGTATACTCGTTATCAGAATTCAGCTACCTCCAACTCCTTGTGCCTATCAGTAGGATTGCAAGTTTACCTTATATAGGTTTGGTGATACTTAAAGGGACAATGGCGAAAAAGATGAACCTTGAACTTTTCGCATTTTGATAGATATACCTAAATAAAAAATTTTAACTAATGTACCCTATGCTAACTGCTAAATTTATCTATAGCCTATCGGTAATTTGAATGGTTGAATGTAATGAAAATTACACATCATCATCCTAGTCAACATTTTAAATTAATCTTTTAATATAACCAAAAGAAATAATTGTAAAAAACTCCATACTTTACTATTTTCAATAATTATATCCTATTTTTTTTCTTGACAAATATATCCCAAAATCAGTTTTTCAATTTTTTTTTCCATTTGATTCGGTTTACTTATAACTCTAGATCACATATTTCTAAGAGTCGGTGACTGATTATCCAATACTTTTTGTGTCGGTAAGTGCAAGTCTTTTACATTGTTGCAGGTCATAAGTATTATAGCGAGATAACCTCGAGGAAATTAGAATATGATCGAAGCTATTTAAGAAATTAATCATATTTGCCATATCCACCCTGACAAGGTTGAAAGTCATCAATCAATATTTAACGGAAAATGACTAAGTTTAGTCTAACTTATAACTAAAATTTATCTTCAATTGGAGATAATTATGATTCTTAATTTTCTAGAGATAGCGTCACTATACGCTTATGATTTATAATGATACAAAAAATTGCACTTACTGATGCAAAAAATTGTCAAGAAATGAGTTATTAACTATTAGAAATGTGTCATTTGAAGTTATAAGTATATTGAATTGAATTGAAAAATCAAATCGAACCGAAAAACTGAATTGTTGAAACGGATAAAATTTGAGACTTTTTAACAATTATCTCTCTTAGGTTATATTAAAATATTAATTTAGAATGCAGAATTCTGACCAGGATGATGATGTGGTATTTTCGTCACATTTAACTATTCAAATAAACAATAGGGTATAGATAAATTTAGGCAGTTAGAAAATGGTATTTTAATAATTCTTTTTATTGTTTAGGATCTCTGTTAACACACAAAAGGTTTAGGCTTTTTCTGGCCATTATCCCCAAATTAAATGTATATTTTGGTGATAGATCTATTATTGTCATTGTGGAAAGGAATCTATATGCTGGAGCTAATTGCTTTTTTCTTTTAAACTTAGTAGGTGGATATATGAAATGGTGCTGATGCGATATTTGTTCTGCAGGAATATAAATATATATCTTCAGAAAGGATTGCTTATTTTTATTCATCCAAACCTCAGCCACATCAGTTCACCATCTTAGTTCGTGGTATCCCTGTTTCAGTTTGCAGCAGTGTTAGTGAAAGTGTTGAGACCTTCTTTACAGAGTTTCACCCTACAACTTATCTTTCCCATATGGTTGTTCATCGAACTAGTAAACTTCGGAATCTCATTGTATGTCCAGCACTTTTTTTGTCCTGTTTCCAAGGTTGTATTGCCTGATTTTTGTTTTAGACTAGTTTTATATATTTGAGCTACTGGGGAGGATCATGTGGTTGTTTCAGTAATCCCTACTTATGTATGTATTGCGTGACATCTAGATATGTCTAGAAAGGGAATGGTGGTGACATGCTTGTTAATTTGTAGAGGTATATGAAAAAGGGGCTTTAAGCCAATTTAAGAAAACCAGTAGCTGAAAAAGGTCACAACCCAATAATGACCACTGAACACCGTAGTTTTAAGAACTGGTTATTGGATTAGGAATGTGGAATCTGGTTTTTGGGGCCATTTTAGGATAATGATGCCTAGATAAAAGTCAGTACTCAATTTATGATCTAAATGTGTTTTTAAGAAAGAAAATCCGAAGACAGTCCTATTGCATGAAGTGGCTACTTTCATGTTTTGTGGCTTCAATGTGTTGCCAGAAAGATACACACATGAAAAGTATATGTGCGTCAAGGAAGAGAGAGAGAGAGAGAGAGAGAGAGAGAGAGAGAGAGAGAGATTACTAATGCAATTTAATTATTGAAATTCTCAACTTTTATCTTATCGTAATCACAACCTAAGGAATCTGAAATAGATGGATATTTGTTGTTGTGTAAGACTTCAGGATAAGAATTGTAATTCTCAATAATCAATTAAATATTTCAACTACAAGACCAACTTCTCACAAGTAGTCATCCTATAAAGTCACTCTAGTTTTATATACTTGAACAGCACTAAAGGGCTTCTCAGGGAATAATACTAAACTGAAATTGGAAATCAACCATGGGTGAATATACACAGGAAGCAGTGAGGCACCTGCCCCTGCTGCCCTCCAAGAGTTTCATTATAGGGATATATGATTTTTAGCATTGCCCCCACTTAAAAATAAAATTTTGCCCCAACTAGTTTATTAAACCCTCAATTATTATAGTTATAGTACTAACATTTATTTTTCTTTATTGGGTTTAATAAATTAATAGTTACTTTAGCCCGTTATTTATGTATACCCGCATAATATAGCCTATTTTACCTATATGTTTAGGCCATACTCAAATAAATTATTTGCCTCCCCTAAAATTAAATCTTGGATCTGCCCTTGAAATAAACTATTAAGCTTGTTCAGTTACTACTTCATTCTTTCATGGCAGTAGAAAAGTAGGTCTCAGGTTACCTAGTTCAAAATTTAATAATAATCGTCTTTCATTAGCATCTAGAAATAATAGTTGATATTTGAACCTGATAGCTCACCACCTTCTTTGTAGGAAACATGAAACATACCACAGGAGAAAAAATATTACACTATTTCATTTTGATAAATGCTTGTAGAATCTCAAAGTCAGTACTCTGTTAACATAAGAAACACAACTTTCCTAGATTGTCACTTAGTTTCCCCTTTGCCCCTTTTTCTCATCTTTTTTCTTTTGTGTAGAATGAAGCAAAGACATTGTCTAAAAGACTTCTTCACTTGCAATCAGAACCTTCTCAGCACACGTATAGACATATTGGATTATTTGGACAAAGGGTTGATCTTGTGGATCATTATGGAAAGAAATTAGTAGACATAGAGCAGAGTGTGAGGCTGGAGCAATCTAATGTATCATTGGCGGAAGTATGTGCTATTCTTTTCTAATCCTTCCAATAATCTTTACTTTTTTTTTTCCTTTTGTGTTCTGTAATCTATCTTTACATCTTGTTTGACAATTCATTGGCACTCCTGATTCCTGAAGGTGTTGGATCTTGTAAAGTTTTTATGTGCATTACATTCATCTCATTTACTAACATCTGATAGCCAGCAGGTTAAGCAATGCATTGACATGCATCTTAGGTAACTGAATCAATGCTTCAACATGTTCACAGTTCTGATAGAGGAAACTCATACGTGTGTCAGCGGCCTACTTCAAATGTATGGATAATTTTAGTGCCTTGCTCTTATGGTAGTTGCCATTGTGCACACTGGAAAGTGTTTATAGTTATACTAGCACATTTATCTCAGGAGATTCACAATGTGATATATGCATGGTAATGTTCACAATGCATATTTTTCTTGTTGCCCTCCATGAGTTGGTAATTTGGCATTTTGATTAAGTTCTTTAGATTTTCCACTTTTTGATATGTTATCTGCTGCATGGGATTAAACTAAATTGCTTCTCTGTGCAAAGGAAACTCGGGCTGCCTTTGTGTCCTTCAAATCTCGGTATGGTGCTGCCATTGCTTTCCACCTACCGCAATCAACCAACCCCACACAGTGGGTCACGGAGCAAGCCCCTGAACCTGATGATGTTTATTGGCCCTTTTTTTCTTCATCATTCATGCGGACATGGATTTCTAAGCTTGTGGTCATAGTTGCATGTATTCTCCTAACAATTTTATTCCTCATTCCTGTTGTAGTTGTGCAAGGTCTTACTAACCTTAGTCAGTTGGAGACTTGGCTTCCATTCTTGAAAAGCATTCTAACCATGTGAGTAACGATCTTAATTTATTAGTTCAATCTTCTGTATTATCTTCACTTCTTCAGCCTTATGCATTGTACTTTTTCTCTGAGAGTAATTAAAGTTGTCATTTTGCTAACTTTTTTGACATGCTCTGATATTCTCATGTGAGAACGGATGCCATATGGTACTGCTACTTATCAATGTGGGGTACCTTCAGTTCATTTGAGTTAAATAGTCATTTTAATGCATTCTCCATCAAAGTAGGAAGCCATAGTGAAATCCTTCAACCAGATTAACAATATTAGATGATGCATAACTGGAATGGCTTGAAAACAAATAGGAACAGCAGGGTTTCTTTTTAACTTTTTCTCCCCCTGGCTTTGGAGAGTGTTGTTCTTCTACACTTGTCATTAAGGCAATTCACATTTTGCAATATGATTTCACAGTGTTATCTATCATTTGGTAAAAATAACAACAGCATGGCAGCTTGTTAACAAATAAGAATCAAATACTTGTGTTTTGGAATTTTTTATTATATATTTTTCTACTTGTAATGATGTCTAATACTAAACTTGGCCTGTATTTCTTGCAGCACATTTTTTGGTCAAGTAATCACAGGATACCTTCCAAATCTAATTCTTCAGTTGTTTCTTAAGATTGTGCCTCCAATCATGGAGTTCCTTTCCTCCATTCAAGGATACATTTCTCACAGTGATATTGAGAAGAGTGCATGTAAGAAAGTACTTTGGTTCACAATATGGAACATCTTTTTTGCAACTGTGTTTTCTGGGTCAGTGTTATCCAAGGTTTCCATCTTTCTTGAACCCAAAAATATTCCTGCAAAGCTGGCTGTTGCTGTTCCTGCTCAGGTAAGAATATATAGCTCAAAATTAATTTGGAAATTTTCAATGAGAATTGAGATTTTAATTGCCTATTAGGTTTGCACCAGCTTGATGCTCCTTATTTTTTCTTTTAATATTTTGTTCATGTGGCATGAATTTGGATATGTTATCATGGACCTAATTATGACCAAGCCTAAAAAGTTCCATGTTGTATGGACCAGTATACATATCGTATTTTATGCCTATTGGGACAACATTATGAGAGTTTCGGGATTGGGAAACATACTGGAGTTAGGATTTGAGAGTTTTGTGTGATTGTATATTCCTCTTCATTATAGTGGAACTTTTATCTCATATCTTGCTCATAGATGTAAACCTTACAGTCGAACTATGTAATCTTGTGGCTATTAATCTCTCTCTAGTCTCTATACTGTAGTTGTGTGACAGTGTTGAGTGTATGCCTTAAATTTGTGTGCTGTCATAACAAATGCCCTCTTTGATACTGAAAGAAAGTGTTTGTTGTTGGATTCGAGTTTATCAGATTTGTTTGACATAGCTCCTGGTTTTTGTCACAAAATAAGGTATAAATTAAGAAAAGTAGTTAAAGGATGAGTGGCAAGTCTGTGAATAGTAGTAGCTGCGTATCAGTTGTTAAATGAGCAAGGAAGAGTCGGATGGTTGGTTGCTGAAGGCAGTTAGATTATTATAGAGTTACTGATAGTAACTAGAAGTTGGTTACTGGAAGTTACTGGATCTACTATATAAATTCAGTGATGTGATCTTTTAATTCATTTTAAATTTATCAAGAATAATGCTTTCTCTTCTCGTCTACCTAAACTCTTTCTTTCTATTCTTCTATTTCCTCTGTAGTTCTCTTTTCTGAAACCCTTGCATATTTTAAACCTTGAAGCTTCAAAATATGTGACTGGGAACTAAATAAATCTAAATGAGTTTATATTTGAACGTACTAATAAAGGAACCAAAACATACATAACTTGAAGGCCAAAGCAGTAAGTTTTTTCAAAATTTCCAGGAAATAATTCAGATACCAGGAGACTTAGTTCGTTTCTTTGTTACTGTGTTTATGAAACACATTTGGTGATATGAACTATGGGTTCATACTTCATACATGAAAGTTAATGATTGCCATAATTTTATACTATGAACAATGTGTTTGCTGATTATCCATTTCCTTATTGCTCTCTCTCTCTTTCTCTCTCTCTAATACAATCATCAATAAACAAGAAATCCCCAAATTTGCCTTCAAAATAGTATTATTTCATGTAGGTTTTAATCTTAAATTTCAAACTGAAGAATTTTGGAAGGAATTTTTTATTCTATTCCAATTGAATTGATCTTTATAAGGTTTGAGTATTTATACACAAAGAATCAACTTAAATTAGAAATATTTACAATAAAAATAAAATCCCTTAAATCAATCTTAATTAGGATCCCAAAGATTTGAATCCTCCTAATTAGAAACATTCTATGTTGGTCAACGCTCCCTCTCAGGTTGGTGCATAGATATCACACATGCTCAACTTTAAAATCAAGGTATGATAAGTTTTGTTGCTGAGCTCTTTAGTAAACACTTTAGCTAGTTGTTCATCGAAAGTCACATTATCTAATCTGAAGACGCCATTTATTAACTTCTTTTTAAGGAAATATTGATCAATCTCTATGTGTTTCATTCGGTCATGTTGAACCGGATTGTGAGTTATACTGATGGTAACTTTGTTGTCATAGTACAAGAGGAGTTTGTCCCTCTCTAATAATTTCAATTCCTCCAACAATCTCTGTAACCATAAAAGTTCACAAACACCTTGTGCCATCGCTCTATATTTCGCCTCAACACTTGATCGAGCAATAACACTTTACTTTTTGCTTGTCCAAGTGACAAGGTTTTCTCCCAGTATATTAACCACTAGTCGACCTTCTATGTAACGACCCGAAAACCGGACCGCTACCGGCGCTAGGATACGGATCGGTATAAGGCCGCCGGGACCCGTAGCAAGCCTAACATACATCCTGTATACCTGTTAAATCCCATACATGATCAAACATATACATAAAACATTAGACTTTTTTTTTCATTTACCAAGCTTAACCTGTGCATGCACAAACTCATAAACATAAAACCCCACACTGGAGCCCTCAACAAATACTCCAATTGGGTTACATATCATACAATACGCTTGGTTTACATAAAACATCCATAAAACATTTTTTTATAGATCATGTGCAAAAGGGATTAACATACACTAGGGCCAACCACAATTCTATCCTCAATACAATTCTTTACATTACACTGCATTACTATAATTTACAATACAATGTCTTTCTCATGTCCACAGCTAGCTATTACATAAAACATGACTTTACTCTTGTTGACTTTCTGATCTATCCCGTACCTGCAAACCTGGGGGATTAAGGGAATGGGGTGAGCTACTAGAGCCCAATGAGCAGAATAGTAAAAACATTTATTAAAATTCATGCTTTCATGAAATGCATCACATCACAGACAAATCACATTAAGGATGAACTTGTCACCAATAGCCCTCTACATTTTCATTAGTGCCAGAACGTGGAATGGGTCCTGTTCTTTCTCTTACATAACATATCATAACATTCCAAAGTGCCAGGGACGTAGAATGGGTCTTCCTGGACTTCCGTACCGTATCATCATCATATCATACCATGTCATTTCATACAAGGGCTAAAGGATCATCCAATGTTCATCCACATCAACAACATAATATGCAATGCACATATTCGTGAATTCTAATGCAAACAACCTAATATATATCATGACATTCGTGATGCATGAACATGCTTGAAATTTATTTGCTTTGAAACATAAGGAGTCATTCTACTCACCTCAGGCTAGCTCTGACAAGACACTGAAGCAGCTATCTCACTGCTGGGGTCTCCGGTTCCTCGGGTCCGAACCTACACAGGTGGACTCAAATGAGGGACCAAACATATATGAACATGACTCTAAACTATTCCCCAAAAACCCCCTAAAACACCTTAAAAAAATCATAGAAAACATGCAAAGGAAGGCTGAACAGGGCACCTTCGGCGGCCGAACCCTCCTCCAGATCCGAAAGTCATGCACTTTCGGCGGCCGAAAGTTCTCTCCAGATCCGAAACTCGTGCATGTTCGGCGGCCGAAACTCCCTTCCAGAGCCGAAAGTCCAACTTTTGGGGGCAGGGTTCGGCAGCCGAAAGCTTGCCTCCACAGGCAGGTTCGGCGGCCGAAAGTCCTTCGGCGGCCGAAAGTCCTTCGGCTGCCGAACCTGAGTTCTTCCAAAGGGTAGAACTCAGCCTCCTCATGCACATTTTGCCTCCCAAACCATTCAAACATGCATTTAGCTATTCTACAACATGCATACTCAAGCAAATAAGCATATAGGGGTCTCAAACTATCCTAAACCCCAACACAAACAACACACATTATCCACAAACTCAACATTAACCTAAACATGCATTTCTACCCCATAACCCCTCAAAACTTGTTTAAAACATTCTAGAAAGGTCGGATCTAAGCTTACCTCTTGAAGATCGAGAGGAGAGACGATCCTAACTTGGAGATGGGAGAAATCTAGCTCCTTGGACCTCCAAGCTCCAAAACTTGCTCTTAGCTTCAAAAATCTTCAAAACCAAGTTAAAACTTGTTAAAACTTGAAAGATTTGGGGAAAATCATTAAAACCAACCATGGGAGGGCATGGACTCACCGTTGGCCGAAAATAGGGGAGAAAGCTCGCCCATTTTCGGCCATGGATCCTTTTATAGATGGCTGGCCAGGCCACCTTCGGAAGTCGAAAGTGATTCCAAAACTCATGCATGTTCGGCGGCCGAACATGAGGTTCGGCGGCCGAACCTGGATTTCCCTCAATGGTCTTTTTCATTCAAAACTCAATTTCTTTCTTACTTAAAACCATAAAATACATGAAAACATTTTATAAAAACATGTTTTTACCCTTCTAGAGGTTTCCGACATCCGAGATTTCACCGGACGGTAGGAATTCCGATACCGGAGTCTAGCCGGGTATTACATTCTATCATCAAGGATATAGCCCAATTTGCATCTATGAATGAATGTATGCAGAGATGATCGTATTTAGAGAATAGGAGATCTTTTCCAGGAGCAGACTTTAAATATCGCAAAATTGTGAAAAACAGTTTGCATGTGAAACTCACAAGGGTCATGCATAAATTGACTGACTAAGTTGACTGTATATGCTATGTCTGATCGAATATGCGAAAGAAAAATCAGTGTGTCTACCAACCTCTGATATTTGGTCATATCCACTGATTTATCAATCCCTACTTGTAATTTGATGTACCAATATCAGCATCCTCATTTATAGTATCAATACAACGAAGTATCTTAACATATATTTCTATACCAGGTATACCACTAATTTGATACAAGTAATTAAACATACTAGATACATCATCTTTACCCCATATTTCCATACATTCAAAATTTAAGGATCCATCCACAATTGTAGGCTTTCTAAAACTAATTGTCTCTATAAATTCATTATTCTCGAATAATCCAATTGCACGAGCAATTTTACCGACCAATTGATTAAAACTTATCCGTTTACCCATTGGAATAATCTTTAAAAAACCTCCATCATAATCGTAACCATTACAACTATTTATAATATTATCATCCCAATGAATATTAGCATATGCAGGAACTGTTATTTCTCCGATAAAAAAAATAAAATAATAAATAATTTGATCTCAATTTACTATATACATAAAAAAAATAAAAATTTAGAATATAAAATATTTAAAACTTACATGCGTTTCTTTTTTTGTAGTCGAATCGATAAGAGTAGATATAATAATTTTGTGAAATTTGTAGAGGGGAATAAATAGTTTATAGAACGCAATTTGTTGAGATATAATACAGATTTTGAGTAATTTATAGAGTAGTGGGTGGGGTAATTTATAGAGAGATCAAAAAGGGGCAGGCTAAAGTGATGTATAGAGTGGTGGGTGGAATAATTTATATGGAGGTGGGGGCGAATTAGCCGTTGGCTAGTTTTGTTTCTGTTTATTTTTAGCATGGATGAATTGAATTCAGGTGACAAGCTTTTTGATATTGTTGTTGCTTGACCTACATTGCAGGATGTTAAAGATTCATTGGCTGTTATTAATATTATCTTCATTTCTATGCTAATTCACAAACACTTGTGCATTATTTAAGCAGGATAAATTTTTTAAGAAGTAAACAATAAGCAAAAATGAAAGTATTTTATCAATTGCATTCATACAACTAGGTAATGGGCTAACAATAGAGTTTTTGAATCCTAAACAGATCTCAGGTGCAGATATCCTGGATATAGTTACAATTTGTTCATAGATCTGATGTGGCTTGCATGGGAAAATTCTATATTCAAAGTGGAAATTTTCTTCTGAATTTCAAAGTACCAGCTTTGATGCCATTTATTTATTTATTTTTTTGTCCTTTTTGAAGAAAGTTCTACAAACCTTTGCGTTTACAATACAACTTACTATGAAATTAGTTTATCATATTTATTTTGTGACAAATTATTCTGTCTGTAGGCATCATTTTTCATTGCTTATGTCGTGACATCTGGATGGACAAGCATTTCTTCAGAACTCTTTCGCATAATCCCCCTTATTTTTTCTCTAGTAACAAGATGTTGTAAAAATACAGATGAACTTGAAGTTCCATCTCTTCCTTATCACAGGGACATCCCGAAAATTCTTTTCTTTGGACTTCTTGGTATTACATATTTCTTCCTAGCTCCACTAATTTTGCCCTTCCTCCTGGCGTACCTCTGTCTTGCATACATCATCTTCAGTAATCAGGTTAGGATCTCTGCAAAAATTTTCCTTTGTTTGGTTACTATTTATAATTTCACACATGGAAAGTTAATTTTAAAAGGGATAAAATTGCATTAGTTGCATAGATTTATCCATCCGCTAAATGCAATATTGATATTGCAGTCAACTTTTCTTTGTATATTGGTAAAGGTAATTGTACAATCATGGAAGTGCACTTTGACAGAATCCACAAGTAATAATGTGCGGTGGTCTCAGTTCATTCCTGCTTGTAACAGATGTGGGAAAGTGGTAATATTCTACTGAATATGGGAATGTGTGCAATCATGTTCTTATGTTAGCTATTGAGTAAGATCCTCTTTCAGTTTGCATAACGATAATTTTTCCTGATCACCAACTTTAGGTCACTAAAGAGATTACCCCTTCATCATTGCTCTGCATAACTTTAGTTGTAAAGATTTTTTTATTGGATTATTATTATTTTTTATTTGTTTATAATGCCTAGACCTGTACAAAATTTCTACCGACTTGACTCTTTGCAATTTGTATGACACAGTTCATTAATGTATACATGCCTAAGTATGAGACGGCAGGGAAGTTTTGGCCTATTGTGCATAATTCAATGATATTCTCTCTGGTACTCATGCATGCGATTGCAATTGGAATCTTTACATTAAAGAAGCTATCTATTGCATCAACTTTACTTTTTCCGCTTCCAGTCCTCACGTTGCTCTTCAATGCGTACTGCCGAAAACGCTTTCTACCCATTTTTATTGCTTACCCTGCTGAGGTATGTTCGTATCCCATTCTTTTCCACCCTATGCCCAAGTGGATAATTTTCTTCACTGTGTTGGCTTTAGAGTTCCTATTACTTGTTGACTGAGCTGGGTTTATGTTCTTAGGTTTTAATAAAAAAGGATAAGGAAGAGGCCAGTGTCCCTGCAATGGCTGAATTTTATGATAAATTGGTCACTGCCTATCGAGATCCGGCTCTAATGCCAATTCAGTACTCTGTGAACTCCGAAAGTCTTAACCGTCCCCTTATGTCATCTGCTGATTTTTAATCAAAGGTATGACTACATTTATATTGTATTGACCTACTGGTAATGGCAGTTTCTATTATCTACTGTCATTTTTATCAGCAATGACCTTTTTCTGCTATGAGTTGGTGTCCCAATGAAAAGCATTTTCCATGCACATTCGTACTTGCGTGTATGTACATGTATGTCCAGTGGGGGTGGTTCTTTATTTTCCTTTTTCAATTTAGAAATGTACATTTGTTTGTAAGTTAACCGAGACATTGATGTGTACAAGCATGTATCAGCCCCATTTTTGTAAGCATGTTACTTGACACATGAACTGATCTTCATGTATCCCTCTCCAGAATAAACATTTGGTCAATGCTGTTGTGTATTGCCTTTAAGATTGCTTTATCTTTTAGGAAAAACGTGGGGCTCCACTTGAAGGTGGAATTAAAATGGTGCTATTACGCGGCAATAAATTGTATTCTTAGAATGTTTTCCTGTTTTGATTACCCATGGGTTTTTCCTGTGCATCTTTTGATTGGAAGTCATCATCTTATTTAATTCCAAGCGGTGATTGATTTTTGCCCTATTTTCTAAAGAAAGCAATCTCAGGATTTTTTTTTTCTCTTTAATTTGGCAACATATTTCAACGAAGACTAAAACCATAAAGAAAAACTGAACTATTGTGCTTTTGACCCTTTTTTTTTTTCTTCAATTTGACGCCATAGGTAATCCATATGAGATGATTTTATGAATTCACTGGTTGAGCCGCTGGGAACTAAGGTGACGTGATGGTTAAAAGCCCCAAAATAAGAGAGAAAAAATCCATAACTCACTGTTTTGAGAATGCTCCACCGCTCCCTCACCATTCTCTCACACACTGATTCACACGTTCTTCTATCCTCTTTCCTTCTCTCTGTATTGTTCCGATAATATCTGCCTAGTGAGTTAAAGTGGCTCATATTAGAAAAATTACTTGACACCTAAAGGCCTGGCAAGGGAGGGATTGCATCGCCAGTAATTACTGCTTCGTTTCCTTTGGTAGATATTTATAGTTGAGGGCCATGGGGCAACGTTTCCGCTATATGGTATGGTAATTTGAGTTGGGGATAATTTTTATTGTGGGGGGCGGAGGCATTATTGTAATTTAGGTACTTGGATGCTGACTATACAAGGGCAACCCTAGTATGTTGTTATGTGGATTTTTATCATAGTAAAAGTATTGGAATGGCTTTATGGATGTAGACGCATTGCCGAACCATATAAAATTTGTGTGCTCCTCTTGATTGTTTCTTTTTCACTTGTTCGTGTATGCACCACAGATTTTTCAATACCGCCTCCCAGCAACTTCCATATCCTCAATCCCAAATCCTTCTCGTGATTATTCTCCTCCCAAGACTTGCCCGTTACCTGATTCATCATCCATAGCTCTCTTAATACAAACAACTTCCCTTTGGCCTCTGCCCTTTCCACATCATTGCCATGGCTATGGAGGAAGCCAGAGTCTTTGCTACACAAAAAAGGATTGCAAGAACAGAGGATATATGTTAAGAGGCACTTAGAGTGATGATGTATGGAGGTGGAGAACAGAAGAGGTGCATATTTGCCTCCTGGTCCATGTCAAACCCCTCCCCAAACAATCATATGCTCTGTTTATCCCCCTCTTTCTTCAACTGGAAAAGAGGACATAAAATACCATAAAAATGCAAAACTTATCCAATATTTTGTTCAATGATAGATTACATCCATATCATTAAACGTTGCCAAGTCATGCTTAAATATGCTCATGAGAGGTAATTAATCTGTTTGGTTAGTGCTCCAAATAGAATTTTAACAAATTTTAAATAGGAATGGAGAAAATTCAAGAGACAACACGGTCAACACAATGTGCTACTTAGCTTCAAACTTCTTCTCCCAGTCATTGAGGACACCCATTGCCTTCTTGGTGAGGTCCTCCAAAGGAGAGTTATCTTCAGCATTCTTGCTTATCTTGGCTAGTCCTTGCAGGAGAATGGCATATGAGCTGCTGGCCCATAGGACTTGTTGGTGGTAACATCGAAAATCCGACCCTTAGTTGATATGAATATAGACCGATTTATTGGATGAGTTGATTGGCTATGGGTCCGTCTCATTGATGGTTCTATTGTATTTGATTAGTTGATATGTGAATTCCATGGAGGGTGTAATCTGGCTTGAGGATTGCAGATAGAGAAACAGAGGGGAATGCAATTGCTGGAGATTAGATTAGAGTGACTTCAAATATTTTCAATGAAGTTGCTGAATTTCTATTTTGTTGGTTCGGCAAAGAAAAGGAGAAGATTAGGAAAAACTGAGAGCTTCTTGCCACGATCTGCAGACTGGGGAGAGAAGCTGCTAAACACAACATTAGGAGAAGGAGTGAGTGTGATTTTTTTTGAGAAATAGAATGAAATGGTGAGTTTGAAGAAGGATATGCTAACCTCCACGCAGACTGCTTTTCAGATGGCTTAGGGCTCAACCAGTTGCATATTAAAATTGTCTCCAATTGATTAGTTCATGTATCAAATTTTCACGAGTGAAATACTAAGATTTTTTATGGTATTAGGCCTTTGAAATATTTTGAAATTCCCTATCTGAATTGATAAATATTTCTTTTGCTACATTAAAAATAACACATTTGTGGACAGCTTTCATAGAGAGTCTTCTTTCTATAAATTTATTCAAGGCATTTTAGTATGCTGATGTGATGTCCATCTGTGTATTGACTTATTTATTTTAAGTTCATTCCATTCTTTTATATATCCCAATCACTCCCAAGTCCTAATGGATTAACTATAGAATTCAGGATAAACTTCAAAAGCATGGTTCTTTAGTGCATATATGATTAAGAGTACATTATGTTCTGAGAAAAAGACTGCACTTCTAGCTCTGTTATCATGTTATAGTGAGATCAACAACCTATATCCTCTAATAGGCTGGAAAATTAAGATGAAAAATACTGATCCATATCACCTTGAAGCCCCTTCAAGTTTTGATAGTCTGTTTTCTAATGCGGCTATATACCTAGAAATAATAGTTATTTGGCAAGTATAGTTAGGGATGTATATAAACTGAACTGAGCTGAATTTTAAAGAGTTCATACTCGACTCATCAAAATTTACAAGCTTAATCTTGATTCATTTAGAAAGCAAATCAAATATCAAGAAGCTCAAACTTGGATTATTTGAAAAATGAGCCCTAGCCAAGCTGAGATTTTATTATGCGGAGCCTTGAATAGCCATTCATCCTTGAGTAGCCTAATTAACATTTGGGTTTAAGGTTATGAAGTCCAAACTACCTAGTTTGATTAGGTTTAAGATAATAGTTTAAAACTGAAGTATATTTGTTAAATGAGCAAGTTTATGGGTCCGTTCTGAGTTGGCTCGTAAACCTATATTAAACAAGCTTGTTCATTAACTTTTACGAGTTGAATATCAATAAATTCAAACACGGTTCATTTATTAAACAAGTATAAATGTTATGCTCAAATTCAGATTATTTAAAAAAACAAACTAATCTAAGCCAAGCATCAAAGTAAGTCGCAAGTCTAGCTGCACCAATGTAATGAATATTAATGATCATCCTATTCACTATAGCATTTAGTTCAATATCACTAATTGAGCACTTGATGTCATTTGTGATCCCTTTTAGATTCGATTCTTTTGGATGGATAGAGCAACGGGTAGTGGGAGGATTGCCAAAGTGATTGATTTGTTGATATTTCTATCTCGCACGCACACATGCACTCGCAAAAGAAACACATCAGACCAACATTGTTAGAGCACATTTAGGAGATGGTAATGATGATGGTGATTGTCCTTGGTACTAATGGAGGGTGGGAGTTTGAATTTCCAATTGATTTTGTGCATTAGTAGTAATGGTGAATGGTGATTGTGAAATGTTATGAAGTTGAAGTACTGCCCAATATAATCACAATGGCAAAACTTAGAGTTTGTGATGTAATAATGAAAACGGTGAATGTAACAAATTCTTTATATTATCTCTAAGAGGTGAGATGTGATGATAAAAGTCTTTTTTTTCTTAATTAGAGGTTTTAAGTTTAAATCATGAGTATAAAACATTTTTAAATTCTATGAAAATTCTTTGCCATTTATTTGATAGAAATCTGAATTAGTCGAACGTGCATATATATATATATATATATAAAATCTTGGATCTTGTAATTTTTAGCCGGATTTCAATGGCACAAATATAGGTGAGCATTTGATCGGTTCAATTCAAAATCGAATCGAACTGAATAAATAAAAAATTAAAATTATGGTATTTATAAAAATCGAATCTAACCGATTTTGATCAAAAATCAAATTGAACTGAACTGATTTGATTCAATTCGATTCAGTTCAGCTTGATCGGTTTGAATTTTTAATAATTTTTTATTTTTTATATTTTATTTTTAATATTTTAAAATTTAATTGAAATATTTTAATCTTAATATAATCTAATTTCTCTATATTATTAAAAATAATATATTATTATCACTAATCGGTTCAAATTTTTTTGATTTTTTTCTGATTAAAATTGAACCGAATCGAAATGAAATAATCGAAAATTTTAAAATTAAAAACTGAATCGAACCGAATCAAAATGAATAAAAAACTAAACTAAAATTTTAAATTAATTTGGTTCAACAGTTTACCGGTTAAAATTCGAGATCTCCATTCGAGATCTCCATTAATATTCATATAAGTTGGAACTGTCGATACATGTGGAGCACTGAGCTCCCTCATATTTTTGCCCTTCCATTAATTTCAGTTGTTTGGATACAATTGTGAAGTTATTTGCCAGGTTGTTGTTTGGATGCAATCAAATCTGAGTTTACAGGTGAGTTATATATGCTTTTAATCTATTTTGAACTTTGTTAATAGTTGAGTTTTTAACTAATCAAAACTGTATTCAAAACTAACAAAAAGTATGGTTTAAAAAAAAATATATGAACAAATCTATTGATTTTAATTATGAAGGATTAAAATAGGTGACTTTATTTTATGTATATGAAATTTGATGAACACAAGCTAGTAAATTAATAAAATAAAAATATTTAAATAAAACGGTGCAGTTTTGGTATATTTTTCATTTGGTTTAATCTCGTGTGGGTAAATTATTTTCTTTACATATTATTTTCAGAAGTTAATTGGGAGATTTACAATTTAGTTTCTGGATATTACCATTATTAACAAGTCAGTTCCTGTATTTTTAGAAATCTATTAAAATGTCTTTATATTTTATCTTCGTCAACGAAATAGTCATTCCGTCTATTTTTGCCGTTAAAAATATAGTAAAAGACTAAATTACTCCATTATTTTTCTTAAGGACGTTTTCATAGATCTGAGAAAAGATAGAGATTATTTCGTTGATAAAAAGAAAACAATAAAGACGTTTTAATATATTTCTAAAAATATAGGGAGGGATTATTTCGTTGACATAAAAAAACGATAAGGATGTTTTAATATATATGAGAAAAGATAGGGACTATTTCATTGACGGAAAAAAATGATAAGAACGTTTTAATAGATATAAAAAAAATAAAAATATTTTAATAGATTTTCAAAAATGTAAGGACTAATTTATTAATAATTGCAATATATAAGGACTAAATAAATAGTTTTATTTGAGAATAAAATTGGATTTTAAAAATTTTCTCTCTCCTCCTTTATCTAATTTTAACAGAAAATAGGATAGAATGACTATTTTGTTGATGAAAATAAAATATAAGTACGTTTTAATAGGTTTTTAAAAATACAGAAACTGACTTATTAATAATGGCAATACCCAGAAACTAAATTGTAAATCTCCCAATACCCAAAAACTAAATTGTAAATCTCCCAAGTTAATTTGGTACTATAAATTAAATAAAAAAAATTTTTTTAGAAAAATTTTACTTCTTTAGTCAATTTACTATAATTAAATAAGATATTAATTTATTCTTATAATATCATATATATCCTTAGCTCGACTTGATTTTACAGTGCAAAAACGTTAATTTTAGGGTCAATTAAACAATAGTCTACTTCAAAAGAAACAAAACATCACTATCTATGCAATTGCATAATGATGAGCAAAAGAAATTAGAAGTTCTGATAGCTAATGGAGCATATACTTGACTTATCTAAACAAAGAAAAATACTTCATCTTCACTCGGTGTTGTTACATCAATTGGTATAAGATAACTATGTTTAATATAAAATTTGGGCAATTCTCCTTTTATAAGATGTATTTTGAAGTAGAGAGATTCAATTAAAACAGATTCAAAGCAAGAAAGCAAAGTAGGAGATGGCCAGTTTGGTGATTTATGTTAGCTGCATCATGCAGCTGCTGGGGATATTGACGATCAACTCCATGACAACAAGACAGGCCTTGCAGGAACAAAGGATCAGAAATGTAAGGTACTTGACGTTCTAAGCCTGATATATCATGGGTGAGCAGTATTCGGTTCAAATCAAAAAAATCAACTGAATCGAATCGATTTGAAAATTTAGTTCGATTTTTTATACATTTTGGTTCGATTCGATTCGGTTTTTAATTTCAAAAATTTTAGTTATTTCGGTTCGGTTCGATTTTAATCAGAAAAAAATCGAAAAAACCGAACCGAACCGATTAGTGATAATAATATGTTTTTTCAATAATATAGAGAAATTAAATCATACTAAAATTAAAATATTTTAATTAAATTTTAAATATTAAAAATAAAGTGTAAAAAATAAAAAAATTATTAAAAATCGAAACCAATCAAACCGAACCGAATCGAACCGAATCAGACCGGTTCGGTTCGATTCGGTTTCTGACCAAAATCGGTTCGGTTCGATTTTCATAAACACTAAAATTTCAGTTTTCGGTTTATTCGGTTTGATTCGATTTTGAACTGAACTGACCGAATGCTCACCCCTACCTGATACTCACAACAACTGCACCTCTGTTATTTTTTGCATCCAACGCGACCTGGAAGCTAAGGCTTGAAAACTTTGGAGACTTTTTAATAAAAATAAGTAATCATTCGGTCGGTTCAGTTTAAAATCGAATCGAACTGAATAAATTAAAAATTAAAATTATAGTATTTATAAAAATCAAATCGAACTGATTTTTATCAGAAACTGAATCGAACTGAACCGGTTTGATTCAATTCGATTTGAATTTTTAATAATTTTTTTTATTTTTTACACTTTAATTTTAGTATTTTAAAATTTAATTGAAATATTTTAATGTTAATATGATCTAATATCTATATTATTAAAAATAATATACTATTATCACTAATCGGTTCGATTTAATTTTTTTTTATTTATTAAAATCAAATCGAACTGAAATAATTGAAATTTTTAAAATTAAAAATCAAATTGAAATAACTGAATTTTCAAATTAATTCGATTCGCTCGATTTTTTTAATTTAAACTGAATATTGGTCATCCGTGTATTTAATAAAAATAAAAATAAAATTTAAAAATATCATATAATTTTAAATAAAATAATTTCTAAAAAATGAGTATCAACCATTTTCCAATTTTCTAGATTGAAATTAAGAGGTGTTTGAATTAGAGATGAGGAAGAATAATGCTCCGTACCATTAATCTGCTGTTATTCAATTGATAGATCCCATGAACTACTGTATTTAGAAAAATTATTATTCGCAACCGGTTGCTGTTGTTTCAATCTGAAAAAATCACTTTACCCCTTTGTTGTTAAGCCTATATATTTCTATATCATATGTGTTATATAAAAGTAACATTCTTATCTTCTTTTTATTACTTTTTAATTTTTTTATTTATTTTAACCATGAAATAAATATAATTAATAAGTAAAAATTATATATGTATTTAAAAAATAAATTAAATTATTTGATAAATTATTTATTTAAATAATAAAATTCCTTGTTCTATTAGGATTTAATCACAAAATTAAAATTCTATGTGATCTATTTGATCTTTTTTCTAAATTTATTTTTGATTTTTTATTGATTCAAGTAAAGAAAATTTTACCAATTAAACCACTCATGTTTCTTGTTATTTGCATTGAAGCAGCATCAATTAATATAATTGAATTTGAAATAAAAATAAAAATATAAAGCAAAATAATTTCAACCATTCTATTCTAGATATTAATTCAATCCACTTACAAAACATGAATTCTTGTTGATCACTTCAATATGTTTCAACTAGGTGTTAAAATTCAAACAAAAATCATATAAACAAAGGGCAAAGTCAAGATATCCATAATTCCAAAGGAGTTCTGTTGTGTGCAATTATAGAAACTGAAAAGAGAGAATGATTGCATTTTGAGGACAGAAGGCAAATTGTTGAAAATAAAAATAAATTTTATGCCAAACTTGGTGGCCACAGTTTGTGGATTTCAATTCCATGTAAGCCAACTATAGAAACTTGAGTTATGTAAAGGATGTGGGTCTTAGAATTTTATACAATTATAACTTACCTAACTTTATTAGGTGTGATATCTTGATATTGAATAGATGGTAGACTCAAGGTATATTTTAGTAAATTTGGTCTGGTTGGCTCGTGTCTTTCTTCTTTTATTCTTTTTTTTTTTATTCTCTAATGATGCATAACTACCGTCCTATACCTATGCATCCTGTCATTATTACACGGGGCCGTATGGATGGATGTACTGTGTCATTTTTCATCGTCAGACGGTTATTTAATTTCTTCCCGTACCATGTTGATACAATTTCGGATGTATAGAGGTTTGTTGTCCCATGAATCCATCAAGTCGATTGGGCTGGACCTTCTTCGCTTGAGCCTAATCTCTGTCCTGTCTAGCCTGTCCAAGCGAGGCCTGGGCTGCGTACTGAAGAACAGACTTGTGTTTTGGATTTTAATGGGGTTACGGCCTGACCTTCCAATGTGGGCTCAGTCATAGTCTAGTATCCAAGGCCCAGTAGTCATAAAGTGCTTCTTTATCCGCTCATGATTTATTCTATGATTAATATGGGGTAGATCTCAAAGCTTCAATTATTACTATGCGGCTCTAGGAGTGCTTTTGTCAAACGTCTTTTCTTCGCCTTTACCCATTTCAAGTTCATACTTTTGATTTCACTTATAGTTCTATCTTTTGCGCTACTTCTACTACTTTGCCCTCCTTCTTCTCTGTAATTTTTGTTTTCTTAATTTAAGGTACGTCTTACTCTTCTCATGACTTCCGTTAGAGTCTTCGATGTTGTAGATTTGGTATCTTCCATCACCCCTTCTTCCCTTTCTAATTACTTCTCCAGCGAATATGCTAATACCACCATTTATAGGATTAGGCTCCCCTTTTTAATGAAAATATTGTTCTTCCCAATCCACCTCTTGCGGGCTTAATAGATGCTCAGCAAGGGCGCAACTTGATCTTCTTTATCAAGGAGCGCGATTTCAGACTGACCTTTTCTTTTACCCATTTCTTCATCGAAATCTTCCATCACTTTGGGGTGACTTCCCGTATGTTGTCTCCTAATTTCATCCTATTCATGTTGTAACATCCAGCTGCTTGCTTGGATGTGGGCGACGTCCCACATCGGCGGAATACAACAATTTCAAATTGAACATAATAGCTAGCATGAAACTACTAAATAACTTGGGTTAATCATTTTGGGTCAAGTGAAAAGTGGGTCTAAAAGTTATTTAGGCCAGTTTGGGCTGGGCTATTTCACATGTGCTGCTTTGTGTCCGTCTGTCTGTGCTGGGATTTTGCCCCTTCTGTTGCGTTATTTTGTACCTTCTTTCGCCTCATCAGATCCAACCATGGGTTCTACTATTTTGGTTCCCAGGCAAGGTTGTCCATCTTCACCGGGTAGAAGAACTCGATAAAAGGATGGGCTGAGGCCTTTGTGGTAGTTGAGCTAAAAGAGAGCTCAGGAATCAACTGGGATATTGATCTCTTTTGGGGGGAAGTCCCTCAGGGCTACAATGACTTCCCAGGTTAACCCTGTTGGACCAAGTCTGCCTTCTTCGACTAACCTCTATAAGGAAAAAGTATGACGTCGAGAAGTGCATGTTCATGTCCAACCTTCGGGACTGTCGAGAAGCTGGTATTACTATTTTTCTATTTCTCTTTCTTACTGTATTTTTCTCTTGTTACTTTGAGTTTTAACCGAATTGGTATTTTCTTTTCAGCTTCTACCATATCCATGGACACCATTAAGCTTCCAAAGAACTTCACCCTATCTCGAGAAAGCATGAAGGCGACTCTAGCAGCCTTTAAGGCCAACAAGACGGTGGCTGACATAACCCTAGAGGTCTTTCAGGCGGTGGACCCAGCAACTGCGAACTGTTCTACTGCCCCTGCCCCTACTTTGGCATTGGTGCCTGCAGCAAGGGGTTCTCGGTCTGCAGCCTCGAGGACGTCTGTTCCTGCCAAAGCATCGACTCTAGCAAAAACTTCGGCTACCCCTAAAAAGAATTCCAAGGAGCCTATCGCACTCAACGAGTCCATCGAGAGCAGTCCATAGGAGTGCACTGAAGTTGTCCCTTTAGACGTCCTGACTCTCCAGGTTGTGGGGACTATATTGATTGGAGGGGCAACTAGCAAGCGGGCGCAGACCTTAGAGCCTTCTACTGGGAGCAGGGCTGCTAAACGGGCTCGTATTATAGAGCCCACAAGGATAACCCCTCCCCCTTCAGCCGACAAGGGGAAGAAGGCGGTGGAGCAGTTGTCGTCTGCCCTAGATAATGAATTTTTGAATGCTGCTAAGGTGATCCCTAAGTCCACATCTGCCTCGATAGCCAAGTTGTTGTGTGAGAAGATGTTCAGGGGGATCTCGGATGCCTCTGATCCTCATTTCTTGGCCCTTATCAGCCACTTTGCCTACTCTACTAAGCAACAGATAGTTTTCAGCTCTTGCTCTTTAGATGACCTCGGGGATAGCTTGAGGGAGATGTTCTTCATGGTAAGTCATCTACTCTCTCAAGGATATTTTCAATTTCTTTAACTTTTTTTTAACCTTGTTTTTATTTATCAGTGGCAGGCCTTTAGGGTATTCATGGAGATTGATGTCTGAAATCGGTCCTTCCAAAGCTCGGTGGAGCAACGCATTGCCGAGAAGCACTAGGATGAAAATACCATTACCACTGATGAGGCCCACAAACATATCATTGAGTTCTAAGGGCAGATCAAGGACCTCACTAAGCAATTAAGGGAGGTAAAGGAAGAGGTTGCTCGGGCTTTTCAACGAGCTTCTGCAGCTGAGTCTCAGCGAGATAAGGCCTTAGCACAGATGTCCTCTTTGGAGGAGTCTTGCCGCCAACGTGATGAGGCCAGTGCCTAGCGTGATGAGGCCTTAGCTCGTGCTGCTATTCTCTAGCAGGAGCTTAATAAACACATCGAGGACCTGAAAGGTATGGCTTTGGCGGCGGAGGAGTCTCGCCTTCAGCAACAACAACTCCACCAAGAGGTCTCTGCTCTGGAGGAGAACTGTGTTGCGTTATTGAGTGATGCTCGGGCTGCAGAGGATAGGGTCCAACAGGCTTATGAGGAGTGTTTACAAGAGTATAAGGACTCTGTAGAGCTGAAAGGTAAGATCCAGTAGGCCTACGAAGCATGACTAGAGGAGTACAAGGCCTCTCCAGAGCTGAGTGAAAAAGTGTACAAAGAGGCCTTCCGTATGTTCGCCTCAGGCTTTAACCAGGACCTTAAAGCGGCTAGGGATGCCCCCTCCGCTCTGTTGGCAGACTGCGAGTCCCTAAAATGGAATGGCGAGAAGGTGTGCTAAGAAAGGATGACAAGCCTTTGCCCAAGAATGCTCCTCGCTTGCCTTCTGGACCTTGGAAGAAAATACTATAAATAACCATGTAAATGATTTAGTTCGTTCTGCTCCTCCTTCCCCTACTGCCTTTGTAACTCACTCCAACAATTAATAAAACTTTGAGTTTTTGTTATTTTCTCTCTTATTTATCGAATTTGCTTGCATGTTTACACTTAGGCTGTTTTCATGTATATTGCTTGTGAATTTCAATGAGCTGGCAGCTCATTAACTTGCTTTACTTGTATTTCCAGACTTAGGCTATTTTTATGTATACAGCATGTGAACTGCACAGGGTTGGTAGTTCGTTAACTTGCTTTGCTTGTAGAGCGTTTTACTTATCGTATTATTTTTCATGTCTATTGAATGCTTTTTGTTTTCTTGAAGCCTTTGGCCATATGGGTTTAATTTTCATGCATCCCTTCATCTCAATTCATATTGCTTCTAAGTTACATATTTTTGCCTTATTCGTGTTCTGTCCTTCGCGTGCTTATTTCTGGATTTTAATGTTAAGGTTTGCTTTTATTTTGATTTTATCTTAACTTTGTTTTTCTTTGGTCTTTAGGAGCACTGAGCTTATTTTTGAAGTCGGCGTGGTGTTTTGGCTATGTAAGCCTTAAATTAGCTTTTCAGTGGGCAATACTCTATAATGAAGTTGGCATTCTAATGCCTTAGGTTAATTTTTCATGTGCCAAGTTCTACTATGAAGTTGGCATCATGCCTTAGGCCAGTTTCTCTACACACCGGGCTGTTTTATGAGATTGGCATCTTGTTTTCTTATGATCCGAGCTCTTTTGTGAGGTCGGAGCCAAGCTTTCTATTCTTATTTATGTGATCCATTCCCTTAGGTGAGGTCGGACCCAGGTTTTTTTCACTTGTGTTCTTGTGATCTGGGCCTTTTTGTGAGGTTGGAGCCAGTTCTTATTTGTTTGTTGAGTTTTATAAGTGTTGAGGTCCTTTCTTAGGTCGGTAGCGTATTTCTCAGTTTGTCTTTCCTTGGGCTTATAGCCTTACTGTTGTTGGACCTTCATTATAGGCCTTTATCCCCCAATCAGTTTTGTCGTGTAGATGATCTTACTCCGAGATCGGTCACCCACCTCATTGGGGTCTTCATCTCCTCAACCGATTTTATGGTGCTGACGGTCTTATTTCCAAGGCTGGTCCCCTACCTCATTGAGGGCTTCATTTTTTCAACCGATTTTGTGGTGCCGGCGATCATGTTTTGAGACCGATCACCTACCTCATTGGGTCTTCATCTCCTCAATTGGTTTTGTGGTGCCGGCGGTCATGTTCCACGATCGGTCACCTACCTCATTGAGGGCTTCATTTCCCCAATCGATTTTATGGTGCTCGTAGTCATGTTCCGAGACCGATCACCTACCTCATTGGGATCTTTATCTCCTCAATCGGTTTTGTAGTGCCGGTGGTCATGTTCCGAGATTAGTCACCTACCTCATTGAGGGCTTCATTTCCCTAACCGGTTTTGTGGTGCCGGCGATCATGTTTCAAGACCGGTCACCTACCTCATTGCGGTCTTCATCTCCTCAACCCATTTTGTGGTACCAGTGGCCATGTTTCGAGATCGATTACCTACCTCATTGAGGGCTTCGATACTTGCTCAGGAATACTAATTGGAGGGGGGAAGATGGCAATTTTATTCATATCTTCAAGAACAGCAGCATTGTACACTTTTATGGGAAATACCTTTTTAAATATTGGATGTTCCAGGTGTGAGGCTCTGAATTCCCTTACAGGTCTTCAATTCAATATACCCCAGGTTTGATTACCTTGGTGATTCTGAATGGGCCTTCCCATGTTTGCACTAGCTTCCCCACAGCTGCTCTCTTTCCTGTTGCTTCTAATCTCCTTAAAACTAGGTCCCCGACCTTCAAGTTCCTTTCACGGACTTTCTGGTTGTAGTACCGAGCTGCCTTCTGTTGTTAAGCGGTTGTTCTTATTTATGCCTCGTCTCTGATTTCTTTGAGAGCATTCAAGTTGCTTCTTAACTTCTCACCGTTGGTGCTCTCATCACTGAATTTGACTCGATGAGTAGGAATTTGCAGCTCTATAGGGACTACAACCTTGTTCCAAATGCTAACGTGAACAGTGTCTCCCCTGTTGGTGTTCGAGATGTAGTCTAGAAGGCCCACATGATACTATGTAGCTCAGCTGCCCAGTTTTTCTTAGCACCGTCTAATTGCTTCTTTAGCCCTTGGAGGATAGCTCAGTTTATCATTTCAGTAGGACCATTTGTCTGTGGGTGAGCTACTGAGGAGAACTTGTGCCATATGCCCATGTTCCTTGTGAAGTCTTTAAAAAAGTTGCAGTCAAACTGCTTTTTGTTGTCTGATATGAGCATTCTGGGTATTCCAAATCGGCATATAATGTTCCCCCATACTAAGTCTATTACTTTCCGAGCTATGATGGTAGGTACAGCTTTTGCCTCAGACCACTTGAAAAAGTACTCCACGACTATGATCACAAACCTCTTCTGCCCCACAGTCTTAGAAAATGGGCACAGGATGTCTATCCCCTATTGAGAGAATGGTCATGGGCTCGATATGCTTGACTATGGTGTAGCCGGGCTGTTGATAGCATTGGTGAACCTCTGGCAGATATCACATCTCTTGACAAACTCCCGAGCTTCTTTCTTGACTATGGGCCAGTAATATCCCTACTGGAAGATCTTGTTTGCCAGCGTGGTTGCCCCCTTATGAACTCCACATACTTTCTAGTGTATCTCTTAGATCACCATGGTTGCTTCTTCTGATTCTACACATCTTAGCCATGAACTGGATTTACCTCTCTGATAGAGGGTTCCACTTACTGCTTGATAATTGGCAGCCTTAGTTGCAATTTTTTGGGCTTCTGCTTTATCCTCAAGCAATTTTTCCGTTTCAAGGTACTTTAGGTATGAGGTCATCCAGCTTCGTTCTTCATCGATTTGTATGACGGGTGTTGGCTTCCCAAAGGTGGGGGTGCCAATTTACTGCACATACACTTCATTTGGAAGTTTTTCTAGTTCCTCCACAGATAACTTACTGAGTAGATCTGCTTTTTCATTCTCTTCTTGGGGTATTCTCTGATACTGAACAATGATCCCTTATCCACCGAGCTCGGCTTTTAGAGTTCGTACCCTGGCTATGTACTTCTGGATAATGGGATCCTTTGCTCGGTATACTCCTGTTATTTGGTTCACAATAAGTTGAGAATCGTTGTTTATTCTAAGGTCGGTTACCCCTACTCCCAAGGCTATATGCATCCCGTTTAGGAGAACTTCATATTCTGCCATGTTGTTAGATGCCAGGAACCCAAAGCATAAAGCGTAGCACACTCTGAACTCATCTGGCCCTTTCAATAGAATTTCTACCCCACTACACGTGGAACTTGATGCCCTATCTATGAGTAGGTTCCATCTGAATTCATGTGGTTGTTGATCCCCCCTCTTTTTCTTCTACTGAACTCAGTAATGTGTCATTCTGCTCTTTGTTGTCCGAGCCAAAGGAGCACTCAGTTACAAAGTCAGCTAAGGCCTGAGCTTTGATGGTCGTCCAAGGTCAGTAGATAAGGGAGTACGGACTGATTTCCACAGACTAGGCTAGCATTCGTCTTGAAGTCTCAGGCCTGTGTAAGATTTTCTTCAGGGGTTGGTCAATCATTACCACCCCCTGGTGGCCTTCTAGATACATTCTAAACTTCCTCACAGTCAACAACAAAGCAAATGCTAGCTTCTCAATATTCATGTACCTGACCTTGGAGTCTCTGAGCATCTTACTAACATAGAAGATATGCTTTTGGTTCCCTGCTTCTTCTCTCACCAGCACAGCACTCACTGCCTGCTCGGATGCAACCAAGTAAATTAATAGTTCCTTTCCTACCAAGGGGCTACTAAGCACATGTGGGGAGCTGAGGTACTCCTTGAGGTTTCTGAAGGCTTCCTGATTGTTAATCCCTTTTTAGTACATGATCTCAAATATTTAATGATGATTATGGAAAACCAAACTTAATGTATGTATGTTACCCCATTGGAGCATTGTTGAGGACTCCAGTGTGGGTTGATGTTTATGTTTATGAATAGTGCATGCACAGGTTGAGTTTGGTGATTGAATGGAAAGAAAAGTTCAAAATTTTTATGTATGTTGTTGATCATGTATGGGATTAAACAGGTTCACAGGATGAATGTTTGGCTTGCTACGGGTCCCGGCAGCTTTAAGCCGATCTGGATCCTAGCGCCGGTAGCGGTCCGATTTTTCGGGTCATTACACTGATAATCCTCTGTTCATTCAAAGTTTGGGACCTTCCTCGGCTTCTTGAAGAAAGGTAGGCATCTCTTTGCTGATTTGGACATGAACCTGTTGAGTGCTACCAATTTTCCTGTAAGCCTCTGTACATCCCTTACACAAGTTGGCTCAGGCATAGCTAGTATGGCTTTTACCTTCTCCGGGTTTGGCTCTATGCCTTTCTTACTAATCATGTGGCCTAGAAATTTTTCCCCTCTGATGAATAGGCACACTTTACTAGGTTTAACCTCATTCTGTATTGTTGCAATACCTTAAAGACCTCTTCCAGATCAGCCAAGTGTTGCTGGAAGGTCTGGCTTTTAACTACCATGACATCAACGTAAACCTCCACGTTTTTCCCTAGCTGATTCTTAAAGATCTTATTCATCAACTGCTGATATGTTGTCCCGCCATTTTTCAACTCGAAAGGCATAGCTTTGTAGCAATATGTCCCATATTCAGTTATGAAAGAGGTCTTTTCTTCGTCTGACCTATCCATAGAGATCTGGTAGTACCCGGACATAGGATTTAAGGACGATAAGTAATTAAAAAATCGACCATTTTATTAATATCTCGGAGGGGATAACAATCTTTTGGGTAGACTTGATTTGCATCAGTGAAGTCTATACACATTCTATATTTTCTGTTGGCTTTTTTTTTTACTAACACAGGGTTGGCTAACCACAGTGGGTAAATCACTTCCCTAATAAATCCGACCTCCTTTAACTTCTGCACCTCTTCTCTTGTGGCTTGTTGTTTATCCTTCCCAAATACTCCCTTCTTCTGCTTCACCGGCTTGGCCCTAGGGAGGATATTCAGTTTGTGGGTCATCACTTTAGGATCAATCCCCGGCATATCTAAGGGCTTCCAGACGAAGCTTGAGGCATGCCCCCTGATCAGAGCCATCGCAACCTCTGTTTGGTCTTCTTCGAGACTTGAGTTGATGCTGAAGACATTGTCACTTTCTTCCTCAAACAATAGGAAGGTCTCTAACTTATCCACAGGTTTAGTCCTGGCCTCTCTCTTTTCATCTTGGACCTCTATAACCTCAAGGTTTATCTCTTCTAGCTGGGCGCTTGGTTCCTCCACTGTGGCTAGTTATACGGCTCTGGCCTCCTCTTGTCTTCCCCAGAATACCCCCACCCCCGCCTCCGTCGAAAACTTCATGGTCAGGTACCGGATGCTAATTATTACTTCAAAGTAATACAGCACCGGCCTACCCAAGATGGCGTTATAGCTTAGGAGTAGCGTCACCACAAGGAACACTGCATAGTGAATTCGGGATAGAGGTGGTTACCCTAGGGTGAGGGCCACTTTTACCTTCCTTTCTACTGCCATTGGGGTTCCCTCTATCCCTTTTATTAGAGCTTGGTCCCTCACCAGCTATTCTTTAGGTATGTTCATCTATTGGAAGACCTGATAAGGCAGTAGGTTCACCTTACTGCCATCGTCCATTAGAATCTTTTGAACTCGGAAGTTATGAATGACGGGCTCTATGACCAAGGCATCATCACGAGGCATCTGCACCTAGGGGTGAGCATTCGGTTGGTTCGGTTCAAAACCGAATCGAACCGATATAACCGAAAACCGAAATGCAGTATTTTACATAAACCGAACCGAACCGAATAAGAGGGATAACCGAATCGAACCAATCTAGTTCGGTTCGGTTCGGTTCGGTCGGTTCGATCGGTTCATGGCCATGGGTTTACTTCAACAATCAAGAGCACAAAACTTCCAACAATCAAGAGCACAAAACTTCAACAATCAACAGCAAACAAATTCACAATCAAGAGTACCCAAATTTAACAATTAAGGGTACACAAATTCAACAATCAACAGCAAATCACAAATATTTACTTACCTTCTACAGTTGACTCAAGTTCAACAGCACACGGTGGCGCTCGCAGATAGCGATGTACGACACAACCGAGGGCTGGAGGCGCGAGAGGCACTCTTGGTCCCGGAGTCTGGTCCACGGACTGTGAAAGGCTCAAGGCTAGAAGTGCGACACAGAGACTCGGAGAGGACTGAGGGCTGTGGAATAAGCATGACTAAATTACCGACTGCCCGACGATGCGTGGAGAGCCGATAGAGAGCGACGGCCGACGCCGATGATTGCGTGGAAAGAGAGACTAAAGATCGGTGAAGAGCGACGAGTTGAAAGTTAATCGATGATGGTGAATCAGTCCAGTCAATCGACGATGGTGAATCAGTCCAGTCGAGAGGAGAGTGGAGGCACAGGCGAGAGAATCTCACGGCGAGATGCATGCGTGGCTGGTGGCTTTACTCAGAAACAGACTGGAGGCTGGACAGTGAATGGTGGAACCGCCGCCGGAAGTGGATGGAGCTTAGAGGCGAGGCACTTTGAGGAGGGCGTTAGGGTTGGAGGTGAGCACAGAGATGAGAGATGGAGCACTGGCGGCACGCACGGAGAGACAGAAAGTTGTTTTAGATTTAGGGTAGAGCAGGGGCGGGGAAGGGAAGGGAAGGGAAATAGGAAGGGAACTATTGAAACGACGTAGTATAGGTTATTTCGGTTCGGTTCGGTCTAAGCGAAATTTTTACGTTTAAAACCGAACCGAACCGAAATCACCGATTTTTCAAAAATTTCAAACCGAACCGAACCAAAAAAAAAACCGAACCAAAATTTCAAATCGGTTTGGTTCGGTCGGTTTTTTCGGTTTAAACCGAATACTGCTCACCCCTATCTGCACCCCCTGAACATCTTCCATACAGAAAGAGATGGTCATTGGGGAATGCTCCACAATCTGCATTACTTCAGCGCTACTTCCCTCCCTATTCCTGCTTCTTTTCTTCCCCCTCTGGCTCATACGACCTTTAGTCCCTCCTACGATCATGTTGATTGTCCCACTAGAGCTGTCATTCACCAGTACCCCTATCTGTCTCCTGGGCCTTTCCCCTACTACATTCTGCTATGGTCTCTGGCCCTCCGGCTTTTTCATAAAATTTCTAAGGTGTCCCCTCTTAATGAGCCTCTCTATCTCATTTATTAATCGGTAACAATCATTTGTATCATGGCCATGAGTCCGGTGATACTAGCAGTACTTATTCGGGTCCCTCCTATTTGCATCTGCCTTCATCGGCTTGAGCCATTGTATAAAGTCCTTGTCTTGGACTACCACGAGCACCTCGGCTCTAGATACATTCATAGGAGTGATCATCTCGAGAATCTAGAGTTGATAGGGTCTCTGCTCCTTCCTCTCCCACTGGTGTCTGCTCAACGCCTCAGGCCCCCAATCCTGCCTCCTTTCCTATATGTCTGGTCGCTTATCCTCCCCAGTCTTCCCCCTGTCTCTTGCTTCCTTGGCGAATCTGCTAGTGTTAAGGCCTCATCCTATCTTATATACTTTTTCGCTCTTTTCATTAACTCTGCCAATTGGCGGCTTCCTGCACAGCGATCCAAAGAACTCTAGGGAGGTGGTGCCCTTTTGTATGGCTTCCACGGCTCTTGCCTCATCGAACTCTGGTATTTGCAAAGCCTCTGAGTTGAACCTGGGCACATACTCCTTTAGGGACTCATTCCTCCTCTGCTGGACCATCTCTAAATAGCTTGTTTTCTTTTCAGCCGGGACTTCAGCAATAAACCTGCTGATGAACACGCTGACCAGGTCCATGAAGCTCTTAATACTTCCTGCTTCCAAGATGTTGAACCACACTCGGGCCAGTCCAGTAAGGGTGGTAGGAAAAACCTTGCACATCAGGGCATTTGAGTGGGTCTGCAGCTCTATAAACTTCTTATAGTTCAAGACGTGTTCCAGGGGGTCCCTGTGCCATCATACGCGGCCATTGTCAACATCATGGATTTCTTGGGGATGATTTTTTGTTGTACCCATCTCACAAATGGGGATGAAGTTGGTAGCAGGGGGTTGCTGTTGTCTCATGACCCTAGCTGTGCTAATAGTTTCTCTTTCAGCCTCTCTAGTTTTTTATCTACATCTGCCTCTTCTCTCCTTAGCTTTTTCTCCAGGCGGTAGTTTTTCTCTAACTCTTCACTCTCTGACCTTTCTACTGGCTCAAAAGAGTAACTTTCAGCCTCGCCATTCTCGATAAGCTTCCTTACTACTCGACCTCTTGCTCAAGCTAGTGGCTCATTCCTTATGTTGGCTTCTCTATCTCCATCACTCATTCTCCCACTGCTTTGCTGAGGGGTTTGGTGATTTAATGTGGGTTGGGGCTCATTCCTTCAATTACTGGTGGTATGCTCAATGGAGTACTGAGTCCCCTCTGTTGCAACATCTGGCCTAGCCAGTGAGCAGTGTTTTAGAGTTAGAGGGCCATGTTATGCAGCTCTTGGTCAGATAGGGTGGTTCAAGACATAGTTCCTATCGAGCTTGGCAAAGGGTTAAGCAACATGGGTGGTTGATTCAGTTCAGTGGGGCGGTAAAGCTGGAGAATGAGAATTGTGGTCCTTTCTGAGCAGGTGTTTTTGGTATGGTTTTTGCCATGATTGGCCATGTGAATCTCAATGGGTGTGATGAGGATGAAAACTCTAATGACGAGAACTCTAATGATGAGAAGATCTCTTTTATTCCTACAGACAGCGCCAATTGATGTCCTGAGATCCAATAGATGGTAAGCTCAAGGTGTATTTTGATAAATTTGGTTTGGTTGGCTCGTGCCTTCCTTCTTTTATTCTTTTCCCTTTTATCCTTTATTGAAACATAACCATCGTCCTGCACCTATACATCCTATCATTATCATGTGGGGCCCATGCAGACATACTGTGTCGTTTTTCATCATCAGGCAACCATTTAATTCCCTCCAGTACCATATTGATATGATCCCGGATGTTTAGAGATCTGTTGCCCCACGAATCCATCAAGTCGATTGGGTTGGACCTTCTTCGCTTGGGCCTGATCTCTACCCTGTCCGGCCTGTCCAAATGAAACCTAAACTGCGCACTAGAGGACAAACCTAAGTTTTAGATTTTGATGGGTTCCGGACTAATCTTCCAACGTGGACTCAATTATAGCCTAGTATCAAAGGTGCAGTAGTCATCAACATGGATTTCCATTATTAAAGAGTTTTTTTTTTTTTAAAGGTGGTCTTGCACAATTGCAAGTAGTTTTGGATAATTTAGTTGGTTTTGTTGTTAAAGTCATAGACCTATAATTATGTTTGACTAAGTTGTTAGTCAACTTCCAGTACTTGAGTTTATCCTTTATCAATGTATTATTTACATTCAGAAGAAAAAAAGGAAAAAAAAAAAAGGTAAGCAAAGAATTGTGCCGGCTTTGTCACTTAGATGGGTCACAATCCTTCCTTCTCCTACAATGATGTATCATCTTCTGGCTTTGCAAATGATCTTTAAATTTTCCCTTTTTATAGAAAAAGAAATCATAAAATTAATAGAAAAAATTAAAGAAATGATAGAAACCCAAATAAATAAGAATAAAAAGACAACCTCACAAATTTCTACTGGAAGCTAGTGATTTAAGTGAGATTTTTCTACACAAAATCAAAGAGTGAAAAATCAACAAATCAACCAACTACTAATTAAATCAAAGATTTAATCAGTTGGGTAAATCTTGTTTTTTTGATTTTGGAAGGTAGTTGCTACTATTTTGCCATTTTAGAGGGACACAAATGGAATTTGAAAATTCCATGTGTACTCATTTGGAAATTGTTATTGTTTGACTAGTCTTTTATTTTTATCAATATATGCTCAGCAATTCATTAACAAAAGATAGTGGACTAGCCATTGATGTGATCCCAATTTTTTTTTTATTTATTTAAAATTGAATTATCTTAGGCTCCACTCTAATCATGTTGTTTCATCACCAAATTCAAAGGGTGTTTATCCTCTCTTTTTATATACATATTGTGTAATAATTTAGATCAAAGCCATAATTTTTTTTTATTCTGCAATTTTAAATTTAAATTTTAAATATGGATTAAATTTAAAATTTTAAAAATAGTGTTTTGTTTATGATGATAGTCGAATTTTTAACATTTGGGTTGAGGTCGGATTCTAGAGAAAAAAAAAAGTTCAAAACCCAATAAAATTCACTATTGATGCATCAGTATGCTATCCAACCCGTGACTAAAGCAACTGACCCAAGACTTGGATCTATCAAAGAGAGTTTAGCTCGTATGACGTGATGGAAAGTAACAGAGTAGGTCCAGCTATCCGCAGTACTATCAGTATACGCTCTGGAGGATAAGTAAATGGTCGCCTGATATGTCCGTATGTACGAATCTGAGTGACAGGAGGAACATGTGACACTGTAATAAGATAGTGGTTAGGCGTCACTAAAGAAAAAAAAAAAAAGAAAAAAGAGAAAATATGTAACTCATCAAACTAAGTTTAGACACACTTTTATACTTTTATTTTTTCTTATCTCATAATATCACTAAATATTATTTGATACGAATTTAAATTAATTAAATTAATAATTGAGATGCTAAATATTGTTGGATGCGAATTTAAATTAATTGAATTAATAATTGAGTTGGTGGCTAATGTATATATCACTAAATATTGTTGGATACAAATTTAAATTAATTGAATTAATAATTGAGATGCTGGCTATGTATATATATGATATTAAGATTATATTTTGAGATGGGACAAATAGCTAAAGTTGACTATTCTTTGAACACAAAAGGAGAAGAGGAATAGAAAATTCTTGTTCTATTATGACATAGTTTTTACTAATGTCAAAAAGGGCAACAACATCATTGGACTTAGAGAGACTTTAGATATGCAATACTTTTGTTGAAGTTAGCTTTGTCAAATAATCAAAAAGAAAAAAAATTTTCTAAAAATGGTCACTAATAATGATTTAATATGTGAGTTTGAAAATTTAATTATTTTTTTATTTAACTAATAACTCTTCGCCGTCCAAATTTAAAAAATTCTCTTTTGATAAGACACATAATCTTATTTTTAAATAAAATATTGTTTTACAAAGACATAAATTATATTTGAATTATGAGTTTGAATGGTAAAAATTTTTAGAAATATATTCAATTTTGATATTCAAAATATAAAAATTACTATTGATTTTATTTTGGATAAATTTTGATTTTTAAATATTTGTTCCATAAATTTCAGTCATTTAGGTAGGAAATATATCAAGAGTTGAATTGGAAATGTGTTGATTCCAAATCCCTAACATAGACTAATTTTGATTTTTGACCCTAAACAAAGGCATTTCATATGCTTCTGTCATGTCTTACTTTTTGGTCTGCAAAAGAGTCTAACAGATGTAACATGCCTATTTTAGTCTCAATTCATTGATTTTATGTTAATTGGAAGGTAATCATGAGGATGATCAATGGAGTAATGCTTAGAGAAAATTAGCAGAATTCTTTTTAGAACAAAAAAAAAAAAAAAAAAGAAATTATAAGTTTGACCACTGTAGACATGAAAGTCTAATCACTATCAGCTAAGACTATTTTTCTTGAATTTTTTATTAGTTTATATTAATAAAGAAAGAATTACTGTTAAAAAATTAATTATTTTACTTTTATTTTAAAATTATTCTCTAATTTTATCAAATTATTTTGTACTTTTATTAAAAATCTGTTAATTAATTTATTTTAATTTCAGTTAAAAAAACTAAATAACATATATATATTTAAAATTATAAAAAATAATAATATAAATATTAACACAATTAATGTTATTTTTAATAAAAAATTAAATAATTTTAAAATATAAATAAACTAATAAATTTCTCAAAATGGGATTTCATAAAAGTAGAAAAATAATTTAAAAAAAATAGGTAGATAGACTCTTGTGTTTGACAGATAGTCAATAGATGAGAAAGAGTATATTAGTACTCCAAAAGTTATAAGATACATTCTGCTTTTGATACACACATTGTAATAAGTCCAACTCCAATCAGACCCCTACCCATTTTCATCACTGCAGCTTTTCAAACTTTCTTTTTAAAGCCCCTCCAGACCTTCAATACCAACCAGACCTCTTCATCTTCTCTCCATGTCTGTGTCTCAGAAGATGTCAGAACCTGACACAAAGAACCCAAACTCCTTTTCTCTGTCTGTAATAACTTCAGTGTTCTTCTGAATCCTCATCTCATGAGCTTCATATCAATCCCTTGTTGTTCTATTTGTTTTGTTTCTCTCTCAATCAGGTAGATGGAGGACTCAGATGAATCCAATGGTGGCAACAAATGCACCACCAAGGCTAGAACTTTGAGAGCCAGGGCTAAGACCAACTCCACCCATAAGCATGAGTATCAATATCAATATCAGCATCAGCTCTTTCAATATTCAAACCAGTATGGGTTCTTTAATCACAACCAAATCCAATACCCAAGTTACTACCCAGCTCTTCTTCCTCTGCCTCCTCCAATACCTATTCAACTTGCTCTGACCCCACCTTTGCTTCAAAATCATAGCTTTAGATCAAAAACCCATTTGCAGAAACCTTCTTGTAATCTAAATAATCATCCTCTTCCTACCTCTTCTGTTAGTCAAGGACCTGTTGTCACAATCTCATCAGGTGACATTGCTTATCTAAGACAACCTCTCTAATTTTGTTCTTACTAAAATTTTCTTTCTCTCAATCATCATTATTACTATTTTTCCCCTTTTCCCATTGATGTTGTAGGGAAGTTTTCACATATAGTTTTTATGTAAAGATTATTGATAAAGTTTCTTTTTTTGTGTTTCAATTTTTAGTTTTGGCAACAGAGTCCTTTAGAAACTGAATTGTTGTCAAGTGATTGTTTCAATCTCTTTCACTATGTTATTTTATTTATTTTGGCATACTGTGATAATCTGATAACTATAGAGCAGCCCCATGAGCAATGAAGAAACTTTTTTTTTTGTTGTTGATTCTGATGCATAGAACTCAGATACAGTATGTTCTTGATTCTGTTGAAGCTCCAGTGTTTTCAACCTTTAGTATTAGATGATTTAGAATGAGAGCAAACCATATCTAATTAGTGAAAGAAATTAACAAAAAGGAAAAAGAAATTTAATTCCAGTGAATGTCCTGTTTCTTTGTGCTTGTGCATCCAGCTCCAGAGGGGCTGCAGCAACGAAAGAGCCCTCCTGTCAAAAGAAATGATGGAAGAACAGCTGTGCAATCCACCCCCCATTCCCAAGCTCTTATAGCTGCAAGGAGACCAGATTCTGGTGGTGTTGAAGGATCAGTTGTTACTCTTGTGGCCAACCATTTTCTTGTCCAATTCAATTCGTCGCAGAGAATTTTCCATTACAATGTAGAAATTTCTCCAAATCCTTCCAAGGAAGTTGCCAGGATGATCAAAGAAAAACTGGTCCAAGACAATTCAGCTGTGTTCTCTGGAACTTTTCCAGCCTATGATGGCCGGAAGAATCTTTACAGCCCAGTTGAATTCCAAAATGATAGGCTTGAATTCTACATGAGCCTCCCAATCCCAAGTAGCAAATCATCATTGCCTCTTGGAGAACTAAATGACTTTCAAGAGAAGCATCTGCAGCTCAAACTATTCCGGATAAACATCAAGTTGGCGTCGAAGTTGGACGGGAAGGAACTGAGCCGGTACTTGAGCAAAGAAGGTGATGATTGGATCCCACTTCCTCAGGATTATCTACATGCTTTGGATGTTGTTTTGCGCGAGAGTCCGATGGAGAAATGCATACCTGTAGGGAGATCATTCTATTCAAGTTTAATGGGCGGAACAAAGGAAATTGGAGGAGGAGCTGTTGGATTGAGAGGATTCTTTCAAAGTCTTAGACCCACACAACAAGGACTAGCTCTCAATGTAGATTTCTCCGTGACCGCTTTTCATGAAAGTATCGGAGTGATCCCCTACCTGCAAAAGCGTCTCAAGTTTCTGAGGGACCTTCCTCAAAACAAAACAAGGAGTTTGATTATTGAAGAAAGGAAAGAAGTGGAGATAACTTTGAAGAATATCAGGGTCTTTGTTTGCCACAGAGAAACTGTTCAGAGATACCGGGTTTATGGCTTGACTGAAGAAGCTACGGATAATATCTGGTTCGCCGACAGGGACGGGAAGAAACTGAGGCTGGTGAGTTACTTCAAGGATCACTACAATTATGACATAAAATTCAGGAACTTGCCATGTTTGCAGATTAGTAGAAGTAAACCATGTTATCTTCCCATGGAGCTTTGTATGATTTGTGAAGGCCAGAAGTTTCTTGGGAAACTGTCCGATGATCAGACAGCAAAAATTCTCAAGATGGGCTGCCAAAGACCTAAAGAACGAAAAACCATTATTAATGAGGTCATGAGAGGATCTGTTGGACCAACAAGGTGATTTCATAAAGTACCTTAATGAACTATGCACTAAAGAAAATTTTCCATGAAAATTGATTTCAATTCTGCACTTGATTTTTTCTAATTATTTGATCATCTTAATTGACAGTGGCAAGCAGAGCAGAGAATTCAAACTCAATGTTTCAAGAGAAATGACAAGACTGAACGGGAGGATCCTGCAGCCTCCGAAATTAAGACTTGGTGATGGTGGACTGGTAAGAGATCTGACTCCTTCTCGCCATGATCGGCAATGGAACCTTGTGGACAGCCATGTCTTTGAAGGAACAAGAATAGAAAGGTGGGCACTAATGAGTTTTGGAGGCACCCTTGATCAGAAGTCCAACATTCCAAAATTTATAAACCAACTATCACAAAGGTGTGAACAGTTAGGCATTTTTCTTACTAAAAACACAATAATTAGCCCACAATACGAGTCGACTCAAGTGCTTAACAATGTCGCCCTTCTGGAATCGAAACTGAAGAAAATCCAGAAGGCTGCCGCCAACAATCTCCAGCTGCTTATTTGTATAATGGAGAAGAGACACAAAGGATATGCAGATTTGAAGCGAATAGCAGAAACAAATGTTGGTGTTGTAAGCCAGTGCTGCTTGTTTCCGAACCTCGGCAAGTTGAATCCACAATTTCTAGCTAATTTGGCTCTCAAGATCAATGCTAAAGTTGGAGGATGCACAGTCGCTTTGTACAATTCGTTACCCTCGCAGATTCCACGCCTATTTCATTCTGATGAACCTGTGATCTTCATGGGAGCTGATGTAACTCATCCTCACCCTCTTGATGACTTCAGTCCATCAGTTGCTGCTGTTGTTGGTAGCATGAACTGGCCAGAAACAAACAAGTATGCATCACGAATGAGGTCGCAAACGCATCGACAAGAAATTATTCAGGACCTTGGTGCAATGGTGAAAGAATTGCTAGATGAATTTTATCAAGAAGCAAGAAAACTTCCCAAGAGGATAATATTCTTCAGGGATGGAGTAAGCGAAACCCAGTTCTACAAGGTGCTTCAAGAGGAGTTGCGGGCGATTCAAGAAGCATGTTCGAGATACCCAGGTTATAGACCTCTCATTACATTTGCAGTTGTCCAAAAGAGACACCATACAAGGTTGTTTCACTGTGAAACAGATGAATCTTCCATTCAAAACCAGTTTTACGGCGAAAACATACCCCCAGGAACAGTTGTGGATACTGTTATTACTCATCCAAAGGAATTTGATTTTTATCTATGCAGCCATTGGGGAGTAAAAGGAACAAGTAGGCCAACTCATTACCATGTCTTGTGGGATGAGAACCAATTCACTTCTGATGAATTACAGAAGCTAGTTTACAATCTCTGCTACACATTTGTAAGGTGCACAAAGCCAATTTCTTTGGTGCCTCCTGCTTACTATGCACACTTAGCTGCATACAGGGGCAGGCTTTACCTCGAACGATCGGAGTCAATGGCTTCCATGAGAAATGGTTCTAAGATCTCAAGAGCTGCTCCACCAAAGGCAACACCTCTGCCAAAGCTCAATGAGAATGTAAAGAATCTCATGTTCTATTGCTGAGTTTTGTTATATCTTCCACACTGATGTAGTTCCAATTTGGTATGTACAGTATCACTTCAGCTAGTTTTCAATTATTAGAACTTATAGGTAGGCAAATCAAGGATTAAATTGCTGCATTGGATGGTGAATTTAATAGGTGAATCAAATTATTATGAACCTTCTTATGGCCAAGTGTCACAAATCAATCCATTAGCTTTAGCTTAATGGTAGTCATTTTAGGGTTTTAAAGTTTTGAGATCAGATTTCAGTTAAAGCTAATTGCAAAAAAGCATCAGATTAAATATTACAAAAATTATAAAAAAAAATCTAAAATACCTGAAGAATTAATTGAGAAATATTTTTATAAAATTTATTATTAATTAATGAGTTTTTTTATATTTTAGGGGTTAAATAGTGAAATTTTTAATAATTAAAATTAATTAATTGATTTTTTAAAATTTTAAAAATATTTTAATTAATGAATATTTTTTATATTATATAAATTAAATAATAAATTTTTGAATGAAAATTATATATATTTTACATTTAAAATAATGTATTTGAAATTTTTAAGTAAGAATTTCATATTTTACTATAAGAACAGAAAGAATAGGAGAGAGAGAAAAAAAGGAAGAAAGAAGAAGAGGGGAAAGAAGGAAATGAAGTATTACAAAAGGCTGTGGCCATGCAATTGAAATGAAAGAAGGTGAGTGTGAATGGGCAATGGCAGTGGAAGCAGCTGCTGTAGTGCCAGCCATTTAATCACTGTACCAGTACTCTGACTTTCGACTTTCCCTTTTGTCTCTCTCTTTTTTTATTTGTTTTAATTTTTTATTATTTATTATTTTTATATTTTGCTGTTATTATTTGCATGAGATGAGATAAGAGTGACTGACTGACTCAAACTTTTAAGTACAGCACGGCCATGGGAATGCAGAATCCAGATGAGACATCTATCATAAGTACTCTCAGATTAACGTGGCCCTTTTTAGGATCATTTTCCTTTTCCCTCTCCTCTAATTCTCATCACTCTCTCTCTCTCTCTAAATTACTATTCAATTCTCATATTATAAAAAAAATTATTAATTTAAAAAAAAATTATATTAAAATTTTCTTAATATTTTTAAAAAAATTATTAATTAATTAATTTATTAATTTTAATCATTAAATATTTTAATATTTAATTTTTATATTTTAAAAATTTTATTAATTAATTATTTAATTTTATAAAAAATTTATTAATTAATGTATTTATATTAAAAATATTTTAACTTTTATTATAATAATTAATGATTAAAATTAATAGAAAAATTAATTGATAAATTTTTTAATAATATATTTTTTAAAATTAAAATATCAATTAATATTTTTTAAAAAAATTAAATAATAATTTTTTATTTTTTAAAAATAATTATTATTTGAGTTAAGAAAACATATAGGTTTTCAAATTTAGCTTGTAAAATTACATATTTAATATTAAATTGACATACTACTAAATAAAATTTGTAAAATTATAGTGATAATATTTTATTGTATTAATATTTATATATTTTTAAATAATTATTAAAATAAATTTAATTAAATATTAATTTTGTGTACGCACGTGTGCATATATATAGTTGTATGTAATTAGAGATAGTAAGACCGACCCAGCCCAGTGAACTCTGAGACCGGATCTCCACCTGAATCAGTCCACTTCTCTCCAACCCTGTCATGAGAAGAAATGACAATAGGCATGGTCACTTCGCAACCCTGTTCACTCACGCGCAGGAAGGAATTAAATCGTCGCCTGACACAGAGAGGGTAGCCGCATTATCCGTACGTATGGACCCATACAACAGCAAGTGTGGTCCTGTGGCAGAAAGGTCGTGACACGCTAAGGGAAAGGCGGGATAAAAAAGGGAGGCACCCTCCTCACAAACTAAATTTTATTTTTAGTATAGGGACCTCTTGTAAAATCTAACCTTTTCTTTTCTGGATCTTAAATTATCACTAAGTTTATATGTGGATTAAGAATATTTAAAAATAAAAAATATCGAGATAAAGATAAAAATATTAGAAAGACAAGCAACAATTTTTGAAATAATATACTAAAATTGTGGGTGAAATTTTAATTCTAAAAGTTTTGGGGCCATGGCCTCCAAAGCACAATGTAGTTCCACAGCTGCCCCCATCACACGAGCGAGGGAGGGAGAGAAATGGGAAGGTAATTATTGTTTGATTTACACTTGGAAATTATTTTATTAATAAAATGAAACCAAAAATAGAATCAAAACTAGCAAGCTGTAAATAAAATATAAATCTAAATAATGTAATTATTCTAAAATGAAAATAGAAAGACTGAGTTGAAAGTTCTGACAAACCTCTAGGAAAATTTTTATTATTAAATCTTTATACTTTTAAGAAAATTCAATACTTCATCAACTCTTTCAAAGTTATTCAATAAAAATATGTTCATATTTTATAAAATCAAATTATTTAATTATTTTCTCAAAAAATTATTAATTATTTTAAATATTTATATTATTTAATTTATTTGACTAAAACTAAAATGAATTGATTAATGATTTTAGATTAAACATTTCAATTTTATAAAATATAAAAAATTAAATTAAATAAATTTTCAATGTAAACGAACTTGTGAAATTTCTAAGAATCTAAAGATAAAATAGTAATTATTCCAATATCTTAAATTTTAACTGTAAAAATATTATATTTATTTTTAAACTATATAATAAATATATCCTTCGATTATTATTAAAATATCTAATAAAATTACTATTCGTTATGATTTTAAAATATGTGTTATGTTTTACTTGGTATATTTAGACTGATTTTAAAGTATAAGATATGTTACTTATTTAAATTTATTTGATATTTTAATAATATTTTAAGTCTAATAAATCTAAACGGAAAATTAAAATTGAAATATTTAGTAAGGGGTAAATGATATTTTCAGCAAAATTTCAACTAAATCTCGAGTAGGAGTAGGAGATCACTTTTCAAGATTTCTATGTTGAGTGTTGACACAAAGATCAAAGCAATACCAAGGGAGTAAAAAGGAGCAGGATTCCTTTTGTCGGTGACGGAAGAGAGTTCATGGGAAAGTAAAGGACCCGTAAATAATATCCAGAAGCAGCCGTATACATGAGAGAATCTAACAAACATATGATAATTTGGTTGCATTAGTGGTCCCATCAATTCTCCATCCTAAAATCCCATCAAATATACTTGTCAACTCAGACTTTTTCTTTGATCCAACGGACGGAAGCATCCTCCTACCTGCACCTAATGCCTAGCTAATACTGCCATTAGAGACTAGACCACCACCAAGTAAATGGTCTGGTCTGGTCTGGTCAGATAAAGGACCACTATCTTCTCACAAAATTTGTACAGTTTGATGTCTCCATGAGCTTGTATTTTGTATAGGTTTTTCAGTGCTGTCTAATGCCAAGTTACATCAGGTGACTTGAGGCATCTTGTTGCTTTTCTCCTAATTTATCTAAAATTATGAAAGGAAAAAATTATTTATTTCTGTTTTATTGTAACCAAATGAGACACTATTTCCAGCTGCTCGGGTGGAATCATTTTGAGAACAACAAAGAAATGAAGATAAAGAAAAGCATCAAGATTCAAGTTCTGCTTATGTACCTCCGAGCTTTCACTTCACCAAAAAGATGCTAATCCCTTGCTTTAGTATAGGTATGGCTTCGTGTCCTCTTCCATTTTCCAGCTGGGTAAACAGCAGCTTGCTCTGAGCTGCAGAACAGAAACGTGCTTGCTCTTATAGTTAAGAATAGAAATTCAGTTCTCTCTAAATTGAGCCTCCTTTGCATTGGGCTAACCCAATCTCAGTTGGGTCTTAAATGACATACCCAATTCTTAGTTTTAAGGTAAAACTAAGAATTAGGTGGTTAGTTTTACCAAGAGGCTCCTGTGTTGCCCAAAACCTCCCAAGTCATTTACAGTATATAGTGGGCTCTTAAGGAAGATGGCAGTACCTTGCAATAGAACATGAAAATGGGCTGAAACAGAGAAGGAGAGAGATTTTTTATGTAACCCAGCCATTACTCGATAAAAATAAAATAAAATTGCGCGGTAGTATAGTGCTAAAGAACCAAGGTGGTCCAGATTGCTAGAAATTCATAACATTGCAGCTTTCAAAGAGTCCATCCAGCAATCTGCCTTCCATGGTTCAGTGATTTCAACTTTGATCTTCATATGGATTGATAAACATATCTAAGATGACGTTTACAAAACAACTCAAACCAGAGTCGATAAAATTAATCAAAATGTCAAAATCAATGGAGCTTCATATATATGTCGTCATTATCCTTTACACAAGTCATTGTCTCCTTCAATTTACTCTCTCAGCCACCTCTTCCTATGAAACATGCAGATTATGCAATAAAGGGAAGGGATTACAGCATAAATTTAACTGGTAAATGTTAGAAAACATGTCCTGGTAAAGGTTTCTCAGCTGGAAGTTGGAGCAACTCACGAATCCCTTCACAAACCTGTGTGAAACCAACAAGAATGCTATTATTACTCAAATATCCTGAAAAATAACAATAACACTTTTTTACATTGATCAGGGGCAAAAAGCTTAAGGCAAGTTGTAAAACTGCTTTCATATTCAAATATCACCAAAAATGTCTTCTGACACAATTTAAATTTTGAATTGCACAGCAAAGGTTTCATGATGCAATCTTAATGCCACTGGAATTCAAGTAACCAAACAACTCTCTTAAATGGGACAAAATACCCTGGCACAAGGACTGAACTGGAAGTAGAAGCAGGAGCACATCAAATGGGAAAGCTGTGTGAAAGACGGGAATTGGGTGTTTGGGATCTTAGATGAAGGGATGGAAGAGCGAAAAAGCAGAAAACAACAATCGTTAGAAACACATACCAGCTTGATCTGAGCTTTAATTGATGCAATTTGGTTAGTGTACTCCTCTATTTGCCTGCAAATACAATTTACAGATTCTTTAGGTATAAATACATAATAAATTTAATGCATCCATGGAACTGGGTTATGTCAGGACAAGTGATACGCCAAAGCGTTGATACAAAAGCAGAGGCACAAGACAAGCCCACAGAACTAAAAGCAAATGACAGACCTAAGGGAAGCTAGCAGGGTCCATCGCCCACTTGAAATTTTAATTTGTAAGTGGAAGTAGGTTGAACATGAATTTGTTTTCAATAGACAGCCACATTTAACCTCCCTAGATTTTTTAGTAAAAATTTAAAAGGTTAATTTTACTTGTTAAGTATGCAATTTAGCCCCCACTAAATGTAAATGTTGTGTCCAGCACTGCTCGAAGCATCACATAACTACTGAATTATGTGAAAGTTGGTGATTGTAGCATTCTATTATACTGGTAAAATTATGTTTTGAGTTTCTAAAGACTAATCTTTGTTTGGTGGTGATAAAAAGGCTCATCATTAAAGGCGAATGATCCACAAATGGAATGAAGCCTTTGTTAAACCAGTGTAACTTAATGAACCAAATCTGGGGCATTGAGGTTTTCTACCCCAAAGCCAGTGCACCAACATTATAAATATTTCAGGTTTGCTCCACCAAGCACCAACTTCTGCCCCATATGCCCTTCAGAATCAGAGCACATTAAATGCTATCCCTAAAGTGATATATCATTACATGTTAGTAGCACAGAATTAACGCGACAGAACCCAGAAACTAAATAATGAAATTTAATTTACATATAGATAGTTATATTTGGTTTGATGAAGGTGTTTTTTTTTTTTTCATATTGCAAAATGAATATCATTGACCCCACAGCATTTGGTATTACAAACTAGATACATGATGTAACCCCTTATATAACAGCTGCTGCTAGAGAACATAACACAGTTATGGTTGGTATATATTTCTATCGAAACATTAACAAGTCATCTTTCTGTTTAGGTCTTCATCTGTTGCTCTTCGTTGTGGGTGCATGTGTCAAACACATACTTGCACAAAACTAGTTCATTTAACCGAGGGAAGTTGCATACCTGGCTATCTTTTCCTCCCTTTGTGATATGTAATTCAATGCTTCAGACCAGGTAAACTCCACATGAAATCCTAATCCAACGTCCACAAATATGCGTTGTGTATCTGGTCTGCAATATTCAAAAAATACCCATAATCCACAAACACCCTTCCCCATAAGCTACAAGAAAGTGGAGTATATCAAGGTAACCAAAACTTACACATCAGCTTGCATGTATACTTCAGAGCCAAGGTTAATCAATGTCCGAAGTCTGGTCACACTATTTTTCTCTAAATTTTCTATGTTTTTCCGCAAATCTGAGCTAGAAACAAAGTCAAGTAAATGTTGATAAATAGATGAAGTCATTTGCAACCCTAGCCTAAGTTTAGAAAAAGGAAGAACAAGCGAAAAAATAGTTTCTCGCCACCAGAAATTATAACAATTAAAAAGAATGAAAGGAAAAACAAAACATATAAGTCCATTAATTATAGTCATTTTGTAGAAGCATTAGTGCCTTAGGTCCTGCATCTTTGGTTGGTTTTGAGGAACCAAAATAAAGATGTCTCAAGTGCACAAGGCCCCTCACTTTTCAAGGACTGAGATCTGGCCATGAATGTAAAAGCCATCTCCTGTTTTTAATAGAAACTGTGACCTTCCAATCACAAAAAATAAGGTATTAAAACGCCTAAGAAACAAAACCGTTGCTCATAATGTTCCTCTTATCACATCAAAATTTAAGCAGCACAATTCTCATAATTGAGGAGATCAAATTAAAGCAAAACATTATAGAATTTTAATTAAAAGATGACTAATAGGGAAGGATACAAAGTCTTTTGTTGCTCGAAGACCTTGTCCCTGCCAAGTAAGAAAAGGAAAAATGGTTAAGATGCAATTGCCATTGCTTAAACTATAATTGCTTCCTTATTTGAGTCTAAATAGAACAAGTAAAAAAGCAGAATCCAAAGCATTTCCTTTCAGCAGCATATATTTTGAGGCAATCATTCTCATTTAAACTTGTTAAATTTAGGCCAGGCCTAACTCACTTCAAAAGCTAGCTCTAGCTCAAGGGGGAGGAGTGCCTATGGCCCATATAAGGAGCACATTACCCTTTCCACAACCAATGTGGAATTCAACGCCCTCCTCGTACCTAGAATTTTTACTGGTGCATGATATATTTATAGGAGGCCCAACATCGGATGGGAGGCTCCGATATTATGTTAAATTTATGTTAAATTTAGGTCAGGTCTAACTCAACCCAAAAGCTATCCCAAGGGGAAGGAGTGCCTATACGCCATATAAGGGGCATATTACTCCTTTACACAACCGACCGATGTGGGATTCAGCAAAACTTATGAATCTTGGTATACACCAATTCCAGCAGAAATTGCTAAAAAGTATCAACTAATTATTTGCATCCATCCTCCAAGAGAACTAATAAAATTTGAAAAACTCCAATTTTAGCCACCACAACATAAGTAGGTATTTCAAATAAAAATATCAGTTACACCAACAAAATGCAGTACCAAAAGCATATTCAAACTATGAGGCTAACACAATGGAATACATCAAGATTCCAAACAGACCGTGCGTAAATCTAGAAGGGGGCCAAAAACTGCTAATAAATGAGAAATTCATACAAAATATATGGACTGAGCCGTATTCATGTTCCTTATTAAAACAATATATACTAATCTCAAGAACAGATTCTATATAACAATTGCTACAAGTTATAAATAACTGAAACAAATAATTTTTTTCATTCAATCAATCAATAAAAATAGATTCAGAATTCCAAAATCGCATGCCCAAGGCTTAATTACCGTTCAGCAATAGCTCTAACAAGATCGGGTTTCAAACGACGATCGACAAATTCCTCAAATTTCTGTATTTTATCCTGACGGTAGCTTTCCATTTTCAGGTCCTATATATAACAAACCAATGTGGAGTTCATCCAGGCATTTTATCAAGCGCTATAACTGCAGAGAAACAAAACTACTATAGAAAAGTAAACAATATTCCACTGGAGACAAAGAAGAAAACTGCCGAAATAGAATAGGGAAAGGTTAAAAACCTGTGGTGGAGGAGCAGCAATGGATTAGTTGCAGATAGTAAACTAAAGACGGCTTCACTTGCGGAGGAGGAGCAACCTGGAAACGTGCCGAGGAGGAGCTGCACCGACTCTGACTGGCTACGTGCCGATGAGGAGCTGCAGATGCGATGATCGACGTGCCGCTGAACAATGAAGTGGATGCTGCTGGCAGCCCGCTTGCTGCGGTTTTTTTTTTAAAAGAGAGAGAAAGTTGTTTTTTTTATATAAGAAAGAGCGAGAGAGACAGTTACACGAAAAGTAAGATTTGGATCTTGTTTGGTTTGGGTTAATTCACAAACTTAACCGACGTTTGGGAAGGGTAGAGTAAAGAAGGTCTTGTATAGTTTTATAAAATATTTTTTTATTATTTTTAATTTATTAATTTTTTATTATTTGAGAAGGATGAAATATTTTTTAAGGTAATTGAAAATTTTTAAATAAAATATTCTCAATTTATTAATTTAGTGGGTTCAAATTAAAAGTTTGCTTTACTTTAAAAACCAATATTGTCTCCCAAACACTTTGAAAATTTTTTCATTACCTTAGAAAACATTCTTTCAGAAAAAAAAAAAAAAAACGTTTCTATGAATTATTTATTTGATTGTTATTTTTTCTTCACTTTCCAAAAATTGAAGGAGACAAAGGATTTCAATCAAACAAACAACGCCTTAGTAATGGTGCTGCTGTGCTGCGTTTTAGTTGAGATTTTTTTTTAATTATATAGCTTATGGGATTAAGAAAACTATTCTAGTTTTAAGAAATCGTTTATGTATTTAGTATTAAAATTTAATTATTTATTAATTTAATGAATAGGATTATATTGACATATAAAATTTGTTCTCAACGCAAATAATAAAATTATTATAATAAAAGTATTATAAATTTTGATAATAAATCAATTGTATTGACATATAAAATTTGTTAAAGATTTCAGTTTATGCAAAGATGATAGTTTTTTTTTTTTTTTGGAGTATAATAATATAACGAAGGAGATATACAATTGAGGAAGAGGGGAAATTTAGAGCAAGGGTAATGAAATATGAATGACCTATATATAAAGAGTAATAATATATTACCAATATGATATATTTTTTATTATTTAATCTTAATTAAAAAAATAAAATATATTAATAAATTTATATAGAAGTTTTCATAAAAATTTTAAGCAGTGGAAAATAATTTTTTATTTTGAAAATAAAAAATTATTTTTTAAAAAATAATTTAATTTTTTTTATTAAGTATATTTTTTTTAATATTCTAAACATTAAAAAATATAAAAAATATATATATTTTTCTAAAATAAACGGTCGCATTGTATCTAGATATTGAAATAGGGAGAGAGAGATGGGGTGTATTGATAATAACAATTAACATATAATGATATAGAGGTATAACAATTTATTGAAAATTAAAAAAAAAAAATATTAATACATGTGATGACTTCTGAGTTCACCTCATCCCAGCCTAGGGTCAAACCCAAGAAAATAGCCCATTACTTAGAGATCCTCAAGCCACTCACGTCAAATGGGCTCAGTCCGTTCAGCCTCACGACCGGGTTTCATCTGGCTTTCTCCACCAGGCCGGCCTTGTCTTCATTACACCTCGGATCGATTCCATTTGGGCCCTGCTTTGTTCCTATTCTCCGGTCCAGCCCGGAACCCGAAGGAGGATTCATCCATCCGCCTTGCAGACCCGCCTACCTGCGCACAGAGAGAATCAGAGACCGTTGCGCATGGAGCAGAGATCTGATTCCCTCGTACGTCCGTATCAGCATAGCAGTGACAGGTGGTCTAATGATACTCGTTCTGTTGGCACGTCACTAGCAGACAAAAGGAAACCTATAAAAGGAGAAATACTCGCCTCTAGGTTTAAGCCTTTCCTAAGTTTTACAGAGCCCATTGTAAAAACCCTATTTTCTGGATCTCAGATCATCAATTGGCGCCGTCTGTGGGAAACGAAGGAGATCTTTTCATCACCGGAGTTTCACTCTTAACCTAACCTACTGAGATCCACGATGGCTAATCACAATGAAAGCAACCTTAACATCCCAAATGACCTGAGCTCTGCTCAAGAGGGGCAGCAGTTCTCCTTTTCTAGCCCTACAACACTAAACAACCAAACACCCATTCCTCTCAATCCCTCGCCAAGTTTGGCAGGGAATGCTCCCACCGCTACCTTATCCAACCAAGACCTTCAAACCATGGCCCTCCAACTACAGAACACCGCCCACTGGTTAGGACAGATAATGCAACAAAGGGGCCTCAGCACCCCGATGAATACACTCCTAGTGGTAGAAGAACCCCAAACCAATGAGCCCCAACCTATCCCCGACCGCCTTCAAACCAGTAGCCGCGGTGCCGGGAAAAGGGAGAGAAGAGCCGGAGAAGAGGAAGAGCCAGAGGCCCGAATCCATGGAAGGAGGGTGAGGGAGATGATAGAAAATGATGAGGCTGACAACTGTTCCGTCGGGACAACCAGGTGGACCAGAAGTGAAGCAGAGGAGGAAGAATATCGCCTGGAGAAGAAGCCCAGGCCGGAAGATGAGGATGTGGACCAGAAGCTGCAGAAGTTGAGAGAGCAGCTCTTGGCCGAGCTGGGAAAGAAGGATCAAAGCCAAACCTTCCTGCCCACTTCTTCGCCTTTCTCGAAGTGGGTGCAGCAGGAGACTGTCCCTAAGAAGTTTATGATGCCATCAATGGCAGCCTATGACGGAGCCGGTAACCCGAGGGAACACGTCATGAACTACAAGACCTTCATGAAACTGCAAACTTTATCGGATGCCTTGATGTGTAAGGTATTCCCAACGACGCTCTCGGGGCCAGCGCGAGCGTGGTTCAACAGCCTAGAGACTGGAAGCATTGGAAGTTTTGGAGATCTGGCCACTCGTTTCATCAGCCGGTTCATCGCCGGGGTGCCAGCGGATAGGAAGACGAGCTATCTGGAAACAGTAAGGCAGAGACGGGAGGAATCGCTTAGAGAGTATGTAGCTCGTTTCAATACGGAAGCCCTGCAGATTCCCGAGCTCGATGAGGGAAGGGCGGTGGAGGCCATGTAGAAGGGGACGACCTCTGCCGAGTTCTTCGGCTCATTAAGCAGGAAGCCTCCGACCTCACTGGCCGAGCTAATGAAGAGGGCTGAGAAGTATATAAGACAGGATGATGCTCTAGTGACAAGCCGATTCGCCAAGGGAGTGGCAGGTAAGGAGAAAGCCCCGGAAGAAAGGAGGCAGGAGAAGCATGAAAAGAAACATGGCAAAAGGTCTGAGCCTTACAGACAGCCCTAGGAGCGAAGGGACCAAAGACCTCTTCCCCCTCGGGCCTCAGAGCAGAGGCTACTCCCTTCATGGGTTCCGGAGAAGCCGACCCCACTTAATGCCTCTAAAGCCGAAGTGCTCGTAGCCGTCCAAGACAAAGAATTCTTACAATGGCCCAAGCCCCTGAAATCGGAAGCCGACCAGCGAAATCTTGACAAATACTGTCAGTTCCATCGTACTCATGGTCACGACACTAATAACTGTTTCCAGTTGATTGCAGAAATCGAGAGGTTGATAAAGAGAGAGCACCTGAAGAACTTTGTAAAGAAACCGGAAGGACAAAGACCTCAACCCAATCCGGCAGTCCCAACGCCAAGAAGAGCAGGAGCTAACGCTGTGAATGACGGGTCCAGTGGAACCATCAATATGATCGTAGGAGGCACAGGAGGTCGGATGAGCCGAAGGGGGAAAAAGAGAAACCGAGAGGGAGAAAACAGCAGTGTTGAGGTCATGCAGATCGTCGAACACTCTTTAGCAACCATCACTTTCTCCTCGGAGGACGCTCAGGGTGTTCAGATGCCTCATGACGACGCCCTTGTCATTGAAGCTGTCATTCACAACTACTGGGTAAAGAAGATCTTGGTGGATGACGGAAGCAAGGTGAACCTGTTGCCTTATCGAGTCTTCCAGCAGATGGGAATTCCTGAAGAGCAACTGGTTCGGGATCAAGCCCCGATTAAAGGGATTGGAGGAACACCAGTGACGGTGGAAGGGAAAATAAAGCTAGCCCTTACTTTGGGAGAGGCTCCGAGGGCTCGCACCCATTATGCGATGTTCCTGGTGGCTAAACTCCCCCTGAGCTACAACGCGATCCTGGGGCGACCTGTGCTGTTCGACTTTGAGGCCGTCACCAGTATCAGATATCTGGCGATGAAGTTCCCAACAGAAGCAGGGGTGGGGATAGTTCGGGGAAGCCAAGAGGAAGCAAGGGCAGTATACCTGGCTACAGTAGCAGAGCCGAGCATAACAGAGGAAGGGATGGATTCAGAAGTCTTAGAGGTCAGGGACGAGAAAACAGAGGCAAGGACAGAGCCGGTAGGAGAACTGGAGACTTTTCCATTATCAGAGGGGGAAACAGATAAAGTCTTCAGTCTCAACGCCGGCCTCACAAAAGAGCAGAAAACCAAGGTCATGACTCTGGTCCGAAGTCACGCACCAAGCTTCGCCTGGAAGCCTTCTGACATGCCCGGAATTGATCCCGAAGTGATGACACATAAGCTGAATGTCCTCCCCGAAGCCAAACCAGTGAAGCAGAAGAAGAGGGTGGTAGGAAGGGAAAAGCAACAGGCTACCAGGGAGGAAGTACAGAAGTTAGAAGAGGCAGGCTTCATTAGGGAAGTCATGTACCCGCAGTGGTTAGCTAATCCTGTACTAGTCAAAAAAGCCAATGGCAAATATAGGATGTGCATAGATTTCACTGACTTGAATCAGGCTTGCCCTAAAGATTGTTATCCCCTCCCTAATATTAATAAAATGGTCGATTCTACGGCCGGTTTTGATTATATGTCGTCTTTGGACGCAATGTCTGGTTATCATCAAATCCCAATGGATAGGTCGGATGAAGAAAAGACCTCGTTCATAACAGAAGATGGGACTTATTGCTATAGAGCCATGCCTTTCGGATTGAAAAACGCAGGGGCAACTTACCAAAGACTGATGAACAAAATCTTCAAAGAATAGATCGGCAGAAACGTAGAAGTTTACGTGGACGACATGGTGGTCAAGAGTCTAACTTTCCAACAGCACGTGGCAGATTTGAGGGAGGTGTTCGGAGTGTTAGATCAGTACAGAATGAAGTTGAATCCAGCAAAGTGCGCCTTCTTCATCAGAGGAGGAAAATTCCTGGGATACATGGTGAGTGGGAAAGGCATCGAGCCCAACCCGGAGAAGGTAGAAGCCATACTAAATATGTCAGAACCGACCTGCGTAAGGGACGTCCAGAAACTGACCGGGAGAGTAGTGGCACTTAATCGATTCATGTCAAGGTCGGCAAAAAAGTGTTTACCATTCTTCAGGAAGTTGAGGAAAGTGCCAAACTTCGAATGGACAGAAGACTGTCGAGAAGCCTTCAAAGAACTCAAAAGTTATCTCAGCTCGCCTCACGTGCTTAGTAGTCCCATAGAAGGTGAGGAACTTCTGATATACCTGGCAGCCTCTGAACAAGCAGTTAGAGCCGTATTGGTAAGGGTGGAAGAAGGAGAGCAGAAGCCTGTTTTCTATGTCAGCTAGGTGCTTAAAGATGTCGAGGTCAGATATTTGAATATTGAGAAGATAGCGTATGCTCTACTGCTGGCAGTCCGGAAGTTCAAGGTTTACCTGGAAAGCCACCAAGGAGTAGTGATGACAGATCAACCATTGAATAAGATTCTGCATAGACCAGAGACCTCAAGTCGGATGCTAGCGTAGTCCCTTGAGATCAGTCCTTACTGCCTAGAGTACCGATCTCGAACAGCTATAAAATCTCAGGCCCTTGCCGACTTCATAGCAGAGTGCACATTCAGTAAGGAACAAGGAGAATCATCTTCAGAAGTATCAAGGAAGGAAAGAAAGGAAGAACTCTTCCAAAAGTTCAACTGGAAGTTATATGTGGATGGGGCTTCAGGCGCCGGAGGCAGCGGTGCAGGAATAATGCTTAAGGGGCCTGGAGAATTTAAGGTTTGCTACGTCCTGCGCTTAGGATTCAAGGCCTCCAATAATGTGGCGGAGTATAAAGCCCTAATAAACGGAATGATGGTGGCAATGGAGGTAGGAGCAACCGACCTCGAAGTAAATAGCGACTCACAACTGGTGGTCAATCAGATAACTGGGGCATATCAGGCCAGGGATCCAACCATGCAGAGTTATCTGGCAAAAGTAAAAGCAATAGAGGCTGAGTTCATAGATCAGGGAGTTACCATCAAATTTCAAAGAATACCACGAGAAGAAAATGAGGAAGCAGACCTGCTTAGCCGGTTGTCCAAAGAAGAACTAGAACAGCTCCCCGATGAAGTGTACATACAACATGTCCATACCCCTGCTTTTAGCAAAACAAACACGGTGCTGCAGGTGGAACAAAGCCCGACTTGGATGACCCCATACCTAGAATACCTGGAGAAGGGAAAGCTTCCCGAGGATAACGACGAGGCCAGAAAGATAGCAACTCGTGCCGCCAACTATCAAGCAGTAAGGGGGACCTTGTACAGAAAAGGGAAGTCCAGCCCGTGGCTCCGGTGTGTAAGCCCGGAGGAGGCTACAAAGGTGATAGAAGAGATACACAGGGGAATATGTGGAGCTCACGAAGGGGCAAGGACATTAGCCAATAAAATATTCAGGCAAGGGTACTACTGGCCCACTGTTAAAAGGGAAGCAGAAGAGTTCGTCCGAAGGTGTGACGTATGCCAAAGATTTGCTAATGCCATCAGAGTCTCAGCCACTCCTCAAGCCAGCATATCCAGCCCATGGCCATTCTCACAATGGGGAATAGACATCCTAGGACCCTTCCCCAAGACCACGGGGCAGAGGAAGTTCGTGGTGGTGGCTGTAGAATACTTCTCAAAATGGCCAGAGGCAAAAGCAATAGCCACGATTACAGCTCGCAAGATGATAGACTTTGTATGGGGAAATATCATCTGCAGATTTGGCATACCAAGAGTGCTTATCTCAGACAATGGCAGACAGTTCGACTGCAGCACCTTCCGAGCATTTACGGCAAACATGGGCGTATGGCACAAATTCTCCTCCGTAGCTCATCCTCAAACTAATGGTCAAACAGAGGTTACCAACAGAGCTATCCTCCAGGGATTAAAGAAATGGCTAGATGGGGCAAAGGCGAACTGGGCAGAAGAGCTCAACAGTATCCTATGGGCACTCCAAACTACCCCTAGAACGTCCACAAAAGAAACGCCCTTTGCACTTGCTTACGGCACAGAAGTCGTAGTCCCAGTCGAGCTGCAAATCCCCACCCATCGAGTCCAATTTGTTAGCGAGAACAGTAACGACGACAAACTAAGGAGCAACTTGGACGCTCTCGAAGAAATTAGGGAGGAAGCACAAGTCCGAGCTGCCGCCTATCAACAACGGGCAGCTCGTTACTATAACCAAAAGATCAGGGAAAGAAGTCTAAAGGTAGGGGACCTAGCCCTCAGAAACTTGGAAGCCACGGAAAAAAGAGCTGCAATGGGTAAGTTGGCACCGACCTGGGAGGGCCCATTCAGAATAACAAAAGTGGTCAGGCCGGGAGTATACCGAATTGAAGATATGCAGGGGAACCCTGAGCCCCATGCTTGGAATATCCAACACTTGAAGAGGTATTTCCCTTAAAATATTTGTAAAGAAAAATATTATACTCTGAAAAACACAACTGAATAAAATAACGCCATTCTTTATATGATAATGTTATTTCTATTATGAATGTCACTTTTCAAAAGGAAAAACAGAATATGAAGACCCTGTGGCAGAGAAACCTCAGGGGTAGAAGACCGGGATCCCTAAGAACTCCCGGAAAAACAAAACAAGAACGGCCGGTGAGGATCTTAAAAGACCTCCCGGAGCATGAAGACCGAGATCCCTTAGAACTCCCGGGAAAACAAAGAAGACCGGGATCCCTAAGAACTCCCGGGAAAACAAAACAAAAACGGCCGGTGAGGATCTTAAAAGACCTCCCGGAGCATGAAGACCGGGATCCCCTAGAACTCCCAGAAAAACAAAGAAGACCGGGATCTCTAAGAACTCCCGGGAAAACAAAACAAAAACGGCCGGTGAGGACCTTGAAAGACCTCCCGGAGCATGAAGACCGGAATCCCCTAGAACTCCCGGGAAAACAAAGAAGACCGGGATCCCTAAGAACTCCCGGGAAAACAAAACAAAAACGGCCGGTGAGGATCTTAAAAGACCTCCCGGAGCATGAAGACCGGGATCTCCTAGAACTCCCGGAAAAACAAAGAAGACCGGGATCCCTAAGAACTCCCGAAAAAACAAAACAAAAACGACCGGTGAGGATCTTAAAAGACCTCCCAGAGCATGAAGACCGGGATCCCCTAGAACTCCCGGGAAAACAAAGAAGACTGGGATCCCTAAGAACTCCCGGGAAAACAAAACAAAAACGGCCGGTGAGGATCTTAAAAGACCTCCCGGAGCATGAAGACCGGGATCCCCTAAAACTTCCGGGAAAACAAAGAAGACCGGGATCCCTAAGAACTCTCGGGAAAACAAAATAAAAACGACCGGTGAGGACCTTAAAAGACCTCCCGAAGCAGGAAGACCGGGATCCCCTAAAACTCCCGGGAGAACAAAGAAGACAAATCCTAAGCTACCGATGAAAAATCAAATTTCGACCTCCCGAAGGAGCTCGGGGCGCAATAACCAAGAGCGCCACAGCCCCAGGCCAATCTTCAAAAGCGAGCTCGGTACAGCATCCACCTCGCAAATTGACCTCTGGCGCTGAACTAGCTAGCCTAGAAAGAGGTCCGAACAGCAAAGAGTCTGGACAATACTCAGGGGTACAAGAAGCGTTGCAGATTGTAGGTATAAAAGCCTAAGCAAAAAGCAAAGAATCGATCTCCCAACTCGGATAGACTCGCAGCATGCAACATTCAGGAGGATAAATACGGGCAAAGGATCGTGTTCCTAGCTCGAGCCAGTCGGTCATGAACAAACATTTAGCAAAGAACAACCCAAGCAGAAGGAAAACGACAAAAGCCGACCTCCCCGTCCCAGTAGAGCACGAAGATTAAGTGGCACCACCCAACGAAAGGTCACTTCGAAGAGGACCAGACAGCCGAGCTCACAACTAAAAAAGCAAAGTAAAATCACCTAAGAGGAGGCCATGCAAGTACAAATAAAATACAGGGATCCACTCCCTCACTATTCATGTAATAAATATTGAGGAAGTAAAAGGGCAATCCGAGGAAAATCTAATGGCACGAAACAGATAAAACTTCAGCTCCAGTCCCCGTCAAGACAGAACTAGAGGCAGAAAGGCGAGTCCTGCGCATCATCACGACAGGTACATGATTCGACTCACTATTACTCAACAGAGGCTATGTGCCCGAGCTCACATTAATAAAGTAACAAGGATAAAAACTTATAAATTGAACGACTCAAAAACAAAGCTCATAAAGCATGGTTAACCCAGCTCGGAAAGAGCTTACGAATAACTGAATCCCCGGTTAAAATTTTCAGTCTTGATTAGCTGAGCGCCAAAAGATGAAAAACGATGTAGTTAATTCTTTACAAAGCTTATTAAGCACGGCTTAAGCATTTCTTGTCAAAATCATCAAATTTAAACAAGTCAGACTGTTTAAACAGAATAAGTAGTCAGGCCTAATGAGGCTGAAGCAACAGGCAAAGTAAATGTAAGTGAAATTTCATTAAAGACAAAAAGATATTACAACTTATTTATCTGTTGAGTTTGAAGGACAAACAGTCCTTAAGGGACTTACATTTCTCGGAATGTCATCGCCTATAGTATCTTTATTTACATTTACATCTGAAGGAGATCTGGCACCCTTCAACTCAGATCTCCCAACGCCAATAACAGGCACGATCTCCAACCCTGGGCCGGGGTCTCCCTCTTCAGGCTCGGGGTCGTCACCTTCAGTTCCGAAGTCCTCCATATTGTCCCCCTGTTGCTCGGACTCTTCCCTAAAAGACCCAGCTGCAATGCGAGAGGTTCCTCTAGGCAAGGGGAAATCATCTTCCCCGTATAGCACATCCTCGCCATCAGAATCCATTTCTCTAGCTCGAAGTTCTGCCAGAGGAGTATCAGGAGCACGTCTGACTTCTCTTAAACCCCTATTGTACCCAAACCTGAACATGCGGAAGGCTTTTTGCCAAATAGCAGTCTTCATCTCCGCAGAGGCTTTATACTCGTCCAGATGCGACTCACAGGCCTCAGCTATAACCGCCTTCAATTCAGAGGAATCCTTATAGTCTTGGAGGTGAGCTTCACAGGCCTGCTCAATCTTTCTTTTCAGCTCATCCGACTCCTGATACTCCTCCAGACGCTTCTCGCACTCCAGCTGGATCTTATCCTCAGCCTGTCTAGCCACCTCGAGCAGGGCCGAACATTTACGTTCTAAAGCCCTGACTTCATGGCTAAGCTGTTGATTACGAAGCGTAGACTCCTCGACCGATGAAGCCAGGTCTCTGATACGCTCAGAACTCGTGCTCAGCTCCTGCTCAAGGACCTCCACCCGAGCCAAGGCCCCCTCCTTTTGAATATTCACCTTATTCAGGTGAACTTGAAGCCCCTCAAAATCAGCCTTCAGGGCCTCATACTAGCACTGGATCTCCTCCTTCTGGCTTATAGCCTCATCCCTTTCACGAAGGGTCTCCACCAGGGAGGACAGCTGCTTCAAAACTTCTTCACTTTGAATCTCTGCTGCAGCCGCCCTCTCATCAGACTCCTTGAGAACCCTGCGAGTATGAGACAACTCTGCCTCCAGGGACTTGGTATGCTCTTGCGCCTCAGTCGTTCTCCCGTCAGCTCTTTTGAGGGCCTCCAATGCAGAATGCAGCTCCGCTTGGAGGGACTGGGTATGAGCTCGAGCTGCTGTAAGGTTGCCTCTAGCATCACTAGTTGCGGACAAATTCTCCTCCAGACGCGCCTCCTCTATCCGGCGGTCCACAGATTCCCGGAGGGAGTGATCGCGGGCATCCACCTCCATGAAGAGGCCCATCACCTAAAACAAAGGAAAAAGCTGTTAAAACAAAGAAAACCAGAATGAATACAAAGGAGGTAGCTTAGCTTACCATCAGAAGCATCTCCCTGATCGTGTCTCCGAGCTCCCCGCGAGGTCGGGAACGGAACGCTGCTTGCTCCCTAGTAGAGCTGGCTAAAAGACCAGTGAGAGCAAGCAAGCGCAGATCCGAAGCCTCCAAGACGCCACCGAACATCCGTTCCTTGACAATCTCAGCAACCACGCTCGCTGGGGACTGATGAGTGATATCCTCTGCATTCAGAATGTCGTTATCAGGAGCGGACAGCAGTGGTATCACAGGGACTTCTTTCTCTTTTCCAATAGGAGGGAGAGCTGGAGCTGATCCCTTGGAAGCTTTGGATTTTTTCCGAGCTGGAGCTCTCTTCAGGGGCATCCCTGGTAGGAGCCTCCGGGACACTATCCTCAACAAGAATGATCTCCAGTCCTGTCCCGGGAGCCTCCTCTTCAATAACAGGGGATTCAAACCTTCCCCTTGGTGCCTCCTCAAAAGGAAGAGCAAGATCCGCCCTCGCTTGTTTGATGTCCCCAGCCTGCTTCACAACAACTAGGGGAGCTCCCTCCGCATCCTCCGTAGAACCCTGACCAGACTCTGACTCCTGAACAGGTTTTAGAGCAGGAGCCGACCTGCCACGGCCAGACGGCCGAGAGGACTTGGCACCGTGGGAGCTCGACTTAGGAGCTTTAGAGGAAGCTCTGGCAGGAGGTCGCCTAACCTTCTTGGCAGAAGCAACCTGAGCCACCTCTGCAGCGACCTCAGACACGCGGCGCCCAGCCAGAAGGGCATCTAAGGCGACGTGCATACTCTCCCGGGACGAACTAAGTTCTTCGGGGGCTTGATCTCATCCATTTTAACGTTAGAAGCTGCCAAAAAAACACAAAATCAGAAAGAGTTAGCGTACTTTCTAATATCACTTACGAGGAAAAAGCGGAGTTGCTAAACAAGGCATTATACCTGTGTCCCGGATATCCCTAAGATTAGACACGAACATACATCTCTCGACGTCATACTTCTTGTCAACAGAAGTCAGTCGAAGATACCCCACCTGCTCGGTGAGGCTTAGTTGGGGCAGGTCGTTGATGCCCGGGGGGACATCCTCCCAGTCTAGCCCCACTCCCCACGACAAGTCGGTCTCTTTTCTCAGCTCCGCCACAAGGAAATTCTCTACCCATCCCTTTATTGAGTCCTTATAGCCCGTGAAAAGAGACAATCCACCACGGGGGGAGAAATAGTAAAAATTCTGAGTCGCGCTAAAAAGGCGGAAGAAAGTGACAAATAGACACGCTGTGGGTGTAAAACCCCAACTCAAGCAAATGGATTCAAAACAAGCCATGAACAAAATGGAGTTTGGGGACAACATCCGGGGGTTATCCTAAAGTACCGGAAAACCTCGATGAAGAAAGGGGTAAAAGAGAAAGTCAGACCGAAATCCCTCTGCTTAAGGAAGAAGATTATGCAACGACCCCTTTGGGGATCTACCAAGCCAGGAGGGGAAAGGTTTGGAAGAACTATCCTTTCATTTCGGAGAGGAGCTCGAATAAGGTAGAGCGGAGTGTCTAAGTAACTCCGAGAAATATACTTAGTTAGGGAAGAAGGAGTAATGTGCGACTCGAGATTAGCAACATCGGGAAGCTTAGGACCCTCCATGGAAGAGTAAGGGAGCGTACCTGAAACGCAACAAAGTCGAAAAAGCAGAAGTCGAAAGAAAACAGAGAGCAGACGAGAACAAGTTTCTTCAGAAGATATAAAGAATTCGAAATGAAAGGCAATAATGAGACGAAGCGTTGCTCTGCACAATTTTGTCTTGGAGCGGCGCAGTCATTAACTACTCTCGAAGTTTACCCCCTCATCAGTTAGACAATAACTGACGAGAAAGTAAAGGGGCAATGATGACCGCTGGATTCTCCTCACCCGGTCTAGGGCCAAGCCCATGGCAATAGCCTGTCACCCGAAGGCCCACATGCTATCTGCATAAAACAAACCCAACTTGCTCAAACATTAAGACCGGGCTCCACTTGGACCTCTCACTCAGTGATAAGAACCAAGCCTGCTCATCACCTAAAAAGATCAGGAGCTTGGCTCACAGGTTAAAAACAGAGCTCACGGTTACGACTAGCCCAGCTCGGAAAAAGATAAATAAAAAGCTCAAAGATGCAAGCAGATGGAAGCATGATAAAGACCAGACCTGCTCATTACCTAAGAAGGTCAAGAGCTCGGCTCACAGGTTAAAAACAGAGCTCACGGTTACGACTAGCCCAGCTCGGAAAAAGTAAGTCAAAAGCTTAGTTGGCTAAATGAACTCTAGTTCTGAACGACTAAGGGGGCGAGAGGGAAAAAGCAATACAGCAGATCTCTCGGGAAAAGTTACGGAGCAAGCAATCTAAGTACTTCATTTATGACAAGGAAAGAACAGCTCAAGTATGAACGCAAAACAAAAATTTTATTAAAAGAAAAACACATTACAGCATGTCACAAATACCAACACTACGGGATAAAAGGCTATCCTTAAAGGATTTACATGCCCAGATACATCATCATCTACGTTTACATCACTGTCGCCTATCCCACTATCCTAGCTTTCGATTCAGACGAATTCTCATAGTTCGGAAGATGAGCTTTGCAGACCAGCTAAGCTCTGTCTCGTTATTATAGGGGAACTGAACAGGCCGATTCCCATAAGCACCCTTCACTGTTCCGTCATAGGTAGGCGTTCTGAAGAGCAATGGAACAAGTGAATGTTGCAAATCTACACCCAAGTGTGATGCACAATACACTCGTGCACACCCAGGAAAACTAGCGAAACATTCTGAAGAGCAATGGAACAAGTTAAACTTTCAATATCTTGAAACATATGTGGAAAGGCATCATCAGGAGGTGGGGCAGGCTTTGTTCCTGTCGACCTAAAGTCCTCGATTGATCTCAAAGTCCGAGAGGACCTGAGAGTTCGAACAATTAGAGCAGCTGAGACTGACTTGACACTGATGTACAGCCTTGAAGATTTGGAACCTCGAGAGCTCGACATGGAAGCCCGAGCTGGAGCAAGGGAAGGGCAAACCATACCCCTTCCGCACAACAAAGAAAACTAAACCCGCATCTTTCGGGAGATTGGTTGAACAAGAAGAAGGAAGATCGAAAAGAGAAATCTCGCTGTTTCGTTAAGGATCCCAAGGATGAGAAGGAAATGTTAGTAATATATAGTCAGAGGCTGAGCTTTTAATATGAAACAGGGCGACTTTATACTCTAGGCTAACAGCATCATAATCCTTAAAGGCTATTCACCAGAAAGGAAAGAAAGCGTATCGGGAAGATAAAAGCAAAAAAGCGAGGATAACAGTGCGCACAAAGAGTAGAGGAAAGCTAAAAATATAAAAAAAGACAGAGAAGATTTAAAGCTATAAGTGACAATAAGATGAAAGGGCAAGCCGAATTCAAACAGACGCGGTCATAATGATTCTAGGGGTTTACCCCCTCGACAGTTGGGGCAATAACTGCCGAGAAGGTAAAGGGGCAATTGATGACTTCTGAGTTCACCTCACCCCAGTCTAGGGCCAAGCCCAAGAAAATAGCCCATTACTTAGAGATCCTCAAGCCACTCACGCCAATTGGGCCCAGTCCGCTCAGCCTCACGACCGGGCTTCATCTGGCTTTCTCCACCAGGCCTGCCTCATCTTCATTACACCTCGGATAGATCCCATTTAGGCCCCGCTTTGTTTCTATTCTCCGGTCCAGCCCGGAACCTGAAGGAGGATTCATCCATCCGCCTTGCAGACCCACCTACCCGCGCACAGAGAGAATCAGAGACCGTTGCGCATGGGGTAGAGATCTGATTCCCTCGTACGTCCGTATCAGCGAAGCAGGGACAGGTGGTCTAATGATACTCGTTCTGTTGGCACGTCACTAGCAGACAAAAGGAAACCTATAAAAGGAAAAATACTCGCCTCTAGGTTTAAGCCTTTCCTAAGTTTTACAGAGCCCATTGTAAAAACCCTATTTTCTGGATTTCAGATCATCAACATGAAATGAAGGAGAAAATGTTAAAAAATAACATTAATATATAGTATTTTTGTTAAAAAAAATAAAGGTATAATAGTAAAAAAGGGTAAATTTTGAATTTTTTTTTTTTTGACATTTTCCCTAATAAAAACAAGACTATATGCGAAAAATATAACATAAGATTTCAATAATATATTAAATGTCATAAGATAATATTTAAATAGTAAAATATATAATAGATTGGTAATTATTATGAAAATAATAAATATAACAATAAGAGTATTTTATTATAGCAATAAACTTTAAAATTAATTTTTTAGAGAAACTACCTAAACCTTTTAATTCGGAATGATTAGATAGTCGTCAGAACCCGTCCGATAATCTTCCTGTGCGAAGGTATTCAAAATCAGAGATGGGCTCAGCCTCAGCTTGGAATCTAAATCTTGATTTCAAAATCATTATTCGGGCCTCTTTTAGATTTTTGTTTTTTGTTTTTTTTTTTGTTTTCTAACGTAATGTGATTTTTTAAAGTTTAAAAATTTTAAATTTATGTTTAGGTGAATAGATGGTAGGATCCCTATTTTAAACCCCACTAATTTAATTTGGTAAATGGAGAAGGTGGTATGACAGTCAACAAAATTAAGGCTGGATTTGTTCATGAAAGATATTTTTTTAAAAAAAAAATCATAATTTCTGGTATTTAAAATATATAAAAAAATTAGTTAATAGAAAATATTTTTTAATAAAAAAGGTGTAAGAATGTTAATAATGTATATACCTATCAAAATTAATTATTAACGTGTAAATAGATGTAAATACAATGATTGTGTTGAATAATTTTATTTTTCCAAATGCAAAGCAGTTTCGTGAATATGGGATATGCAGTTCAAACAGGTAAAACAAAGAATCCATATAAGCCACTTCCCCTGTAAAAGCATTAGCAGAAATACTGCATCAAATTAACTCAAAGGCAAAAGAAATAGATCATGGAGGTGCTCCAGTGAACCTCCAAACTCTTAAAAATAAGGATCAAAGATACCAAGAAGCAAATATCTTTATTAATGACAGAAGGGGCATGGAAGATCAAGAACCAGGTATATAGAAACATGAGGCCTTACCTGCAACTAAGAGGAACTGAGAACTATTAATGATGGAGTCCAGGAATTTATTGCCTCATTTGAAGCCGGAAGAATCCTGTCAAACCATAAAAGGAGATACACCATACATATCCAACAAGATCAAATTAACCTTAAAAGTATTATATTTTTATCCAAGTAGGCAACATTATTTTTGCTTTTGTCTATGTAGAGTTTATTAGATAAAAGTGAAATCAATTGTTTCCTTTCATATCATTAATTTTCAGGGAACATAAATCCAAGAAATAAGAAAATTCAAAGTACTAATATCCAAACTAAACCTGACAAGCCAAGCATCGAAGCGAATGTGAAATTATGCAACAATAGACACAATCTGGGAGAGGCAGAGAACTGAATATCAAAGTTAGCAAACACCGAATCATCTAAAGGGCACAAGGATTAGGGATCACAGCATTCAAGTGGACTTCCTTATAGTTCACAGTTAACATCAAGTTCCAAATATAACGCAGAAGAAATACCAGTCACATTCAACAAGAAGTTTTTGTACAATCAAAGATAACAACATTTACAAGGAAATGGGACTAATTAAATTGTAATCCTTTGGAACTCGATTGGATTAGCCTTTGGTAGCAAATGCCTAATCTTGAGGATCTTATAAAAGAGAATAAATAGCATTAAGATAAAAAAAATCATACCCTAAGGTGGCTTGTGAAACAGTGGATTTGTTTTTAATTAAATATGTTATACAGATATAAGTTTATCTTCAAGTGATGTAATGTTTCGAAACATACCCACCTCAGGATGAGAAAGGAAATTTTATTATTAATAAGAAAACTGAGAATTAAACAAGAAGAATCAAAATTTTATTATTAATAAGAAAACTGAGAATTAAACAAGACGAATCACCACTTTAGGTAGAGAAAAACTAATAAAAAAGACTGGTAAATTTGTGCCTTTGTCTCAAAAGAAAGGTTGCATTTGCACCAATCTTACAGCAGAGTTTAGCTGCATTCAGGATTCTCTATAAAGATCATGCAAAGATCTTCTGAAGGTGGAGGGGGAGGAGGGAAGGAATAATGAAATCTTATGCAAAGATTATTATCTGATTTCTAATGAGCTGAATCTGTCTCTTGTCGGGGAATACTTTCAAAATGCTACATTTGTATAACCATGAATCTCTGCCCACAAACCTAAATGACTACTGGATAATGACAACACATAACAATGAAGACCCAGAAAGACATTGATTACATGTCTGATCAGGACATTAGGTCCTTGTAATTGTCTATACCACTGCTCCAGATACAAGAACATATCCAAAACTGATTATCCTTCCAAAACTACTTGGATAGATATCCAGTCATAGAGAAATCCTTAAGATTCCGTGCCAAATCCAACTAAATTCTGAATAATATAAATGATTCTGTTTAATCTGTTAGGCATGTTTGATAATACATATGATGAATTAGTTCAATTTACGGCATAACCATTTCTCACTTACAGTGTCATTAAGAGAGAGAGGGAGAAAGAGAGAGAGAAGCTCAAATAATTTTTTTAATACTCCCTCCGTCCCACAAACCTATTTGTTACTTCACTTGAATAAAGACAATATAGATAATATAGTTAAAAGCAATAAATTTATATTACCTTTAGTAATATACCCTCTACTCATATTATTCAATTACTAAATTATTCATGGAACCAATAAATTTTAGTTTTTCAATGTATATTAAATAGGTGTACATTAAGAAGCTAACCAATAAATTACTATCTAAAAAAAAATTTCCTATAATTTGGGACAGATTAAAAAAAAAAAGAAAACAAAACTATCTTTATAGGATGGAGTATACAAGAGTACAATTTGGGGAATTCAATATGCAATCCTTGGTCTGCAATTAAGCAAATTTCCATTTACAATTGGTGCAAGAATTTTCATCAGATTATTGTCAATAACTCTTAAATTCATTTAATTATACGAGACACTAATTACAATCCAACATCAACATTTTGATGACATAATTTTGTAGTCGCCAAACATACAAAGTCCAGCAAATAGTGGACACTATGCAAAGGACAAGAATACTAAATATGAAAGACCAGAGAAATTAAATTTCCACCCAAGAAAAATAAATAGAAAAGAAAAAATAACTTTAGTTCTCCAAAGTGTACCTTCACCGAGTACCACTCTTTACATCTGCTTGTAATTATCAAACTTCATACATCTTTCCTTTCCTTTTCTTGTCTATGGATCACTAGATATCTAAAATATGACCACCTGCGTTTTAGTAACGTTTCTATAGCAGACCAGAAAGTCGCTTGATGTTATTGACAACTATAAGCTCTTGAACATAAATGGTTACTGAAGTTGCTCATCAGTGGAAAGAGAACGCAACCAGCAACAAAATTCACAGTTACCCACAAGCAGCTTCCATCCGCATTGACTGAAGAAAGTTTTTTGCATGATAATCAATTTACAAGGTCATGTCATTGAACAACCAATGCTTCAGCAGAAATTGAAATTGTTTCTAAAATTGAATGAGATTCAGCATCAGAGGCTTCCAATCTGTAAGATCTACAGCTGAAGTAGAAAACTGCACTCATCATCAAATCGATGAGCACCACAAATGAAAGCATAATCACTAAAAGAGGACCTTCCCAAATTCTTGAAGTTCCATCCCCATAACTCAGTGTCTTCACTCTATGTTCAAACAACCCTTCCACAAAAGCCATCCCAATTGTTGATCCTAGATATATGAGAAGACCAACCTGTGTCTGTCCCCTAATCAAAATACTGGACTGAAGCAATGCCTGTGGCCCTGAAACATCCTCCAACACAGAGATCACAATGGCAATGTTGCAAATGATGATTGCATTGGCAAAAACAACCGAGAACGCTAACCCCACGATCATTGCAGCATACAAGTTTAACTCTGGTGAAAAACCAACTACTGAGAATGAACTACAGATAGCTAACAAAAGAACACAGAACAGTGTAACACAACCAACAATCATCATACATGCCCACAAGTACGTTGAAAGAATTCTTCTCCAAATTTTGCTTATCACCACACAGAACTTTGAAACATTAACCTTTTTCCTCGAATAAGTGCAATCTACTGAGTAAACTACTGCAGCTTTGGATAACAAAGACAATGTGATAAACAAAGGGAAGCACATTGCGGAAGAAACAACCATCTCGGCAAAATGGTGACACGACTGTTTGACAAAAGGCCTCAATGGGAGTCCTCCAGATTTTACAACTAACAAAAACCTAATAGTCAGTCGCTTAACTATAGACTGATCAACAAATACATTTGATAAGACAATGGCAGATACTGGACAAATAAGCAAAACAGCAATTATCATAAACGAAGAGCAATTATACCGAAGAATCCTCACGGTTTCTCTCAAGATCTCCAACGCATTCATTGAATGGAATTGATGATTATATCCATGACCATGTCCAGTTAATTCCAACTCAAAATTCTGCAACTGGGTATCCTCAGATCCCTTCTTTTGTAACTGATCCAAACTCATACTTGGAGAAATCCCACCAGAAATCTCCATCTTATCAACGACAACCACAATAACGACAACAAAAAATTATGCACAATATCACCTCATCAGATTTGAATAAACTTGAGGAAGCTATTGTAACCGAAAACCCAACAGATTGCTTAAAGGAGCAATAATGCATGCAGCATAAAAATGATAGAATCAGATCTGGGAAAGAGTGAAGAAAGAAAAAAAGAAACACCTGGTTGAGGAAGAAAAACTGTAGGTGAAGAATTCAGGAAATTGGAAGGTAGAAGATCTGCCAAAGAAAGGTATCCTCCTGAGGTTTCTGAAGAGGAGCAGTCGGTGGATTCTTGGCTGATTTTGTATGAGATTTGGCCATTTTATAGTGTATGCGTTGAAGTTGCCAATGAACAAAATCATTAGGATGAAGGCTATATGTATATTAACCCAATAATATGCGATATTAGTACTAATTTAATCAAATTTGAATTATTTTGCATAGAATTTTTACTATATAAATAAATTAATTATTTAAAATTAAATTTTAATGAAGAACTTAAATCTAATTTAATAACTTGAAATTCTCAATTAAAATTTGTATTTAAATATGAGAGAATTAAGTATTTTAATTATATAATTTAGAAATTTTGTATAATTAAGAGTTAAAATTTTAATTAAGGTTAATTTTATTTAATTAAGTTATTTATGTGATAAAAATAATAATATATAAAATTTAGTGCAAATTAATTTAAATTTGATTAAAATTAATTAAAATTTATTATAATTATAATAAATTTAAAAATTGAAAAATTTTTTAATTTAAAATTAAAAATTTAAATTATAAATATGAAAAACATTAAAATTATTATTTTTTAGTCAATAAAAGAATAACTTTATTATTTTACAAAAATTTAGCACAATCACCACGATTTAAAATAGGATTACTAATAAATATTATTGGTTTTAACTTTTTTGCAAAGAAATTATTCGTTTATGCTTAATTCTTATAATTTTATAAGTTTAAATATTTAATATATTTTATAAGAAAATAAGTCTAATTAGAATTTTGTATTTTTACTAAAGAGTGAATAAGTCTAATTGAATTTTCTTTTACTAAATAAAAATTTAAACTTTATCTTTAATAATAAATAAATTCTGATTTAATAAAATATTTTTTTATTATTTAAAACATCATGATATTTAATTAACACAAAAATTTTTAAAAAAACATAAAAATGGTAAACAATTTTTAAAATTAAAAAATAAATTTACTATTAACAATAATATTTTATTATTAAAAAATAATAATTTATTAAATCAAAACTTATTTAATCTTTAAAATAAAATTTAAGAATTTATTTAATAAAAAATATTAAATTAACCCTATTTAACCCTCCATCAAAATTACATAGATTTAATTCAATTTATTTCAGTTTTATAAATATTTCATTAGTTAATTCTAAATAGTAAACAGAAGGGATAAATTACTTTTTTTTTTTTCAAAATTTTCATAAAAAAATTAATTGTTTTTAACTGAAAATTAGATATGAGAAATAGAATCTGAGATCTTTCAAATTCATTTACCATTACCAGATTAAACATATGAATGCCATAGGAAAATTAGTTTAAATGGATACATAAATTTATTTTATTTTTTAATTAAAAAAATTTAATAATCATGTCTTAACTTAATTTATGCGGAAGTATAATATAAATAAATATGAAAAATTTTTTGCTGTTTATTTATAATATAATTTATTGTTAATTTCAGCTTTTATATTTTTTAAATATTTTTCTTATTTTTAACATGAAAAGTATTTTGAAAGGTTAGTTTTACTTTCTCTAATTGTTTTTTAAAAAAAAAATTAGAGAAATTATTTATTCACTTTCCTAAAACAAACAAAATGTTAAAAGTTTTTGTTTTTTTGAAATAGATTCCTAAATTAACTACTAAAACTTCAAGATTTTATTTTTTTATTTTTTTATATAAAATCAGATATAATTATATTTGCAGTCTTTTAAGTAACTTTACATAAAATATAAAATAGTAGGTTAATCAAATTAAAGAGAATAAAGAATCAAAAGAGAGAAAGTCGGTAAATTAATAGTCGAAGGTGTTTGGTATCGTTTTATTTTTGTTTGTTGTCGAAGTTAATGATTTATTTGTTTCTCGCTTTTGGTGTTTTAGTGATTTTTGGTCTTCCTCGCCTTTAGGGCAAAGGAGATTTTTTTTTTTAATCTTGTTTTAGTGTCACTATTTCTTTTTATATCCATATACCCTTACTTGAGTAGTAATATATTCTTTGTTTTTTGTGTTGTTTTATCATTTTCCAGGTCTCTAGTAGTTCTTTTCAAGGGGAGTTGTTTTGCATCTTATTATTCTTACCCTGTTTTCGAGAGATTTCTTGTATAAATGACGATGGCAATTAAGGATCGCACCGAATACTTCCAGTGGTTATCGTTCTAGCGAAAGTTTTATCGCATCATCTCCATCAATGGCAGCTTAGTGCTTTTTTAGTTTGTTTGTAATGGATCTCTTTTCCGAGTGTTGGTATTTCTGTTTATTGCATATTTATTGGATGGTTTTGATATTATTGTTGTTGCGTTGGCCTTTTTAATGTTGTCAACAGTTTTCTTTGATTACTTCCGCAATGAAGATTATTGTATAGATCGATTGTTTGATCGGCGATTGATATGACCGTGCTTAGGTCAGTAGTGGTATTATTTTATTTGGGTTTGATTTATATTTGATTCCAATTCATTTCATATTGTTTGATTCCAATCGATTTGATTTTTGCTTTATTCCCTTTAATCCTTGGTAAACAATGTACCCTCTTATAGTTTTTTACTAAAGAACCTTGATAATGCTTTTTTATGGTAAAAACAAATACAATAAATAAGTGATTTGTTTAAAAAAATACATTTTTTATATTATTAATTGATGTTAAAAATATATTTTTATATTTAAAAATATTTAATTAATTTTTTTTAAAGCAAAACTATTTATTGTATTAAAAGGATATCATCTTATACCTGATAGATTCTCTAACCAAAGTATGAGTAGCTATAACCCATTTAACAGAAATATCAGTCTTAAAATCTAATATCAGTCTTAAAGTCTAATAAAGATTTATAATCATTCAAAATCAAACCCTGCATAAGATAATGTGGCAAAAATGCTCCTCAAGTATCTGTTTAAACCCATACATAAGATAATTTGATAAAGATACTCCTCATTTTTCTCAACTTTCGAGCATAAATTATTAAAGTCTCCTGAACAAAACCACATAAGAGAACTTCTACGAGATAAAACTTGAATAAGGTTTCAAGGTGATTTCGGAAACCCATAATAACTAGTAAGCTTCCATTGAACATTACATTTCGAAACAACCGAATCAATAAAATTTGAAGAAAAGCCAACCACAAAAACAGATCCATGACTCTTCCATGTTAACGAAAGGCCTCATCCCAATGCGATAACTGTCCGGGAATTACTGTCATAAATATGCTAAAGAGGTTCTACATATTCTGAAAATTGATTGGATTGTATATGAGAAATATTCCTGTTATACAGAAATTATAAGTGATGATCGAAATATCTCTAGAGCTCTTAATAGGGACAACAATATTTTCTTCTTAATCGATAGTCGTCTTTTACGGGAAAGGGGAAATAAAAAGTTAAATTTAAAAAAGAGAAAAATATGAGAATATCGAGTCACAAAAGGACCACAAAAGTAAAATAATTAATTTTTATTTTAAAAGCCATATATTTAAAGTAAAAAGGGGTGTAGTCTAATAGTAACCAATAATCCCTTAAATGAGAAGTTTCTTTTCACAAATAAAAATATATAAATTAATTTATATATATGAGAGAATCATAATTTATAATAATAAAATAATATTGTATAATAATGTAAGCATATTATTTTTTTTTAAAGAAATTCTTTATCATATATTTTCTTTAAAGAAAATTTTTATCATATATCTTTCTAATTGATGTAATCGAAAATAGAGTTGTACTCTAATTGATCAATTATATAATGAAAAGAATGTGAGGTAGTTGGTATTTATGACAGCAGCTCCATCAGCTCAAGTCAGTAAATTGAAAATTAAAAAAATTATAAGAAATTACTTAGAATTCAAGAACAGTGTAAAAATTATGTATTTTTATCTTTATAATCTTTGACTTTTATATTATAGGATAACGAAATTAGTTATAATATCTTTTGAAAATCTGACAATGATATAACTGATTATTTAATTAAAAATTTCACCGACTAATTAATCGAAAATTCTATATTTACAAACATAATAGAATCTACTGTATTGTGTCTGTTAATGATAATTTTATGCGAAAATTCAATCTCTTCAGAATGAGGCGAGTGTTGATGGAGAATTGAGAATTATAGTATCCGGATTTTCCTTTCTACATGTGGGACTATGTATTGACTTATTATATTATTACCACGCAGTTAAAACTCATGACTTATTTTGAGTTCTTATTTTGAGCGATTATTATTTATTATCACTAATATATTAAATTACAAATTAGATTATTATATAAAATACAATAACCAAACTTTTTAATGTTACTAATAAGTACTTGCATCTCTCAGTAACAAGAAATTATATATTACGTTAGTAATTTCATACAATATATATATATATATATATAAAACATAAGTCTCATAAAATAATAACTGCTAATAGATATATTTTTTAAGAAATAAAATAATTAAACAATTTATTTATTACATGATTATTCGTTTATGTCAAAAAAAATTGTATATATATATAAATAATAAAAATTATTATTCAGTCACCATGAAACTAATTAATTACTTTATTTAATATATTAAATAATTAATATATTTTTAAAAATTTAACTAAGATTCTATTTATTTGAGGGAAAATATTTTTTAAATTATATTTTTATATTTTTTAATATTTGAAACACTAAAAAAATTTAGTTAATAAAAAATATTTTTTAATTAAAAAAATAAAACATTTTAAATATTTGAAGTGCTGTTTAATTTATTTAATTTTATTTGGATATATTTAATATTTTAATGATAAATTATGAAAATTTTAAATAAAAAATTAAACTTGATATTTTTAAATAGTTAATAGATAATTTTTTTTTCATTTTTAAAAATATGAAGATTAATTAATTAATTTTGTTATACGTGAAGGAGTAAATATAAATTTTCCCTTCAATCATTCCTCCTTCGCCGCAGGCCCGCCACCCGCCAAAGCCCACCTCAGCTGACGACCAAACAACAACAGGAAACAAAATTTCCAATCGATCGCTTGCGACTCATTTGCTCGTTATCTTCTTTACGCCATCAACCTTTACGACAGACCTTTCCCTCCCAATCAATCGGATTCTTCTCTGTTCTCTCCACCCCATCATCCCCAAATCTTCCATGGCGACTGCAGCACCTCCTTCTATCGACCTCTGCACAGTTTTCTCTGAATCAAAACGCATCATCAATGCCCACACCCGCCATTTCCTCGCTCTCTCAGTCTTCTTTCTTCTTCCTCTTTCCTTCTCTTTCACTGTCTACCCTACCCTTCAGAATCTCCTCGCTCCATCCTCCACTCTCAATTCTAAAATCTTACTCTCTACTTCCTTCCTCCTTGATCAAGACCCATCTAATTTTGTTACTCTCAAAACCCTTGTTCTCTCACTTCTCTTCTCCCTCTTTGTCTTTGTTTTTGGCCTTCTTGCTGCTGGTTCTATCACCTACAGTGTTCTCCATGGCTTCTATGGTAGACCTGTCAAGCTCGTAGCATCTATTAGATCGGCTTTGGTTTCTTTCTTTCCCCTCATAATAACAACGATTTTAGCTCAAATTATTGTTCTGGCCATATTTGTCGCAACTGGGTTTCTCTTGTTTGTGGTTGTTATGGGGATTCAGCTTCTGGGGTTTCAAGTCGAGTTATTTTCTCCTTATTTTATCGTGTTCTCTGTAATTGTTTCGATTGTTTTGATATTGGTTTTAGTTTATTTGCAAGTTAATTGGTTTCTATTTGGCGTTATTGTGGTAGTGGAATCGAGTTGGGGTCTTCAGCCATTGAAGCGGAGTAGTTTTCTCATAAAGGGAATGAGAGGGCTGGCTTTGGCTTTATCTTTGTTTTTTGGGTTTTTGGTGGGTGTTTTGTTATTCATTAGCTCTGTTTCAGGGATCACACTGGGTATTGGCACTAATGGTGGATGGAAGAGTTGTGCATTTGTTGTGCAAATTGTAGTAACTTCAACACTACTAATGCTGTTGCTTCTTTACTATAGCGCTGCAAATACTATTTTGTATATGTATTGCAAGGCTGTACATGGGGAGCTTGCTTGGGAAATTGCTGAGGAATTTGCCAGGGAGTATATCAGCTTGCCGTTTGATGATGGAAAAGTTCCTCACCTTGTATCTGTTGCTTATACTTTACAAAACTAACAAGGTCAGTGGCTTTGTAATGCCTTTCTCTCCAGGATGTTCTGTTTTCTTGATTGTAATACCTAATAGTTTGTGTATAAAAAAATGTGGTTAGAATATTAAATTTGTAAATACCACTATACATTTGATGGTTATGATTAGAATTTTTTTTTTTTTTGGTTTATGTCTGTTGCTGCTTATGGCTAGATTTTTTTTTTTTTTGGCTTGCTTTCTGTACACAAGCCTTTGTTATGAAGAATTAATCTCTATTGACACTACTGTTTGAAATGATAGCATCCCATGATTTGAAGAAGAGTTGGTGAGTAATTACAGCTATATTTCTATCAACTAACAACCAACAGTAGATGTTGGCTTGCAATGTGAAACATATAGATTTATTCAACTTCAAATATAACTTGTGTCAAATGAGCAAGTTGAAACATGTGTGCTTGGAAATTAAGCTTGAAATGCTTATAATGAGCTGACACTATTCAAATGGGCAAGTTGAAACATGCTTGTTTGCATTTTATGTTGCATCTCCAAAGGAGGAGCTGAGCTTTTTTGTTTAACTAATCTTGTAAATCAAAGCCTCCCAGTGACCTTGTTTCCACTGTTGAGGGGAGAAATTTCGATTTATGCAAAAATTGACTGCAGTAATGAAAATAGAATGTAATTAGCGTACATGGAACTTTAGAGAGATATATAGAACTTCTTGAAGAAAGATGAACCTGTGTAATATTTTTGAGCCTAGAAATTCTAAGAGCACTGATGAGGTCTGGCATTTAAAATGGTGTTATAGGAAGTCCCTTAGACACTGAATATGTGATCTATGTATGATTTTGAGTAGAAACAGCAGATCGAAAATTCAAAGCATTTTGGAAAGAAATTTGTGAGATTGAAGTGTAATTTGAGAGGATCTCTCTGTTTGGCCTTCTACTGATAAATCATTGCATAGCTTCCAATTGTGTATATGAGGCTATGAGCAGGTGTCTCTACTGTAGAAAATTTCAAATTGTACATTTAAATAGTTTCATTTTAAGGTTTGCCAAAGGACTTCTGAAACAGCAAATGACTATTCAATTTGAGCAGGGTTGACATTAAGTGGATCAATCTATAACAAGTATTCAGGTCACGCAGATGCCAACAGTTCAAATAGCACAGCTAAACAGATTTGAATTTATGAATGGCAAATGTTTACTTTTAGAGGAGTTCTCTTTATATGAATAGAAGAACTTGATTGAATGTTATTTTCTTAGATTTGTACTGTTCAGAGAATCTATCCATTGATGGCCACTTTGCATCAGAGTAATGACGCCTCCATTCCATTTTTTGCTGGGAAGTGTAACACATAATTCCAATGTTAAACTTTTCCCATGAATATTGAAGTCGTTAGTCAACTTGTTGAAATAAAAAATATCATTATTGTTAATTTTTCCCCTTTCTGCTCTTTGATTTAACTTATCAAGGACTTAACGTGTGAAATTTAACAATAATTACCTTATTTCATATCCCGACTTTATGAAATTAACTATTTTATTCCCATTAAATAGTCAGTTAAAAAGTGCTTTTATATTTCATAAAATTCAACTCTTTAATATTTTTATTTTAATTATTTTAAATTATTTATACTATTTAATTTTTATAGTTTTAATTATATATATTATTTAATCCATATAATTTTAAATAATTATGCATTTTAATTTAAAAGTTAAATAAATTAACGATTTATTTGAAGAATGATTAAATAGCTTGTATTTTATATATTTTAATTGAATAATTTTAAAATGCTAATAAATTAGTGAATTTTTTAATAATCCATGTACTTAATAGAAATTATTTCTTTCCTTATTTAAATTGGATTAACTTTAAAAAAATTATTATTTAGTCTTTTAAATTTAATAAAACTTATTAATTAATCTTTTAGTTTTAAAAAACACACTAAAATATCTCCAAAATATTTTAAAAAATATATTAACTAATCCCTTCACTAATTTTAATGCTAATAAAGTCTAAATTGAAAAACTAATTAATTTAATTTTTTTATAAAATTAAGAAATCAAATAATAAATTTTATTCATACTATACAAGCTAAACAGTAGAATAATAACAAATATTTTTAATACTTTAAAGACGTTTTAATAAATTTTTTAAATTAATAGACTAACTAATAAATTTAACTAAATCTGAAAGACTAAATAATTATTTTCCCTAACTTTAATAAAATTCTATTACAAAGTAAAGAACAACAAACGTCAATGATAAGTAACCGAGCAGAAGTGATACCAATACTTTTCTTCATCACACGTTCAAGCCTCTTCTTTCCGGTAAATTTATAATCAAGCCGGTAGAACTTTAGAACCACAGTATAAAAATTAAAATGGCCAAAGCGCTTTTCAGAGAGAAGAAGCAAAATGTTCAACAAAAGCCATCCATATGAACTCATCCTAACAAAAGCCCATCAAATGATTACAAATGAGAGTAATATAAACAACACAACCAATTTGTCAGCCTGTGACTGTGAGTCCCAAGTGCAAGAGCCAGGGACCAAAGGCTACAAAGAGACCTCATGAGAGCTGAGGTTGTGGCTCAAGAAACACAAACAATTGGAACCTCTTTACACCATTGTCTTGTCCTCTTCTTCAAGCCTTGTTTCCACATTCCAAACTTAAATGCCAAATCAATGAGCAACGTGATTAGCCCGTTAGGCTAGTAGTCCTCCAAATGTTTTTCGCTGAAAAATGAAAGAATGTAGAGCTTTTCCCCTTAATGAAATCAAAATGAAGCAATATTCATTCATCATTGACTCACAGTCAAAGCTTCCTGTTGTTAGCCTGGCTAGATGAAGATGATGATGCTTTCAATCTAACAACACTCTCATCCTGATCAGGATGGAAGAGAAGGTTCCAGTTTGTCGACCTCTGGACAAGTCTAGGAGGCACTCTGTCGCTATCTTCCCCTCCGGATGCTTCATATCCATCACTAGTGGACCTGGATAGTGGGATTCCACTGTGAGAAGCAGCACCTGCAACTGATAGACCTGTGAGCCTCCTAGACTCTTCAGCTCCTGATGATGAAACGCGAAATGGGTGGATATCAGGCGATTCTAAACTGCTTTCTGGAGAAGAAGCGACAACTCCTGGCGAGCTTGACATTGCTCGGCTAATTTGGAAAGCACTTCTTGCCTCCAGTTGAAGAGGAGCCAAATTTGTTGATGTCCCAGAGAAACCCGTCTCGGCAGCCATACCAGAAACCTTGGTTACAGGCTCCATAGGAATGTCAGCTGGGAGGCGTACTCTCTTATTAACTCTCCTTCTATTATTGTCAGGCCTTGGGACCATCCGGTGGCCATTGCTGTCAATGCTACTGACTCCTTCTAGCCCAAATGGGGCTTCCCGTCTCACCACAGGTTGCAGGATTCGGGACTTCTTTCTTGCCTCTGCTGCAGCTTTTGAAACCTCTTCTGCATTTAATCGGGCCAATGTCCATGGGCTGATCTTTACTGCTGCTGAGTTCTTTTTCCTGATTGGCTCCTCTCTGGCTGTCTTTTTTCCCAAGGAACTGACAGATCCAGTCTCCGGAGGAACAACGTCAAACTGAAAAGGAAAAAGAAAATTGCAGATGCAATAAAACTTGGACACCTTGTTGCAACATTGATAAAATTGAAGTGCAAATACCAAGTGTTGACACACAAAATCCGATGCGAAAGGGAGGGGAAAAAAAGAGAAGAAAAACAGTTCAGTGCACAAGTCATTTAACTTGGGGATGAGCATGGCTAAAGTGCAGAATGGTTGAACAAACAATTCATACTTTCGACTTTACAAATCACATAATTTCAAACATAAAACAGCTTAAAACTATTATTTATGGCAGATTTATAAGCCTGGAACACAAATATTTAAGTGTTCAAGTTAAATCCCATAAAACAATATGCAATTTACAATCATAAGTAGTCTCCAGAAATTGACTGATATGAAGAAGTACCTGATCTTCCACAAACAGGCGAGGTGGTGTACACCATGCGCCACGGTGGAAAGTAGAAAAGGAGCTTGCACTGCTCAATCCAGTAAGTGAACTGGCAGGAGACATCTGGGGGCTCTGCTGGCCTCCAACTCCTTGTTGCTCCTGCTCCTGCTCCCTTAGGGCTACAATGTAGTCATATGTGCTGATTCCCTATACACAAAAAGGGCATATTTACTTGATTCAAAAACTGCATTAAAGGCTGCCACACATCCAGAAATTTCTAAAAAAGATATCTATGCATCAAGAAGCCAAGGGAAATTCATAAATCAATGTCACCTTCTTAACGAGGAGGATATGAAAGAAGAAAAGCTGAGCAAGTGGCAGGGTGGCAATCATAGCCAAAATGGTGCACAGTGCCTGCAACAATATAACAATAACATTACCTTCATCTGATGAAAAAACTAGTAAAATAGCAATAAATTGGGTTTATTGATCTTTATATTGCTAGATAAACAAAACTCACCACAACAATAACAAATGGGACCAAAGAGAAACTGCTTCCTAATTTGGAGGAGATATCCACAGAGAATCGCTTCCGCTCAAGAAAACAGCATACAAGTACAAGGATTCCAGTTGTCCATTGTAGAATAAGCTGCAATCTCAAGCCCAAGGTGCACAAACCATGTATATACCTGTCAATAATCAATTAAAATGAAAATGACTGAAAAATAAAATTCTTACTCTGGTGATCTTCAGTCCTGCCAATCTCGCTTGGGAAAATCAAAGCAGCAAATCAGGATGCAAAAACTATGTCAAAGAATTTGGGATTTAATTTGGGCAAAAATTGAGTAAAAAAAAAAAAGGCATAAGCCACCAATGCCACAACAAAGCAATGTTGCATAGCAACTAGAGGATTCTATGAAAAAGGGTTAAAATCATGACTGAATGTTCTGGAAATAATTCGGTGGGAATGTTGAAGGTCCTTTACACAAATGGTCAATGATGGATTATGTCTCATCATAAAAGGGATGAAGAAATTTGCATTGGGAAGGATGGAAGTATTTGAGACACGAAGAATCCATGAACTTTCAACAGTTTAATACAGGATTTGCAGTTGCAATTTGTTGATGACTGGCCTGACCATTTGAAGATTCCAGGTAAGGCAGAATTGAGACTTGAGCTTACCAAGAGGAGAGCAGAAACCATTAGGGTGAAAAACTGTCTGTAATTCCGCTTGCCTATACAGTTGTTAAGCCACTGCAAAAGTATGGACAAGTGAACTAAAGAAATATAAGAACAAGTCAAAATAAGAATGGAAACGTCCAGCAGTCAAGATCCTTTGTACCCTGCAGTGATGATCAAAACAGTCCACACACTTATCACAAACTCTACAGTGCTTGCTGTACTTGAAAACCTGGTCAGGGTAATAATTTGATAAGCATAAACTTTTTATAATCTGATGCTAAAGTAATATGATAGATCTGAAAATCAATAATTTAGATACAAGTAAGGCCTGTGAACTTAATATCTGCAGATGAATCACATAAACAGATAACTTTTATAAGGTGATCTGCTTGGCAGAACTTAAAAATTCCTACATTACCTTATTTAAATCATCTCAAAGACAAATGAATAGACCCTTTCTCTAGGTTATCATAGATTACAAAAGAGGAAGAAAAATTTTGAATTTTGTGAAGTTAACAGAAAGCAACTGATTTGGAAGTTATACCAACCTCAACTTCACACAAACTGCAATAGAACATGCCATCTTCACTCATCTGTTGTGATGAAGATTCATCAAGCGAACCACACAAATTGCATATAAGAGCACATGGAAACAAAGCCCAAAGGAGGCAAGATGAATTTCCTGATGTTGCATTCTTCTGCTCAAAATCAGTATTGGACATTTTCAGAGTTGCATCTGCAACCTCTGATCCCTTATTTGGAGATTTACCCTCGACAGTGGAAGCATTTGCATCATGCATTGATGAAGTTGACTCCCCTCCTACACCTAGTTTAGAATCCTTTTGTTGGGCATGCTTTCCATCATGTGGAACGTTGAGATACTTTTTGGACCTAAAAACTCCAGGGTCTGCAGGATCAGCCGCCGCACACCAAATATATAGGCCAAAGACACATGTAATCTGAAAAGAAAATAGATGTCAAGTTCCAAGCAGTAGATGCCACAAGTAAAATGGAAACACAAAGTCAAACATTGAAATTTATCATTGGCACCTTATATATAAAATCAGAACTTTATGTTGGCTGCAACAGAAGTTTGATAATTAACCATTGTCAATTCCAAGTAGAAGCATCTAAATCTGGTCCTCAAACTCACAATGTTCCAAATGTGGCCCTTGAACATTCAATTTGTGCAATTAAGTCCTTAAATTTTCATTTTTGCTTCAATTCACTATACCATGAAAGAATGCATTGTTGAAAATAATAGATTTTTTACTTTGACTATAAAGTTTCAAAACGAAATTGAGGAAGAATTTGACATTTAGAGCAATTTTAAAATATAAGAATTAACTACGAAGGAAAGGGCCAAGTTTGACCACAATTAAGAAGTTGCTCTAGTGTTTGTTTGACATTGTTGTTGGAGCTGTTATGGAGAAAAAAATTGTTTTAAATATATTAGTTAGAGAGTATTAGAATATGGTGCTTTTTTCCTGTAAAAGCAAATTTGGGACTCACAGTGAGAAATACACTTGGAAAACATCCCAAGTTTCTTAACCCAAAAAAGCATTATAGAGATAGTATTCTGAGGAAATTTACACTACAGTTGCTGTCTAAACAAGTGAGAAAATCAGATCTTCAATAAAACAGAATTAAAATACATGTGGTATAGAGTTAGTAGTCACGATGAACAAAATACAAGCAAGTTATTTTCCCTTATCAACTAAAGTAAATATGGTCTCATACACAAGGATCTATGAAATCAAGAACAAAAATTAAACACAACTGTAGTTGGAAAAGAAAATCAAATCACAGAGGACATAGAACAAACATATGCATCGGAATCAACAAGCAAAGAAGGCACAGATCTCAGTTGTTCAACCTACTAGAAGATTATTCAACTAACACACAAAAAAAAAGGAAAGATGAGAAATAGCTTACCAAAGGAGTGTAGATTCCCATCACAATATATTGAAATACCTTCTTCCCAACAAATGGAGCAAAGAACACATAAAAAGCAAACCCCAAAGCAAGAAACACAGAAACAGCCACCACCTTCACAGGGAAAATTAAACAAACAAAATAACGACAATAAGTAACAAACATAATAACAAGAAAATAGAAGAACAAATTCAAAGAAGAAGTACCTGAAGGGGGTGATAGGGAAGTTGCCATCCATGCTTCCTCATTGTTAGCCTAAATGCAGCAACAACCCAGGAGCGAAAATATATAATTGGGTAAAAACCAAAAAGAAAAAACCTCAAGAAAAAAAAATGACTTGGATTTTACTTATTTTTCCTTCACTTTCCCACATTTGTCAAGGAAGAAACAGTAAAGACCATTCACTCCACTGCATTACCAACCAAAACAAAAGGTCCATGCGAGGCCATCATTGTAATGGGCCTAACTCTAATCAAAGAGAGATGGGAAAGAGAAAAAGCATGAAAAAGGAGCAAATTTGCTGGGAGTGAATAGAAAATGGAGAATAAGGAAACCTTTGTCTGGTTTACTCAAATCATACCCAAAGGTTTTGGAAGGTGAAAAGGAATGAAAAGGAGGATGAGGAAGACTGATTTTGGATTTGGGATTTTATCTCTTTGTTTCTATTCAAGCAAAAGCCTTTTCTTTTTCTTTCAACTTGAGCAAACAAGGATCTGACAGAGAGAGAGAGATAATGTTTTTGGCTTGATGGCTATAATTACCGAGCAAGCTGTGTGTTTACTTTTAGATTTGGTGCTTGTAGAGTCACCTTTTTTCTCTGGGCAAATCATGTGCCATACAACCCACTGCCTCCTGCAGCAGACAGTTCATTAGTTTCACTTTTGTAATTGCCAACTACCTCTCCCTCTCTCTTTTCAAAAGCTTCTCTTCTCACCAATTGCCAGCAGTAATTTCTTTTTTTTTTTTTTTTTTTAAAAATACTATTAAGTTTGTGAACTTTTATAAAATCACCTATTTTATCCCATTTCAAATTTATTTGATTAAAAATTTTATATTTTATAAAATTTAAATATTTAATCATTCTATTAAAAAAATTATTAAAATTCAAATTTAATTTTTAAATTCATTTAAACTCATTTAATAAATAAATAAATATTAAACTTTATAATATTTAGTACATTAAAATTTATAAATTCAATTTATTTTTAAATTTATGATTAAATTTACGAATAATTTCGTTGAATAAATTAAAATTAATATTATATAAATAAATAAATTTAAATTCTACTTATATTTTTATAATTCTATAATATAAATATTACATAATAAATTTTCTTATTTATGTATTTTTTGAAAAAAAAATGGAAAAGAAGATTATAAGCATAAGTTTGAAACCAAAGACAAAACGGGATTTTCACCATATGCAATGGCAGAGCGGAAGGAGAGTGACCTAACAGAGGGTGAGAGATGGCGATAAGGCCCTAGGAGAGGGACAGACTATTGGGGAATTTGTTTATTTATTTATTTGAATAGCATTTTTCAATTTTTTTTTTTTTTTAGTGATGCAGTTGGCATTTTCTTGTCAGATATTAGGTTCGATGAACGGATGATAAATAAATGCAATGGCCCTTTTGTTTCAATAAAAAAATAACAAAAAATTATTTGCTGAAAATTTTATTTTTTATTATTTAATTGTAATAATTTTTTTAATATAATTTTTTATTCAAACAACATAGTATGAGTTAATTATAAAAATAATGTAATACAAAAAATTTTTAAATAACATTTTTTTTTTAATTAACCCACAAATATGTTAAATAACTGTTTGGTAATAAAAAATAAAAAAATCAAAATACTTTTAGAAAAAATTACTTTTTAGTTTCGGTATTATAGCGTAATTAACGAATTCGTCTCTCTATTTTTAGAACCCAACACTTTCATCTCTGAGATTTAATTCCGTCAAAATTAGAGGCCCTTCTGTCAAAAATACCGTTAGTGACAGAAAAAATGACCGAACTACCCTTTCTAGAATCCAATACTTTAATCCTTAAAATTTAATTTTTATAAATTTATAGGTCCCTCTCTCAAAGAATTGAAGGAAAAAATATATTTTCGTCCCTAAAATATTATATAATTAATATACTTGTCCCTCTATTTTTTGAATTCAACACTTTAGTTTCTGAAATTTAATTTCATCAAAATTCAAGGAAGAAAATCTCAAACTCAATCTCCATAAATAAATAAAAAATTTAATAAATTTAAAATTCAAATTCCGTAAAGATAATAAAAATTAAAATATATAAAATTTAAATTATTAAGAATTAAAAGTTAAAACTTAATATAAATTGCTTTTGTGATATCATTAGCTGTCGATGCTCGCCATTTGAAAAATTTATTAAAATATTTTTAACATTTTAAAAAGTCTACTAGTAAGTCTTTTCATTAATTTTAGTCGTTAAGTATTCTAAAAAAAAAACTAAAATACCCCTGATATAGAGAGATTAATTAGTAAATTTTTTAATAATTTGAGGGACCAAATAATAATTTTTTCTAAACTATAGGGATTAAATTATAAAATATTTAGTGATAAAATTAATAGAGGAACTAACTAGTAGACTTTTTAAAATATCAGGAATATTTTAATATATTTTTTAAAATTGAAGAATTAAATAGCGAATCTTTTCATACTATAAGAAATAAATAGTAATTTCTCATTTTATTATTGATAAGGATATTTTTTAAATTATATTTATTATCTTTCCTTTAACCAAGTGAAAATTATTGACTTAACATAATCTTTTGACAGAAAGACCTTGAATTTTGATGGAATTAAATCTTAAAGACGAAAGTGTTGAATTCTAAAAATAGAAAGACAAATCTATTAATTACGCTATAAAGGAACTAAAAAAGTGATTTTCCCATACTTTTATTATAAAAATTGAAAACTTGATGGATGCATTCATACATAAAAACAAAGGCATCTTATCCTTAACGGGACAAGCCCGTGATCTATGACCTGTATATCTTCCATTTATTTTCATTGGAAATAAGTAAAAAATAAATAGATGAAATTTTTTAAAATTAATGAATTTTATTTTAAATTTTATCAATTTAGTATTACGTTATGCTCTATTATAAATATAATATGAATTGTTATTTATTGTTTTTTAATAAAAAATTGAAAATAACTGAACTCATACTTGAACTTATCAAGTGAGTAAACATGCAACCGTTTAAATAATTTAGGTTAGGTAAATTATTATTATTTTCGTTTTATAATTTTTATTTATTTTATTTTTTATATATATTAAAAATAATTTTATTAATTTTTTAATTATATTTATTTTAAAAATATTATATTTTATTAAATATTAAAAAATATTTTAAAAAATTGTAATTTTAATTTATTTAATTTAATTTAATTTAATTTTAAATTAAATCAATTAAATATTTTAAAAATATTTTAAAAATTTTTAATTTTTAATCTAAGTACAAACTACTGGTTGACACGGAGGAAGTATCACTAAGAAAAGCACCATGCAAGGCTGCTAAAAATAAAAAAAAATTATAGAGATAAAAAAACAAAGAGCTTATGAACATGTCAAAATTAGGGGGCGAGAGAATAAAAATCTGAATTAATTTAAAATTTTAATTTAATTTTTTATTTATTTTAATTTGATTTAATTTTTAATTTTAAAAATTTTAATTATTTTAATTCGATTTAATTTTAATTAAAATAAAATTAAAAAAATCAAACTATATCGATTTAGTGATAATAATATATTATTTTTAATAATATAAAGATATTAAATTATATTAAGATGAAAATATTTTAATTAAATTTTAAAATATTAAAATAAAATATAAAAAATAAAAAATTTATTAAAAATTTAAACCGATCAAATTAAATTGAATCGAATTATCATTTCGATTTAGTTTTTTATTAAAATTAATTTGATTTAATTTTTATAAATATTAAAATTTTCATTTTTATTTATTTAATTCAGTTTAATTATAAATCGAATCGAGCGAATACTCACTCTGTCCAAAATTAACGTTAGTGAGCAATCTCAACACCTTTCAACTGTCTCGAAGAGTAGAGAATCTTAGAAAATCCTTTTGAAACCTCCACTCAAATATGGTGTATGAGACCCTCCCTCTCTTCAAAAGAAATATATTAAATGTTGATTTAATATTATAATAATTAGAGTTATCATTCAGTCGGTTTGGTTTAAAATCAAATCAAATTAAATAAATTAAAAATTAAAGTTTTACTATTTATATAAAATCAAATCGAACTGATTTTAAATAGAAATCGAATTGAATTAAATCAGTCTGATTCAATTCGATTCGGTTCGATTTAATCTATTTAAATTTTTAATAAATTTTTTATTTTTTAAACTTTATTTTTAGTATTTTAAAATTTTGAAGTATTTTAAAATTTTGAAATATTTTAACATTAATATGATATATTCTCTCTATATTATTAAAAATAATATACTATTACACTAATCGGTTCGATTCAATTTTTTTTTATTTTTTTATCAAAATCAAACCAAATTGAAATAACTGAAATTTTAGAAATTAAAAATCGAATCAAATCGAAATGTATAAAAAATCGAACTAAATTTTTAAATTAATTTAGTTTAATCAATTTTTTCGATTTATCTGTTCACCCTTTTATTACGGTTATTTAATTTATTATTTTGGTATTTAATTAAGCAAATTATAAGAAAAAAATTCTTTTATATGTCTAGATATCATTGTCCATTCATTGAGATTAAATTATTTTTTAATAATTTTGAAGTACAATATTTTGGTATTGAGTTAGTGTATTCATAATAGAGTTGAACTATTTTTAATTAGAAAAAACTCATAATTCTCATTAACTACACTAATCATTTTGGATATGATAAGATTATAATTATGAAAAATTGAATCATCAAACTCTAATAGAAAATTTTCTTATACTAAAAGTTTTTTTATTAAAAAAAAAATTCCTCAATTATTTACCCAAGGTGGTGAAAGAAAATTGAGATAATGGAGGAGGTCTTATCAAGCCAAAAGTTTTTTTTTTTCTTCTTCCACATGATTAGCTTCCACTATTAATCATAATTTAAGGATTTACAATCTTAAAAATAATAATTTTTATAATATAATTTAACAATTTTATTATTGTCATTAAATCTTTAGAATACCAACGGATTTAAGTTTACCAATTATTATGAGCTTTTGAATTCATAACGACAACGTCAGTTTTAAAACTTTATTTGAGTTTTATCTCGTAGAAAGGAATATTTTTATCAAATTATTTTATACAAGGTTTAGACAGATATTTGAGAAGCATTTTTGTCAAATTATCTTATTCGATGATTTAATTTTGAATAATTGTAAATCTTTATTAGACTTTAGAACTGATATTTATATTAGATGGATTCGTCGTAATGCTACTCTAACTGCTCATACTTTGATTAGAGAATCTATTAGGTATAATCATATTTTTGTTTGAAATGATACCTTTTTTTTATTTGATAAAATTTTATTAACACAATCAATAGTTTTACTTAAAAAAAAAGAATGGCAACAGATTTGAATATTATTGAGTATTCAATACGACGGTTTTAAATAATTATAGTCAAATTTGAAATGGATTCGAGTTTTATATATCGGGTATTTATAAATATTTAAATTAATATAAAATATATATTTTATAATAATATTTATGAAAAAGTTATATTATTTTTAAATTTAATAATTTAATAATTTTTAAAAATAATAAAATTATTTAAATGAAAAATATTAATGAAAAGTATTTTTATATAAGTTATTAATTAAAATATATAAGATTAAATGAGTTTTCTTTTTATTCGGATAATAATAATTAAATTTGAAACAGGTAATTTAAAATAAATTTTAATCAAATTTAAAATAAATTAATATATATAATATTAATTTGGAGCAATTTTCACATATATTTTATTTATTTATATTTTATTAATTATAATAAATTTTATTATAATTAATAATTAATAGTTAATATATAATTATTATAGATACTAATTTTTTTAAAGAGAAATTCAATATTAATGAGATAAATTCTATCCATCATGTCAAGCAAAAAGTTGATAAGGTCCAAATGACAGCAAAAACAAAAAAGAAGAAATTGCTTAATTTGGGAGCAAATAAAAAAGAAAGAAAAGAAACCAAAGATTATCAATTGCTTTCATTAAACACAATTCATAAGTTGAAGATTTTGTCAAATCCCAATTCATGGAAAGAGAAATCACATTGTGTTACGTTATGTATTGATGTGGAAAACTAGAGATTCCCACTTTGTTTTTCTCTTAATTTAATTAAATTTTCTTATTTTCTTCATTGATTGAACACACAGATATAGTTTGTCTTCAAAAGGGGAACATATTAAACCTCTCAATAGCTATGATGACAAGGCTGGTCATCTAATACTCAACTCTTTCTTTTATAAATTAATATTATATATATATATAACTGGATAAGTTTGGAAAAATGGATAAATAATATATTTTATTTTTATTTTTATTTTTAAATTATATTTTCATATTATAATTTATATATAATTTTTTAATTTATTATTATTATTATTACGTGATTTTTTAATTTCTTATAATTTTTTAATATAATATATTAATCACATTAAAATAAAAAGTTTAATATATATATTATTTTTATTTTTAATAATAAATAAATGAAAAAAATATTATAACTAATATTATTAATTAATTGATACTACATATTTTTCACCACTCATGTGAATAATAATAAATATATAAAAAATTATTGACATATTACATAAATTTATAATTTTATATATATATATATTTTTTCTGTTGTGGCTGTTCTGATATCATTTATTGTGAGATTTAAACTTTGATTCTCAGTCACTCACGTAATAGAAAATAAAAAAATAAAAAAATAGAGAAAAAAATACAGAGATTTTACTAGTTCCAATCGATTTTTTGAGAATTCTTTTACGTCTCGAAAGAGAAAATCCTTTATTCACGATGAGTTACAGAAAAACACAAATAAATTTTATGAGTTCCAATCAATTTTTTGAGAATCCTCTTACGTCTCGGAAAAAAAAATCATTTATTCACGATAAGTTACAGAAAAGAAAACAATCATACTCGATTACAAATCAACAAATGTCAGAGAAAAAACGATTATAACGCTTTTTCACTTTTCGTACTTCACATTTTTTTTCACACTTCGCATATCAAAAACAGATTAACGTTTACTCCTTAAATAGCATACTCAACAATTTTGACCCCAATAAAAATACTAAAAAGTCTCTCAGTTCTTTTAAATAAATCGGTTAAACAAAACGCTGTTGTTGATTTTAATCCTTTCAGACATTTCGAGCATGTTAAAAAATCTGTGCATTCTGAGCTTTAGAGCATTCTGACATTTCTTTTATCAGGCAAGTCTTACTTAAACCCTGTTTCCATTAAGTAAATTAGTCCTCCTTCTGGTAGGTCGGCCTTTCAGCAAATCACCCCGTCAACCGGTCGTCACCTCGTTTTATCATCTTTTGGGTCATTTACTAATCGTATGATCTCTCTTTTTTTATCCAAAAGTTTCAAACTCTTTTAAAAAATTTGAACATCAGTCCTTCAATTTCTATATAAAATAATAATTAAATATATTTTATTATTTTTATTATCACTATTAATATATAATTTTTTTAATTTTCTATTTTTAATACATTAAATACAATTTATTATATTATTTGTTACTAACCTTTTAAGTATCTAATACTCTTTAATGTAATATATTATTAAGATTGTAATAAAAGTTTTATTGTATTTTATTATTAAAAAATTATTGTATTTTTATTTTAATAATAAATAAAATATTAAAATATATTTATATAAATTAAATATTTTTTTAAAGCATTATATAAATTAAATATAAATATATAAATTAAAATATATTTATATATATTAAAATATATATTAAAATATATTTATATAAATTGAATAACTACCGTATAAAAAATATTTAAATAATAAAATAAATCATTATCAATATATATATAAATGCATAAGAAAATATTATGTAAGAATTTTTTTACTATCTCATAATAATGTTAGTTTATTAATTTGACAATTTTTAAAATTACATCTAATATAATTTAATTAGCAAATGTTATATATTTTTATTCTTCTAATGTGAATAATTATATAGGATAAATATATATAATCGATTAAATTTATTAAAAAAATATTAATTGTGATAAAATATAAAATAATTAAAAAATTAATAGAATTAATTTCATAAAATATTATCAAATTATAATTTTATTTAAAATTTAAATAATTTATAAAAAAATATAAATAATTAAAGTATAACAAAAAATAAAATAGTATTTCTAATTTACAAATTTTGAACAATTAAATTATTTGAATTTGAATTATTATAATATATTATATTAATGATTATAATAATTTTAATCTCTTTATTTTTTATAAAAATTGTAACATTTATATGTTCATTTTATATAGAATACTAGACTGCATTAGTATAATCTTCATTTTCTGTAATTTTTCACGCAGTTCTGTTTTCTTATGTTGAAATTCTTTAATTTAAAAATTTAATCAATAGTTTTTTTATATATTATTTTAAATTTTAAAAGATAATTTAGATATAGAAGAGAAAATATTTTGTTTTTTTAGTAAGCCAAATGAATTCATATAGAAAAATATTATTTTATTAAATAATTTTATATTTTTTTATAAAATAACTTTATATTATCCTATATAATAGTAATATAATATTTTTTCATTTTATAATTTTATCCATTTTATTTTTCATAAGAAATATAATTTTTTTATTAACTTCTCAATTATATTCATTTTAAATATATTAAACTTTATTAAATACCAATAAATATTTTGAGAAATTTTTTTGAAATAAAATAAAATTAAATAAAATTATAATAATAAATTTATATGTTCATATAATTTTAAAAAATTTTGATAATAATTTTGAGATAATTAAAAAAAAGATAAAAATTATAAAATAAAAAGAATATATTTTAACACTCACACACGGCATGCGAGCAAACAACTAGTTTTATATAAATTAAAAATTAAATTTAATTAATTTTGTTAATTTCAATATTTAATGTAACTTTAATGTTTCTGCCGAAACACTTTATAAAAAAAATAAATTATTATAAGATTATGTGTGATTTTAATTATATTTTAAATTAAATTTTTATATTAAAATAATTAAATTATTTTATATTAAATAAGATTGATGACCGCCGGGTCATTCTCACTCAAGTCGAGGTCGAGCCTAGAAGAAGAGTCAAAATCCATTAGAGCTCACTATATAAACTGACCCATTAGCATACCACCCAACTTGCGGTTGAAGCAGGTCAGGCTGACTGAGGGTCCAGGCTCATCAGAGAGGAACACCGCTCATCTAACATAACGGGGAGTAGGAGAGCAAATCCAGCTATGTCGCGACCCTATCAGCATAGGCGCCGGAAGGGAATTAAATGGCCGTCTCACGAGGATGGACAGACAGGTACGCCCATACGTACAACTTTGTGTGACAGTGATAGGTGGTATTGTAGTAGAGTCGCGGTTATGCGTCACTAAAGGACAAGGAAAAAAGGAATAAAAGAGAGAAGCACGACCCACTTAGACTAAATTTTCTCATGTACACAGAAACCCTACTTTTTTCTGGATCTCAGATCATCCCTCAGTGAGGTAGGTGACCGATCTTGAAAAATGACCGCTGGCACCACAAAACCGGTTGAGAGGAAAAAGCCCTCAGTGAGATAGATGATCGGTCTCGAAAAATGACCGTCGGCACCATAAAATCAGTTGAGAGGAAGAAGCCCTCAGTGAAGTAGGTGACCAGTCTCAAAAAATGGCCGCTGGCACCACAAATCCAGATGAGAGGAAGAAGCCCTCTGTGAGGTAGGTGACCGGTCACGGAGAATGACCGTCGGCACCACAAAACCAGCTGAGGGGAAGAAGATCAACGCAGAAAGAATAAGTAAAGGACTTGAGCCCTCGCAAAAGAAAAGCTAAGTTAAGTAAGCAAAATAGCCTAAGTATAAAAATAACCGAGCTCGCAGTACGAACGGGCTCACAGCCTATAAACACTTAATAAAATGAGCTAAGTATAAAACGACCAAGTGACTCGCGGTTGTCGAAACCGGTCAAAAATAACCTTTTCGGTTATCAACAATATTACTACTGCAGATAGTGGTAAAGGATCGAATCCACAAAAAATTGAAAACTTATCTATTTTTCTTAAAAAGACCAAGAGAATTGACTGAAAGTGAAACTGAAAGCAAAATAAATTGAAACGAGATAAATCTGAAACCAACTAAACTGAAAGTAAAATGGGGGGGGTTATGAGATTGATTCAATTTAACAACTATTGAAAGCAATTAAATAAGTGAATAATAAAATAAAAGGGAAATCAAATATGAGAAAGCTCTAGTTGAAGAGTTGGATCCACTTCAGTTGTTGGGATTGATCATTGAAACTTATGTTCTTTTGATTGATTCAATAGATTAGTTATGGAGATGGAAAACGCTTTTCACCACCATGTCTCTCCTTAAGATTGAACCAATTAGGGAACGTTCTCTAATTAATTACTAATCAACAAGTTGCCAAGGAATGTCCTTGGGCCTTAGGCATCAAAACAACTGTTAATTGCATGAAGAGATAGAGAGATCCCATCCTAACTACCCAAACGCATGGTGATATTACTAGATTATGCAACTTCCTTAGTTTTTACACCAAGTGTTCTTGTGTTTGAACAATCCAAGCAATTACGGACTCAAAATTATTCAAACTAACAATATATTACCTTATAATCAAGAATCAACTGGCCACATTGATCAAAATAACAAAGCAATAATAGAATTAAGCATGAAATTGCATAAATATTAAATAAACAAAAGGTAAACAATATATATTCAGATTTCCCGATCCATAAAACAACTAAAGTTTCAACCAATCTTCAACTAGAAAAAAAGGTTTCAGCCACTCATGGCTAAAACAAAAACCAAAAATAAAGAAAGAGATGAAGAAGAGATATTGTCACTTGCAATCCCGTAGGTGTGTCCAAGAGGGTCTAGAAAAAGCCTGGGGAGGCTCCTTATATGTCTTTTTATAGTTGAAAGTGTTGCCCTAGGTCCTTACTTCCTGCCCAAGAGGCTGTTTGCTGCTCAAGTTGTGTCTGAAAAGGAAAGAATAGCGTTGCAAGGTCTTCAGAAGGAAAGAGACGCGCAGATGGCTCTTCAGAGGAAGGTGGCACGCGGATGGGGTTATGCAGAGGGAAAGATATGCTGTCCAATCTTTCCTTTTTAGGTGGAGCCTTCGTTTAAATTTTAAATCTTGAATGCTGAATGCAAGAGAGGCAAGTGCGTCTTCTTGAAATCTTGCTGCCTAAATAGGAAGATCTGACTGCTGAAGTGTCTGCACATTTTCACCAGATTATCTCTTTACACCTAATATCTGCAAAACAAGATCAAAACCACAAAATTAGGCAGAAAAGATGTAAATAAACATCAATAACATCATGATAAAATGGTCTAAAATATGCTCTATCACCAAGCTCGCAATACGGACGGGGTTACAAGCTATAAACACACAAAAATAGCCTAAGCATAAAAATGACCGAGCTCGTAGTACGGACGGGCTCGCAGCCTATAAACAAGTAATAAAATAAGCTAAATCTAAAATGACCGAACTCACGACACGGACGGGCTCACAGGACATAAACACACGAAAAAAAAAGCCTAAATATAAAGCGTCCGAACTCACAGTACGGACGGGCTCAAGGGCCCATGACACGCGGAAATAGCTTAAATATAAGACAAACCGTTCCCATAACCATGGATGAGCTCACAAGGCAAATACGTGAAAATAAGCTAAGTATGATATAACCGAGCTCGTGACCCAGGAGAGGTCGTAGAAAAATAGCTTATGTACTCCCGTAAAAACAGAGAAAGGCTTACAAGCCGAATACATAATAAAAATTTTGATATATAACTGAGCTCATAGCCCGGACATATCCACTTGGTAGATTGCGCAAATGACAGCCTAAATTCGTTAATACAAGATAAGTAAGCTAAGCAAGTTAAGCTTACGAGCTGAACATACAACCCAAGGTACTTCACACCAAGATAAGTTAAAACGAGCTCGCAAGCTGGGAAACAAAGGTAATTCAATACATAAGTGCGATTAAACTAAGTCCCAAAGGACTAAACAGCTTGGAAAAGTAAAGAAAGTCACACACTTAGAAAATTGGTTAAGTATACAAGCAAAAAGTATACAAGCAGAAATAAGCGCGGTCAAATTAAGTTTCAAAGGACTAAACAGCTCGGAAGAGTAAAGAAAATCATACAGTCAAAAATAGTCTAAGTATACAAACAAAAATATACTAAGAAGGAATTTACAAAACTATTAACATCCACAGGCCACCATACACAAAGTTCCAAGTCAAAAAATAGGAGACAGAACACAATAAATAAAAACAAAGACAAGTATACAAAAGAAAATATCTTTATTTATTCATTAGAGTGTGTTACAGATACAATAGGGGAAGGGGAGCCTGAACTAACAAGATCGTTCAAAGACTTATCTGTGTCCTCTCCTTGAGGTCCAGTTGGCGGGGGAGGAGCTCTCCTGGGCAGAGAATTGTCGTCCTCTCTGTAGGGCACCTTCTTGCAGTAGGAATCAACTTCGGGGGCTCGTAGGACTGCTAACGGAGTGGAGGGGGAATCTCTAGCTGTCTTCAAGCCTTGATTGTAGCCGGAAGCATACATACAGAAGGCCTCACGGTACACTTTCTCCTTCATTTCGTCGGAGGCCTTGTACTCTTCAAGACGTGCTTCATAGGCTTATTGAATCTTGGTCTTTAGTTCAACGGAGTCCTTATAATCCTAGAGACGCTCCTCACAAGCCAGCTGGACCCTATCTTCGGCAGCCCTGATGTCCTTCAAAAGTGCAAAGCATCTCTCCTCCAGAGCGATGACCTTTTGGCAAAGTTGCTGCTGTTGGAGACAAGACTCCTCCGTCGTAGAGGACATGCCTTTTAAGTTCTCAATATATTTATTCACCTCCTGTTGCAAAGTGTCCACGTGGGCTAAAGCCTTATCCCGTTGAGCTCGGGCCTCATCACGTTGCTGGCAAGCCTCCTTCAGGGAAGACAGTTGGGACAAGGCCTCATCCTGCTAAGACTCGGCCAAGGAGACGCGCTCAGCGGCCTGAGCCACTTCCTCCCTCATGTCTCCCAACCGCTTGGTAAGGTCCTCAATAATCCCTTGGGAGACAATGAGCTGCCCTCGAGCATTTTCGATGGCAATGATGTTCTCATCCCTCCGTTCCTCGATGAGGCACTGCTCCATCGAGCTCTGAAAAGACTGGTTCCTCGCATCGATTTCGAGGAAGATCCCGAAAGCCTGAAAGAAAAACAGAGTTAGAGAAAGCAAAATTACTAAAAATACCCTTAAGGAACAATGATTTACCATAAGGAACATCTCCCTCAGGCTATCTCTGAGATCGTCCAGGGAGGGGGAATTAAACGCGACCTGTTGAGTGGTGGAGCAAGCAAGGTGGCTAACGAGAGAGAGGAAGCGAGGGTCTGAGATGTCCGGAGTTCCCCTAAACATCTGAGTGCACAGCATTTCAGCCACAGAGGCTGGCAGAGAATCCGGAGTCACCTCAGTGGCAATGAGGAACTCGTTGTCAGGAGCCGGGGATAGCTGCTCCGCGACCTATTTCCCTTTGTCTATGGAGGAAGGAGGAGCAGTTTTTGTAGGCCGGGCCGCGCACGCCTTTTTGGCAGCCCGGCCCTCAGGGGAGGCCTCAGAAGTTTAGGCTCGCTTGCTAGTAGCCCCGCCAATTACGATGGCAGCAGCAGCCTGACGGGATTGAATCGCGAAATGAGCGACCTCGGTCCTCCCCTTGGATCCACTCTCAGTTGACTTGGGTTTCAAAGCCGCCGGAGATTTGGAGGAGGCTGGAGCCTTGCCATGAGTAAAGGCCTTGGAGGCCGCAGACCGAGAGCCTTTAGCCACGGCACCAGCGCCTGAGAAGAAGTAGGGGCAGCAGTCCGACCTGTCACAGTAGGAGTGACCGCATGAAAAACTTCGAGGATCACATCCGCGACTGACCAACCTGCCTTGAAGGCCTCCAGAGTGGCCTTCATGCTCTCCCTGGACATGGTGAAGTTCTTAGGTGGCCTGATCTTATCCACTGGCATGGTGGAAGCTAAAAAAATGAAAATAGCACAAGTTAAGGCCAAGCACAATAAAGGGAAAAACACAACTAAACAAGAAAAAAAAAGGGGGGAGGGGGAAGAAAAAGACAGGAAAACAGTCATTAATGAGTACCAGCTTCCTCGCAATTTCGAAGACTAGACATGTATATGTTAGTGTATTTGCCCTAGGCCATTATCTTGGACTTTTTTTATATGTCGTTTTGGTTATTAATAAAAGAGATTTTACTATCATTATTATTTGTTTGCATGTTACATAATAATGATTAACATCCGTGGTTACTTATTATTATGTTGATAATAATAAAATATAACTAGTATGGTTATTGATTGATAATCATGAGATGATTATGTATATGTTGATATAATTCAATAATCATAGATACTTGTTAGAGAATAAAGTATTGGATGGACTCGCACTGAGATCACTACATGGGTTATTGTCATAAGTGGATCTTAAAGTAGTTATGTCTTAATCCTTTGACTTGCGATTGTCATAGTTTCCAACATAAGAACTGTTATATTTTGACATAACCAAACATTGTCTTTAATCGGACAATCATAAAGGTTATGATTGAGCATAATAGAAATTATGTAGAGGATATTGAATAATCAAGATAGAATTTGTCCCTCTCTTTGAGAGAGATATCTTCTGGGCCCCTCGATAAGTGAGACTGAGAAATGCATGGCCGTGCTCAAATGAATTGATAGCGTGATCAATATCATTTGAATTTATCAGTCTACTTAGAGATCGAGAAATCATAAGTTTGAACATTATAAGTTTGACATTGACCATGACTTATGTTCAAACTAGATATCGTGTGACAAAGGGATTAGTACATGTTCTATTTATTAGGCTTTATTGGACTATCGATCCTCATATTAGTTGGGTAGTCATAATGTCTTACTAGAGGCCACTTATGATTTATGAGCCTTATGGGACTGGGCCTATTGCCAATTAATGTGAGCCTATTGGGTCACACACAAGAACGTTATTGATGTGCTATTAATGAGCTAAAAGCCCATTAGTATAATTAATAATAATAAAGTGTTATTATTATTAATAGTAATTATTTATTATTATAAGATAATAATATATAAAAGGATCTGCAGTCTATCTGTAATTGTTACAGATAAAGAACTCTATCACATAAGATATTTGAGTATCTGCGAGATTGTGGTAGTTGGTTATGAACACAACTCTATCACATAAAATATTTGAGTATCTGTGAGATCGTGATAGTGGGTTTTGAACATAACTCTTTTACGAAAAGAGTTGTGGGAAAATAAAATACTGAAACATATAAAAACTCATTCTACGAATTCTGTAGTGAACGTTTTTAGAAAATTCAGTCTATCAATTGCAGACTATGGAGCACATAATCTATCCATCCTTAAGAGAGCTAGCACTCTAGAAGGATAGAAGACGTTCGTGTGGATACCATAGCGGGTGTTCATTGAAAAGCAGCACCTTGAGTCCGAGATTGTATCTTCTCGTCGAGTCTAACAGGTTAGTAACTTATCCTTCTTTTCAAATTAAACGAAGCACACGGATCCCGGGAAGAAAATCAGAGATTTTATTTTTTTCCGCTGTGTGTTTGGGTTGCAGTAAATCTCTGAATTTCCTAACAGAATATACACTTCTCGACATCATACTTCCTTTGAACAGAGGTCAGTCAAAGAAGGCAAATCTGGTCCATCAGGGGTAGCCGAGGAAGGTCGTTACAGCCCTAGGGAACCTCCCTCCAGAGGAGATCAATATTCTAGTCGATCCCAAAGCCCTCCTTCAGCTCTACCACCACAGAGGCCTCAGCCCAGCCTTTTATTGAGTTTTTGTACCTCGTGAAGATGGACAACCCTCCCCGGGGGAAAAAGTAGTAAAACCCGTGATTTGTCTGAACCAAACGGAAAAAGGTAGAAAACAGAGTGATAGAAGGGGTAAAACTTCAGCACAAACTTATTGACTCGAAGGAACACACGAAGATGATAGAATTTAGAGATAACATGCAAGGGATCACTTTGAATTGACGAAATACCTTGATAAAGAAGGGGGATAAAGGAAAGGTTAACCTGAAGTCGCGTTGCTTGACGTAAAAGATCAAGCTACGACCTTGTTGGGGGTCTATCAAACCCGTTGGTGGAGGAACATGAAGAATAATTCTCTTATTGCGAAGAGGAGCCCTAATCCTATAGATGGAGGTGTCTATGTAGTCAGCAGAGAAAAAATTGGAAGGAATGGAAGGGGTGATCGTGGACCTCAGACCTACAACATCGGGAATTCTAACGGTGGCCATAAGGAAAATTAAGACGTACTTCAGGAAAAATTTCGCAGAAAGGGGGAAAGACGTATTAGAGGAAGCAGAGCAAGAAGAAGAGTCTAGAGAGAAATTGAAAGCACAAATTTGAGATGGGTGAAGGCAGGGAAGAGATGTTTTGATGAGAGCCTCCCCAGGGCCGCGCGGTTATAATGGAGACCTAGGGATTTATCCCTTCATTAATCATGAAATAACTAATGAGGAGGTAAGGGGCACTTGATGACCGTTGGACCACTAGCACTCAGGCTAAGGTCGAGCCTTGGAAGAAGAGCCAGGGCCAAAACCCATCAGAACTCACTACATAAGCTGACCCATCAGCGCACCACCCAACCCGCGGTTGAAGTAGGCCTGGCTGACCGAGGGCTCAGACTCATCAGAAAAGGACCCAGCTCATCTAACATGACGGGGAGTAGGAGAGCAAGTCCAGTTATGCCGTGACCCTATCAGTACGGGCGCCGGAAGGGAATTAAATGACCGCCTAACCAGGATGGGCAAGCAGGTACGCCCATACGTACAATTCTATGTGACAGTGACAGGTGGTACTATAGCAAGATGGCGGTTATGTATCACTAGAAGGTAAAGAAAAAATGAATAAAAAAGAGAAGCACGATCTACTCATACTAAGTTTTCTTATATACAAAGAAATCCTACTTTTTTCTGGATCTGAGATCATCAAAGATAATCGATAAATTATTTTATTTTAAATAAAAAATTATAAAAAATAAATAAATTGAATTACGAAATTTTTTATTTCAATGGTAATAATTTATTTTTACTAGGAGTTGTGATTCTAAGTTTATACACTTAGACATTTCAATTAACATATTCAAAACTTCTAACAAAATATCCAAAACAATTAAAACTTTACTCTATAGTAAAAGATTGGATGAACTATCTTTTTTTAAAATGGAAAAAAAATTAAAGCACAATTTAAAATTATCAAAATTTAAATATCTAATTTTAGATATTATAAATAAATATTTATATATTAAATTAATAATATTTACTTTCAAAACTATAAACTTTTTTTAATTTAAGTACAAAGTGTAAATAAATTTAAGTAAATAATTGCATTGTAATTAATCTTATAGATGAATTTTAATTCTATAATTTCATTGTCATTTTTAGAATTATAATGTCTTGAATTTATGCCTTACTCAGCAATCAAATTGAAAAGAAAAAAAAAACAAATTAATGGTATGCTTGATTGCCATTTGGAGCATTGGGATTGGAGGTTCAAATGAGTTGGTAAAACAAAACTTAAAGTTTATTGGGCTTTATTTAGATGGTCTGTGAAGCCTGCTGTTAGCTTTTACACACTAGTAAAATCTTTTTTCTTTTTTAATATTTCTTTTGAAAAACATTATTAACTGGATTCGAATTCAAAACCTTCTAATTTTAAACAAGGCAAATTTAATAAAATAGAAATCATATATTTTTATATTTATTTATTTATAAAAATATTTAATTTATTTGAGAAATATTTTTTAAAAAATATTTTTTTAGTAAAATAATTTTTTTATTATTTAATTTTAATTTAAAAAATAATATATATTAATAAATATTAAATTTAAATTTAATATAAATTTTATGTCGGTTTAAGTTTTAGCGGTGATCGATAATTAGCCGTGAGATAAGTATTTGGCTCGGTTTAAAATTAAATCGAATTAAATAAATTGAAAATTAAAATTTTAGTATTTATAAAAATCAAATCGAATCGATCAGAAATTGAATTAAATCAAATCAGTTTGATTTGATTCGATTTGAAATTTTAATAAATTTTTTATTTTTTACATTTTAAAATTTAATTGAAATATTTTAATCTTAATATAATCTAATCTCTCTATATTATTAAAAATAATATATTATTATCACTAATTAATTTGATTTTTTTTATTTTTTTATTAAAATCGAATCAAATTAAAATAATTATAATTTTTGAAATTAAAAACTGAATCAAATCAAAATAAATAAAAAAATTAAATTAAAATTTTAAATTAATTCGATTCGATCGATTTTTTCGATATGAATTAAATATGGGTGTCCAATATATTTAAATTTAATAGAGTCAAAATATAAATAAGAAATAATTGCATGTTGGTTGAGTCCAGGGCAAGTGGGCCAACTACGGTCCTACTGTCTTTAACTTTTCAGCTCTTCTTGGACCACCATGAATCAATGGCCCATCAACTGAATTTATTTATTTATTTTAAATATTGATTTCCTAAAACAATTTACCCAAAAAAATAAATTTTATATTTTATATTTATTATAAATTTAAAATACAAATATATAAAATCTATATATATAATAACTAAATCTTATCATACATTTTATATAAAATAAATCTCTTACTTGGATTTGTCTCCATACTTTGGTATATAATTATATTGAAAATTTTATTATTTTTTAATGGGAAATTTGACCAGATTTGAAGCTGCCTAGTAATCCTAAATGCAATGAAGGATTCCCAAAGCGTTTGAAATGCAGAGTCCTGATCCCAATAAGTTGAATAAATTAAATTGGTGTAATTTAAAATCAAAATGGGAATAAAAATAATTCAATTAAAATATAATAAAATTTATATTTTTTATTTTAAAATATAGTTTAAACAAATATTTTAAAACAACATTACTATTTAATTTCAATACTGTGGATAACTCATTTATTTATTTATTTATTTTAAAAAATATATTAAAATTTTTTAATATTTTTTAAAATTTTATTTTATTTGATGTTCTAAATGTCTATTCTTTTTATTTTATTTACTAGTGACGTCTAACGATCTCTCTATTATAGTGTCACCTGTCTCTGTGCGTACAAGAGTGTCAAACCCTTTTTTGTGCCAGACGGCCATTTAATTTCTGCTAATGCACATGTGTGCAGAAATGTGAAGTGACTGGATCTAATATCTTTTATCACGTTACATCAACGGGCTGAATTTCTGATTATTGGATCTGAACTTGCGGGTGACTCGATCTATCCCATGTGTTAGAGTCAAGACTTAAAATGTTAGACCGGTCTGCTGAAAACAAACTTCTAGAGTAAATGAGATTCAGCGGTCATTATTATTATTCTACTAATTTTATGTGTTAATTATTTTTTAAAAAAAATTAAAATTATATAAAATTTAATATTCAAATATTGCTGTTAGTTTTTTATAACACATAAAATCTAAAATTCAAAATACTAAACGAAAATTTCTAAAACAATATCAGATGAAAGAATATTTATAAATAGAGTTTGAAAACCTAAATAAACATAGAAAATAATTTATTAGAAAATCAATTTAGCCTAAATTTTAAAAAAATTAAAATAAAAAAAAAAGTAGAAGGATTTTTTAAAATTCGGTTTCAATTATCTTAACTTTAAACCACCCATCCTATTCTGACCCAAAATCCGACCGTTACCAGCCACACAGCTATATCCACGTGCCACCTTACAGCTTGCAAAATGGTAATAAATTTAAGGTAACATGGTGATTTTAATGTTTGTCATTTCTCAACTTGGCAAACTTAAAAGAACAAAAAAAAAAAAAGAAATGGTTCCATCGATTTGGGTGTTCAATTTGACCCTTTTCTTACATCAATTAATGCATATGATTCCCCACTCCCTTGTCTTTATGATCCATTAATGTTGAATTTGCCCTGAGGGTATTTTCTGGATATGAAATATTTTTAAATGTGGAGGATTAAATTGAAAGTTTTTAAAAATAGAGGGACGAGAGGTTAAATTTCATTAAATTAGAAGGATTAAATTACAGTTTATCCTTAAATAAATAGTTATAGAAGTTTTCGTTCAAAAATTATTTAGCACCTACCTAACAAGGGCAATTTAACATGACCGCTATTGATAAAAATATTTTTTAAAATATAATAATTACAAAGTATTAAAAATTATTTTTTATATAATTTAGTTATAAAAATATTGAAATAAACTGTTTTTTTTTTAACAACATTCAAAATGATAATTTTCTGAAAAAATGTATTTTCACTCTTAATCTCAATGCTAAAAAGTTCTTAATTTGTTATAATTAAATATTTAATTATTATTTTTTACAATAATGTGTCGTTTTTATCTATATTAATGAATATATAGAGAAAGATATTATAAATTAAAAATAAAAAATAAAATTAATGGTGAATTTCATATTAATTTGAGATTGATATAATGTTGAATATCACATCAATTTAGTATTAAAATAATAAATTTTTTATAAAAATTTTAAATATTTTTTTATTTAAATCTAAAAAATTAATTAAATTAAATTAATTTAAAATTTTAATTATTATAGGATAGTTTATGATTTAAGTGGGCTCTTGGGTCTTTGGCTCAAGGGAGGTGGTGAGATGACGAAGGCAAACTAAGCTTGAGCTATCTAAATGAAAGTGCATTTATGGCCTCAGTTAGGGGTCAGCATTCGGTTTGTTCGGTTCAAAATTGAACTGAATTGAATAAATTAAAAATTAAAATTTTAGTGTTTATGAAAATTAAATCAAATCGATTTTGATCAGAAAACGAATCAAACTGAATCGGCCTGATTTAATTCAATTCGGTTTGATTCGATTCAATTTGATCGATTTTGATTTTTAATAATTTTTTTTATTTTTTATATTTTAAAATTTAATTAAAATGTTTTAATTTTAATATGATTTAATTTCTCTATATTATTGAAAAATATATTATTATTACTAATCGTTTTGACTCGATTTTTTCGATTTTTTTCTGATTAAAACCGAACCGAACCAAAATTTCTGAAATTAAAAATTAAATCAAATCGAAATGTATAAAAAACTAAATCAAAATTTTAAATCGATTCGATTCGATCGATTTTTTCGATTTGAACCGAATACTGCTGAACCCTAACCCGCTACTTCCGCACACTTTCTTCCATTAATCAATCCTTTTTAGTATTACTAATTAATTAATTAATCATAATCTTAAATGCTTAATCACAAGCAAAGCTTTCTAATAATTGTTGTTAAAATATACATATGGGATTTGCTTGGGTATCGAATTCCAATATCTGCTCACGTCTCTAGCACATTTCATGCAAATGCAAATTCACCTCTAAGTAATTACAGCTGTAATTGTATGCAGGAATTTTCAATTCAAATAAAAAAAATAGATGGAATTAAATTAATTTAAAATTTTAATTTAATTTTTATTTATTTTAATTCAGTTCAATTTGATTTTTAATTTTAAAAATTTTAATTATTTTAATTCGATTCGATTTTAATAAAAAATAAAAATAAAAAATCGAATCGAATCAATTAATAATAATAGTATATTATTTTCAATAATATTAGAGATTAGATTATATCAATATTAAAATATTTTAATTAAATTTTAAAATATTAAAAATAAAGTTTAAAAAAATAAAAAATTTATTAAAAATTTAAATCCATCAAATAAAATTAAATCGAATCGAATAGAATCAAATCAATTTGATTTCATTTAATTTTTAATATATTAAACCGATTAAATTAAACGAAGAAAGGATAATTATTTTTTTATGGGTTTTTTAAATGAATATACTATTTATATTTATTAAATACAATTACTTCTAGAGTTTTATAATTTTTATTTATTTTATTATTTTATACATATTAAAAAATATAATTTTTTATTAATTTTTAATATTTTTTAAATATTAAAAAATAATTTGAAAAATTTTTTAAAAATAAAATAAAATAAAATTATAATAGTTCATTTATATACCTTTATAGTTTTTTTTAAATAATTTTAAAATAATTAAAAAATATAGATAAAAATTATAAAACTAATGGGTATTTATCTCTTAAATCGTTTATTTTTTTCTTTTTATTTTAAAAAAATTATTTTATCCAAAATTTATCTTTCATTTTGAGATTTATTCTATTTATTTCATAAATATACACTTCCTTTTTTAATTTAATTTATAAATTATTTTTATTTTCTTGATAATAATTATTAATAACTTTTGAATATATTTTTTCAACTCTATTTATTTTATAAAAAATATTTTTTAAATATAAATTATTTTGAACAAATAAATGAAGTTTTAATGTGCATTAAAAATATAAAATATATTGATTAGAAAAAGAACTTAATAATATAATAATGAGTGGAGGTAAATTAGGAAAAAAAATATAAAATTTATTATTTAAATTATATTTTCTTAATACATTTGAAAATAATTATAGATATAATTATTATTTGATATTACATATTTTTAATATAAAATTATATATTTTAATATGTTTAAATTGATCATCTACGGTGAGCAGTATTCGGTTCTAATTGAAAAAATTGATTGAATCGAATCGATTTAAAATTTTGGTTCGATTTTTTATACATTTCGGTTTGATTCAGTTTTTAATTTTAGAAATTTCGGTTATTTCGGTTTGGTTCGGTTTTGATCAGAAAAAACCGAAAAAACCGAACCGAACTGATTAGTGATAATAATATGTTTTTTCAATAATATAGAGAAATTAAATCATATAAAGATTAAAATATTTTAATTAAATTTTAAAATATTAAAAATAAAGTGTAAAAAATTTAAAAATTATTAAAAATCGAAACCGATCAAACTGAATCGAATTGACCGAATCAGACCGGTTCGGTTCGGTTTCTGACCAAAATCGGTTTGATTCGGTTTTTATAAACACTAAAATTTTGATTTTTGATTTATTTAGTTCAGTTCGGTTTTGAACCGAACCGACCGAATGCTCACCACTCACACCCATTACAAAAATTGTTACTATTTTATGCACACATTGCTTTATGAAGAAAGAGATAGCAATGATTGAAGCATTCATAGAAAATGAATTATGCATACCTCATGGTAGGGAAAAGCTTTGGATTAAGCTATGGGAAATTATTTTTTTAATCCTTTCTTTTTCGTCCAATTGTCTTTCTACCCAAATTTATGTCGCGGTTTTGCTTTAGCCACCCATATCCTTCCAACTCATAAGGTTAAATATTTAATTAAGAGTTTTTAAAATTTAACGTTTTAAAGTTATTTTAATTGTATTTATTATTACTTTTACCTTTAAAATTTGATAAAATTGCAACATCATTCGCCACGTTAATAGTTCGCAAGTAAATTTTAAGATAAAATTAATGATAATTTTAATCAAAATAAAATCAAGATAAATTATTATTAATATAAAAATTATTGATAAAAAATAAAATAAAATTAAATAATAATAACAATAATTTTTAAATATATTTAATAATAAAAAATAATATCTTAATAATTTTATAAGTTTTCAATTATATAAATAATGATAGGGGTATTTAGTTAGATATTAAAAGATATTGAGTTTAATTAAAAAAAATAAAAGTATAGAGTAAAATTATAATAAAAATAAAATATAGAATTTTTTTAACGATTAATTTTAAATTTTACTAATATAGCATGGTGTTATATAAATTTTACTGTTGTAGCATGGTGATATAACATTAATATAATAAGTCACGTAACAATTTCATTAAAAATGAAATTTTTAATGGTACACGATATAATTAAAATAATTTTAAAAGATAATATTTTAATTGATAAAAAAATATGGGTATAATTATAATAAAATTAAAAATATATTTTTTTTTCTACTATTAACTTGTGAAATATTATTATTTATTTTATATAATTTAGTGAAATGAATTAATTGATTTTTATATTAAAAATACATAAGTTAATCCTTAACTTTTTTAAACGTTGACCATTTACTACATTTCATAAATTATAAAAATTAAATATTAATTTATTTTACAAAAAATATTCTTTAAAAATAATATTTATCATATTTATTAACATTTAAAATATTCAGAAAAACCAATTAATAGAAAATATTTTCTTAATCAAAAGAAAAATTAAACTATTTTAAAAAAATGTTTTGAAGTCGTTTTACTATAATTTAAGAATTTTACTAATATATCTTTATATAAATTTATTAATAAATTTATTTTTTAAATTTAAATTAAATATTATTTTATTAAAAATTATTTTTTATAAAAAATATTTTCTAAATATAAACTATTTCTATAAATAAACAAAGTCTAAATAATTATTATTTTAAAATTATAGTGACTATATGATTATGATAAAAAATAGAAATTAATTATTATAATTTTAAAATATAAAAACTAAATAATTATAAAAATTAATTAGAAATAAGGACATTTTAGTTATCCATACATTACTAATTACTTAAGAAAACGGAGGGATTAAATTTTAAAAAAATAAGAAATTAAATAATTAATGGTATGAGAAAATTAGAAATTAATTAATATATTTTTAAAAATAGAGAAATTAAATAATTAATTTTATAAAATTATAGAAATTAAATAGTAATATGATATTATTAATTAATTAATTTATAATTAGTTGTTTGTTTCTTATTAATTACTGAGAAGTCATTTTCACATATGAGTTAGCACACATGCACACGAGCGTGTAATCCTGTATAACAAATCTTACTTTTGCAATGCCACTCTGACACGATAAAGACCTTTGCTCTGTTTAACTATTTTTGTTAGGTTTTTAATACAAAATTAAATTTTATTTAGTGTATATATTATATTTAAATATTTTAATTTAAAAATTTAAAATTATATTTATTTTATTTTATTTTTAAATAAAAAATTAAAAATTAAGAGAATAAAATTTAAAACTTTTCAGATTTATTCAGATATATTTATTATTAAATTAAAATTAAGAGTAAATATTTAATTTATTTAAAATTTATTTTTTTTACTGTAATGTTATAAATGAAATAATAAAATTTATTATTATTATTAAAAAAGTTATTATTTAATTTTTATAATACGGAGAAAAAATGCTATTTTTTATTTTAAAATTAAAAGAAATGTAACTATTGTTGATGATTAACATAATAAATATAATACAAATATATATATTTTTATTTGTTTTAAATTATATCTCAAATTTATTTTTAATAAATCTAATAATTAAAATTTTGAAAAGAAATATTGAACCAGATCAGACTTAAATTATTTGATCTGATTTCATTCTGACTCAAAACACATGATGATGCTACAATCCGGTTTCAATTTCACCCCAAATTCAAACCGGACCGCGGCCGGTCTGAGCGGGGTAGGCGGAGGTTCTCCGTCTTAAAGCGAATTGCCCGCGAAAGCTGGAGCAACAGACAAAGCATGGAAAAAAAAAAAACAGAGAAGCAAAAAATTGGAAAAAGAAAATATATAGACAGAGTCTAGAAATTAGCAGTAAAAATAGGATCCTAAGAAAGCGGAACCTCAAGCTGTTATATTGCATTGTGTTGCATGACATCATCTATCTCTGTCTCTGTTTCTCTTTCTTCTTATTATTTGTGGGATTTACAGCTTCTGCTGGTGGTTGTTGTCTCATAGATTGAAGGAAATGGGGGAAATCCAAATTTGCTGATTTATTTTGCTGGGATTTCCCCCAAATTCTTCGTTCTTCTCAGGTTCTTTCTTCTTCTTTTTCTTATTCTTCTTGTTTTTGTCTCTTTTTAATCCTTTGTTGTCTTCTTTTCTTTATTTTGATTTGGTGATGTTGTCCTTTCATTCATGCATTGCCTCTGTTCATTTGAATCAATGTTCTGTTGTTACTTGTTTGTATCTTCACAGGTTTCTTCTTTTCTTTCCTGTTGTAGAAAATTATATTTCCCAATTTGATGATTTTGTTGTTGTTGATGGGATTCTGTCTGATGCTCAAAATGGGTCCTTTTTAAATTTTTTTTTTAAAAAAAAAACCTAATGTTTCAGGACATCAAATTTTAATTAGGAGTAATGTGTACTTTCTGATAAGGACTTAATACCTTTCATGTTTCATCATTTGTCTAGTACATAACTTGGCTGTCTAATTATCTGGATTTACTTATTGTTTTTCTATCTTATATGATGTTGTCTCATAGCAATCTTTTCTCTCCTTTTGTACTCTGATGATTCACTTTATTTCTTTAATAAAAACTCATTTGATTCTATCATATGCTTGCAGACACAGAATTACATATTTTATATCAAACCCAAATTGATTCCTTTCCTGATTCATGATTTTGTTACCTTCCTGCTCATTCTTGGGCCTTAAATTGTTCATGATGTCATCAATTGGGATATCATCCTGGACAGACGTTTAGTTGTATGATAATAGGCTTGTGAGAACTTGAAACCACCGGAAAATTATTGAAATTGGCGAGGAAACCTGCAAGAAAATGACATGGCATTTTCTGCAGAAGTTCTCATCACCTGAAGGCAACAAAAATGAACTTTCTTCTTTTACAACTGTTTTAATCTGTGGGTGCTCTTGTTATTCTTTATAGCTTTTCTCTATCTTGATATTCACGGTTAAGTGCTATAAGTTTCGTGTTAATAGTCCTTACTCTAGAATTGGAATTCTACTCAATCATCCACTTTGATAAATTTTTTTGCTTGAAAATATTGCAGATTCCTGTTCTTTCCTCAGGCTTGTATTCTTGGTGCCTTCTCTTTGAAATAAACATTTACAAGTTTGGTGTTTATATAAAGTTGTAATCACAATGGGTGGTTGCGTCTCGACAGCCGACAGAAGAACAAGATTGCATAGGAAACGCCACTACAAATCAACCAAACGCAGAGAAAAGCTTTCCACTGCTATTCCTGATGCACCTATCAAACGGTTTAGTGATTCTTCTGCAGTAGGAGATTATACCCTTAGCGAGTATGTTCATCTTGATTTTGAGAAGGGTGCTGCAACTACCTGCAGAAGATCTGAAGCTTCTAACAAGAATTTCCATCTAACTCAGCTACAATGGAACCATAGCCAAATTGATTCAAATGGTATGTTCTCTCCCTCTATTCGATGTTTCAGTGCAATACTAACTCCTCGAAAGATCATACATATCTCATTGCACAATAATTCGATCTTTGCAGGAATATGCCAAGAGGAAGTATGGTTTGATTCTGTCAGTATTATCGACTCAGATTCGGATGATGACTTCAGTAGTGTGCATGGAGGTAATACATTCTCATTCCATCACAACCAAGTGACTTTTTTTATTTTTTGAATTCTGACTCTTCTATTGGTAGCCAATGCTTTTCTTCTTTTTTGGCTTCTTTGGTCTGCCAGATGGTTTTGGTTCTGTTGGTAATACAATTGCGTATGGAACTGCATCACGCTTCCTAGATACTGGAAGCAAGTATGAGGGGTTTTATGAAAGTTACCTGAAAATAGACGGAGGGGTTCCTAAAGATTATGACATTGCTACAAAGACGAAGAAAGTAGTTGATGATCCCTATGGAAGTTTCCAAGGTCTTAAAGAGCTCACTTGTGACTCTGGAGAGAAAGTTCAAGACATTAGAAGGAAATCAACAGTTATTATGGTTTCTTTAAAGAGGAAATCCTGCGATGGACAGGAAAAGACCCAATTCTGTAAGTAGTCACAGTTGCTGTTTTAAGTGTGTTTAGAATTTAATTATTTGAATATTCCTATGAAACTTAATGCAGATCTGCAATATGGTGTATTTCTTACTAATCCCTACCACACATGATATACAATGAAATGCAAAGTACATGGTCATGATTTCTATTTTCCAATGCCATGTTTTGTTCATAGAACCATTCATGACAGATGTCTGTAACCTGTGAATTGAACATTTTGATAGAGGTGCAAAAAATTAAATTGCAGCTTTTGTAAATGGTTTGAATACAAGTGTTGCTCTTCACTAATTATGAATCAATGTGTAAGCTGGTGCAGCTGGGAGATTGGTATATCGCCCGAGAGCAGGATTTCTAATTCCAAGTTCAAAAGGAGAGAAGCCTACTCCAGGATGTTGGTCTGAGGTTTCACCTTCAGTTTTTAAACTTCGAGGCGAGAATTATTTCAGGCATGTTATTGCATACTGTAGTCTCAAGTCATATCTGCATATCTAGTGCAGGAATGTTTTTTGAAGTTTTTCCATTTCCTTGCTGTTTTTCTCATGGAGTTTGAACATCAAAAAACTAATTATGCAGAGATAAGCAGAAGTCCCCTGCTCCAGATTTCAGCCCCTATATACCAATGGGTGCTGATTTATTTGCATGCCCTCGAAAGATAAGTCATATTGCTCAACACCTTGAGCTTCCTTTTGTGCAGCCACATGAGAATGTGCCATCACTTCTGATTGTTAACATACAGGTAATCCCTCCCTCTTTTTTCTTAATATCTGTCATTCCCTTGAGTTTTTCTCTTCAGAGTTTATTATGGATAGAGAAAGCAGTTTCATTCTTACAGAGATAAAGAGCAAGCTGTGATGTGGCTTTGTATTTTGGATATGATTTTATTTTTGGTCAATTATGATGCAATTTGAAAAGATCATGCTGCAATTGCAACCTTTTTTTCCATGAACATAAACTTTAACCCAAACTGCATAAATCTTAAATTCCATTTTTTTTTTCTTCTCTATACTGTGATTATGTGTGCCTTAGATTTGTACACCTATTCTAACAGTACTTTACAGTTTCAATCAGTTCAGCCTAAAACAAAAAGGCATTCTTCCCATATATGAAAAGAGAGAGAAATTTGCAGTTGCACTTAAGTGAATTTCTTGTTTTATTTCTTGGGAATTGTTTTACCAGAACTGTGATTTGGAGTAGAGTGAACTGCAAACAGGAAACCTGAATTTTTTAACTAAATATTAACAGTGAAATGAATTAGATGAAGTTGGAAAATTATGATATTTGCTTCCCTTTCTTAGGTGGAGGATTTCACGTTCTGATTCTGGGTGTTTTCATTGCAGCTTCCCACTTATCCTGTCGCCATGTTCCAAGGTGAATGTGATGGAGAAGGCATGAGCCTTGTATTATATTTTAGACTATCTGAGAATTTCGACAAAGAGATATCTCCTCATTTTCAAGAGTCCATCAAGGTATTCTCTGAACTATTATTCAGACACCCTTTGTTATGTGATCTTCAGTTGATCAAAATGCAAAGTCTAGGCCCTTTGTTCAAAGAGAGTTACTAATTCTTCAGTAGTAATATCTCCTCGGCGCCCATTAAAAAAACCTCAAATCTGGTGAAGAAAGCCTATCCTAATTGCCTTAGATCAACCTGTTCACTCTACAGAAAGTAGTTTGACTGATAAGGTGACTTGCAGGCACAATCACTGAGCTCAAAGTTCTTATCTGACAGAAGCAAAATACATAGATTTTTTTGTTTTCTCCTTAGATATTTGGGATAGGGGAGGGAAATTGAACTCTGATCACCATGGGATTCCCATATATGCCTAGCCAATCCATCTAGTGGGTGGTTGGAGCAAAATGCATAAATCACTTGCTTGATTCTTTGCTTTTGTGTGACTGCAAAATGCAAAGCATATAATTCCTTTTTTCCATTTTATATTATTTTAGCTGATTACTGTTGCTTTCTACATCAGAAACTGGTTGAAGATGACATGGAGAAGGTTAGATGCTTTGCAAAGGAGTCAACAATTCCTTACAGAGAAAGGCTAAAAATTCTGGTAGGGCTGGTTAATCCAGAGGACTTGCAGTTGAGTTCTACAGAAAAGAAGCTTATAAATGCTTATAATGACAAGCCAGTTCTTTCACGCCCTCAGCACGAGTTCCACAGGGTAAAGAATAATTTTTCTCTTACTTCACATTCACATTCCACTGCTTAATTTTGATATTCACTCATTGAATAAAGGATAATTTAATATTTAGTCCTTATATTATGGAAAAACTCATTAATTAGTCTCTTAATTTTAAAAATATATTAAAATATATTTAAAATTTTAAAAAATCTACTAATTAGTTATTATATTAATTTTAACCGTTAAATATTTTATCATTTAGTTTTTGTAGTTTGAAAAAATATATTAATTCATCCTTTAGTTTTATAAAAAGATTTATTATTCAGTCCCTCTCTATCTATCGAGACATTTTAGATTTTTTTACAATATTTAACGATTAAAATTAACGGAGGAGCTAATTAGTAGATATTTTAAAAGATAGAGATATTTTAATATATTTTTCAAAACTGAGAGACTAACTAATGAATTTTTCTAAAATATAGAAATCAAATAGTAAGTTTCCTTGAATAAATATAAGAATCAAGATAATGCAATGGGATACAGCTAAAATGTTGAACTGGGATTGCCATTAGCCAGTAAATCCCATTTGAGTCTTGCAATCGATTCGAAGCCTTTCTGCGCGTTGCTTATGAAGAAAAGTTTTTTTTTTCCCTGCAGGGACCCAATTATTTGGAGATCGACTTAGATATACACCGGTTCAGCTACATATCTCGAAAAGGACTTGAAGCTTTCAGAGATCGTATGAAGGATGGGATAGCTAATGTGGGATTAACAATTCAGGTATTGATCTAGTAGCTAATCCTGTTTCATAATTTCTCTCTATCTTTTTCTTTTTTATTTTGTTTGACCGATAATTTGACTATTATAATTCTATTTAATTTTATTAAAAAAAATTTTAAAATATTTTTTAATATTAATATTTAATAAAATTTAACGTATTTAATTTGAGTATAGTTAAAAAATTAATAAAAAAAATTATATTTCGTAATATGTGCGAATAAGCAAAATCAACAAATTTTATAGGACGAAGAGAGTATTAATTTAAGAAAAATGATTTCAAAGATGAAAGAATAGATATAGAACAGCACTTTGTTCCTCACTTGTGTTTGTGTTACGGTTTTCCTTGTTCCTGTTTACTTGAGCTAACAGAATTAAACTAAGGTAAATTACTATAAGGTCCTTGTAGATTGTCAACTTTACTATTTAGTCCGTATTTCTAAATCACACCATTAAAATGCCTATATTTTGTAGGGTAATTTACAGTAATTATGTTCCTGAGATTTAGTAGAACCTATAACTTAGTTTCTACTTGTTTTTAATAGTAAATAATTTAATTTTTTGATTTTTTATTTTATTAATAAATTAGTCGTGCAGGACTAAATTATTATAAATATTAAGGATCATGATAAAAAAAAATCTTAAATTATTCGTATTAACTGATATACTCCAAATTATAAAAATTAATTAATATACTTTAAACTAATCACTTAAATTTATTTATATCTATACTTAAATTTATTTATATCTATCTAGAAATGTCATGTCAATCATCCTAGTCAACACTAAAAATTAATATTTTAATATAATCTAAATATATAATTATAAAAAATTTATAAATTTTATTAATTTTAACAATTATACTCTCAACTTTTTCTTTAACAAATATAATTCAAATTAATTTTTTATTTGTTTGATTTTTAATTTTGATTCGACTTATAATTTTAGATAACGTATTTCTAAGAGTCCATATTTTATTTTTTTTATTTTTTTATATCGATACATGTAATTTTTTATGTAATTATTAATTATAAGTATTAAGTGTTGTGCTAATAATACTACTAGTAAATTAAGAATCACATTCCTCACTATCTGAGAATTAATTATACTTATTATATCTATTTCAATAAAGTTGGAAGTCAACTACCATTCCAATTAATTAATAAAAAATGCTAAAATAAATTTAATTTATGACTATATTTTATATATTATATAATGAATTTATTCATTTCATATTTATTAAGCAGATTATTGATTTTCAGCTTAGTCAAAATGGATATAATTAATTTTTTAAATTGAGAGAATTATGATTCTTAATTTACTAGAGTCAATATTTTCACAACACTTATCATTTATAACTACGCAAAAAGTTTCACTTATTGATACAAAAAAATTTAAAAAATGAGTTATTGGACCTTCAAAATATATCGTCCAAAATTATAAATAAACTAAATTAAAATTAAAAATTAAATAAAATTGAAATATTGATTTGGGGTATATTTATTAAAAAGAAAGTTTAGGGTATAATTGTTAAAATTAATAAAGTTTAGAATTTTTTCAATAATTATCAATTATATTGAAATATTAATTTTTGGTGATAACTAGGATAATAACTTGGTATTTCCATTAAATTTAACGGTAAGGTTTAAATTTAAGTGGTTAGTTTAAGGTATATTAGTTTATTTTTATAATTTGGGGTATATTTGTTAAAATATAAATTATTTATGTTTTTTTTCATTATCCCTAAATATTAATATAATAAGATTAAATTATTATAAATTTTATTACTAAAAATTAAAGGAACTAAATTGTCATAAAAATTTAAATTCGAAAGACTAAATTGTTATACTCTAACACTGAATTTTAATAAAAAGACTATTTTATTAATAGAAATAAAATGATAGAAATTAAGTTGTGGGTTTTGTTAAACCTCATATACTATATTATAAAAAAAAAAATAACTATTTAATTCTTGTAGTATGGCAATTGATCTTCTATTTTAAAAAAATATATTAAAATATTTTTAACGTTTTAAAAAGTCTACTGATTAATCTATCTGTTAATTTATAAAAAAAAATCTAAAATACCCTAATACAAAGTGAATAATTAATAGATTTTATAAAAATTTGAGAAACTAACTAATGAATTTTTTAAAATCATAAAGACTAAACAATAAAATATTGAACGACTAAAATTAACGGAAAGAATAATTAGTAGTACATTTTGAAAATTGATAGATCAATTAGTGAATTTTATTATATTATAAAAATTAAATAGTAATTTTTGTATTATAAATTACTTATAAAATTAAACTTTTTAGTTCTTTTGTCAAATAAAACGCTTGTCACTTTGTTATAACTTATGAGAGTGGTAAAAAATAATATGAATATCTAAAATTGCATAGTTAAATAATGTATATATAGTTGAAATTATGAAATTAAATAGTATAAATATGTAAGTATAAAACAAGTTGATTAGTCTTTCTTTGGCAAAAGGAAGAAGTTTTAATTAAGTGTTTAGAAATAGGAACTAAGTAGTAAACTTCGACAAAACACAAGAACCTGAAAGTAATTCACCCATTAAGCTATTTTCTCTACTTGCCATCCTTCATTTACTTGTTTTGGAATCAAAGTGTGAGAAGCTGAACTGTTTTTTTCCACGGCAGGCACAAAAACCAGAGGAACTGCCAGAGCAAGCTCTATGCTGTGTGCGTTTGAATAAGATTGATTTAGTTAATCGTGGCCAAATACCCACCATCGTAACTAGAGATGATTGATTTTTTTTACACTTTCAGATTAAGTCCTCTGCAACAAAATTATTCTGCCATACAAATCCATTAAGAGATGTATTTTGTAGTAGAAACATGACCATCGTCACCAGCACAGATGGCCAAAAAAATGGAAAAGAAAATTCCTCTTCTGCTTTTTTTTTTTTTAATGGGGTTTATATCTTTGAACAAAAAAGTGAATTCTTCTCAATTTTATCCATAATTCTGTATTATTTTTTCTATTTCATTATGATAATGAAATTTGTAAGAACAAAGGATTGGAAATCAACTCTGGGAGATAAGTTTGATTTTTTTCAACTATAAAAACCCGGCTATGGTCCAATTCAGATTCATAACCGGACTGTTTTCTCCATCTGCTTAAACTCTATCGGATCTAAGATGATCCTGTTCATACCGACTTTAGATTGCAGAGGCCATGATTGAATTCAAGTTATAAACTTCCATGGCAGCTATAGTACGGCACAGGAACACAGCAAAGCCCAAAAATTATTATTTTTTTCTTCTACCATTATTAAATTATCTTCAAGTTCTGGGAGGATGAGAAGTCACCCAGTATTCATCAGCCACTGTACATTTGCTTCAATTAGTCACTAGTCAAAACATAAACCAATAGGGCTGATGACTCGGCTTCATAGCAAAATTAAAGGCTGAACCATGTGAAATCTTTTGAACCAAACCAGTCAAAAACAAAGCCAACTCAACAGATGATAAGGCTATAAAAATTTCTGCATTAAAGCCAAATACAACAATTATGAAAGGAAAAACTTGTCTAGACCCAGTCCATCACGAACTAGAAACAAACAAGTGAATCTCTTTTAATTTTTATATAGAGCGATCCACTTATGTTCGTGTCTTAAATCTATAGTGTACTGATTGTCCGTGAACTATAGGTAACATTAGTTCCCAGATAATGTACAAAAGAATGCAAAGAAAACTGGATTTCAAAGAAATATATACCTGCTAGCCAGTTTACATACAACAATATTTAACTTATGCAGGATTTCAATGAAATATACATCTGCTAGCCAGTTTTACATACAGCAAATATTTAACTTGTAAATCAATCCAAGAAAGTGAGCTCCAGATTGACTTCTCTCTTTATCTTTTTTCTTTCTACCTTTTCCTTTTTCTTGTGTATATGGTATTCGGTTATAAGGATCTTGATCAAAATAATAGCCTCTAAAACCATGAAAAAAGATTATCAGCAAAGATATCTTACATCAAGTTCGTGATTCATATCCTGCTTTTCAAGATGATCCATGGACATTATGTTATCTGCTCTTCTTTTAACAATAGCCGTGTGATAGGAGGTTGATTTTTAGTCCGGTGATCCAAGGCATTCTTTTCTACATTTTGTTGTCTTAGCTCAGATGAGTTACTGTTGGCTGTGCTGTGGCTGCTACCTTTAGCAGCAGGAACGTCATGATTATGTTTGCCTTCGTACGTTGTTATAACTGCTCTTGGGTCCGTTGCTGCTCTCTCAACATGTTTACGGACTCTGCAGCCTGCAGACGTGCATTTATAGTAGCTCCTGTAGATCATGGAAGGAGATCACATCTTAACCCTTTGTTTGACATTATTCATTTTGTAAGAAAAAAAATTCATATGAATTCCTATAAAAGATTTCTTTTTTTTTTTTTTTGAAAATAAAAATTTTACAAAGTAAAATGAAATGAATTCTTCCATTCCAAATAAAAAAATTGATAGAAAAGAATTGAATTCTCTCAAAATCATCCATTCCAAATATGGGGTAAATGTTGACATGAAAAGATCTAAGATCAAGCAAAACTAGATAAACTGTTTTCTCAACACAGTGTGCGATGGCAACTTAGGTCATAAAGAAACTAAGCCTTGCAGTATGTGCACAAATATTTTCTCTCAACAGAATTGCAATAGCAACCGAAGTGCTCAAAATGATACCAGCAGCATAAAGGATGTCACCTTTCTCAAGGAAGACATGGTTTCACGACAACACCCGTAATACTGGAGAAAGCCTCCCAAAGCAGGGATAGTAAATATTAAAGACTCAATGGATAAAAGAATCCAAATGTTAATGATGAAATGACATAATGACCAGCAAATATCAATGTCATCTAAATGCGCGAGTGTGTGTGTGTGTGAGAGAGAGAGAGAGAGAGACATGTGGCTTCTCAGATCACCAATGTGTAACAATCCGAACACTGCAAACAGGCTATCAATCTCAATTATGTAGGCCACAAGGAATGCTTACCATACCAAATGATTATCAGAACCAAGGAATAATGTTTTATCAATATGTCATTGCAGCTAAAAGCCACAATCATATAGGCTAAGGAAACCAACCTTGGATAAGGATTGCCTTTGACAACTTTCTGCCCATATTTGCGCCATCTATAGCCATCATCTAAAAGATCAACTTCACTGGTAGTCTGCACAATGATTCTAGATTCTGTGAGAGTCCTATGCGAAGAAGCTGGATCTGCTACCTTGACATCTGTATTTCTGCACAACAAAAACTTTTAGACATGCATAATAAACTAAGACGTTTATGCCCGTTGAAACATTTAGTCATACAAAAGTACCTTCTCTTGGGATCAGGTTCATCTTCATCATTTTCATCTACACCAGTTTCAGTATCACCAACTTCCTCACTGTCACTTGTCCCAGATAAAAGTTCATGTGTAGCTTGACTTGATTCCTGATCCTTTCTATCTTTTGACTTGTTAACATTTCCGCTTTGAAATTGAGAAGCTAGTTCAAATTTACTCTGGTTACTTGAGTTTCCATTCAAGCTTCCCGCATCCTTTGCACGCTTGGGTTGGGGAGCTTGATGGTTGTGCTGCCCCTTGTAGATAATTTCAGTTACTTGACCATCAAGAGATCGCTCAACCTTTTTCTTGACAGGACAAGTTGGTTGTGTGCATTTATAATAACTTCGAGGACATTCACTGCCTTTCACCTGTTTCTGCCCATATTTTCGCCAATTATAGCCATCATCAGTAGGTTTATCAACAACAAGTGAAGAAGCTTGGGATCTTTGATCAGGAGAGAAGTCTGAAGATTCCTGAACAGAAGCAGTAGGATCTGGGATTGATGATAATGGTGTTGAAGATGTTGCCGGCGCTGATGGTAAAGAAGATGAATAGTGTGCTTGAATATGCATATTAGAATGGACTTGTGCAGCCTGGGCAGTAACCTGAGCTAGAGCCTGCTGACGTCTCATTCCAATGTTTCCCTACAATCCTCATAAACCATTAAAATAAGTAAGCGTTAATAGAATGGCCTTTCAACTATTAGCAGAGAGACATACTTTGCAAACAACTCCAGGCTTATTACGTCTTTATGAGATTAACCTTCGTCCAATTCAAATAATAAGTGCAAATATAAGAAGTATTTTTCAAGATGCTTATCTTGCTACTCTTCCCATAGTTTCACGACTCTACTACACACTGCGATTCAGTTTGAACTTTGATTTGCCTTCAGAATGGTTGTTCGAGCATCAGTAAAATGCAGTTTATGCACAGAGATATATGACCATGTCACATTGAGGGAGATGCAAAATTACAATATTAAACCATAAATGAAGCATCTGGAAAAAAAAAAAAACTATAAATGAAGCAAAAGAGGAGCTAAAGCATTTCCTACACAATGACGAATGAAAGCTCTGAAACAAGAATAGTACAAAAATTATAGTCCACTACAGTATAAGCACCTGGTAGCTGATAACACAATCATGTTAAGCAGAGTGAGGTAACAATCATGCATCGCAGTCTAGATTGAGCAACCAAGATGGCTAAAAGACACAGTGCACCTTAATTAGCATATAAAGGTAAAAATAACATCTATCATCCAAATTTAATTATTCACATTTTGCATATATCAAGATAAAGCTAGCATTAAATAATATTGTCACACTGATGAAGCTAGCATTAAACAAAACTGGTCCACAAATAATGGAGATTCGAGGTGACAGTTTCTCACCATTCCTGAAATCCTGACTACTTTTTCCAGTTTCCACTTCTAGATAAATCAACTAATATAATTCCAAAATTACAACAGCCTTCAAACACACATCCAAATTCTCAATCATTTCAAATGCAATCCTATTCAAACGGAATCTTATGATTTTTGGAAGATTGATACATCACGATGGAAAAAGAAAAAAGAAAGAGAATTAAATTGGCATATATATTTCTAACACCATGCAATGTTCAGCCAAAAAAAAAAAAGCTGCTTATAAATGATTCCGTCAAACAGTTCAACTCTCAACTAGAACTACCTCAGGAGATAAGAGTCCGAGCGCAGGTGAATCCAGAAAGACCATCGGACTAAGCCCGCGAGGCACAGTGAACATCTGCGACGGAGGAGCTATGGACAAGTTGGCCGGCCTGCTTACGTTAGCAGCAGAATTTTTATCTGCCTGAGGAACGGGAGGTAAGGGCGATTTGTTGTTGCTATTGGCGGCAGGAGAGTCCATTGCGCCCGCGAGAAGCTGAGAGAAAGATTTGAAGTCATCAGAATCTGAGAATAGACTAGAGACCAGAGTCATAGGACCTGGACTAAAGCCCACACCAAGACCAGAGGTAAAGAAAGATTCATTAGAGGAGCGAGGCGGAAGAGCAATAGTGGTAGGGCGGGCAGAAGTAGCAGAAGAGGATTTGGACGATGAAGGAGGAAGAGAAGAAGAAGAAACCGGCGGCGATGGGTGGCGGGAACCATTGTCTGCCATCAGATTGAAGAAACGTGTTACAGTCTGGATGAGCGCTTAACCACTTTTTCTGTCTATCCAAACATTACAAAAGCTTCCTTTCTTTCTTCTCTTCTCTTTTTCTTTAGCTTAAGAGGATCTGAAATTCAGCAAAAAGTCCACGCTGCAGATAACCAAGTTTAAAACCAATTTTCTTTTTGTAATTTCCGACTCCAAAAATTCTAAAATTACCATTTTGGACACGAGTGGCACGCTTAATTCAAGGTGGGAAAATTTTTATAATTTATTACAATTATAATAATAAAATTAAATTAAAATTAAAAAATTTAATAATAAAATATAATATAATCTTTACAACTTTTTATTCATTAAAATATAATCTTTTAATTTAAATTTTATATTAAAAATAAATATCTTTTATATTTCTTATATATAATAATAAATTTATTATATGCAGTGGCGGAGTCAGAAACTTTTTTTAGTAGGATACCGTTGCGCACTGTAATACTGTCGGTGGTGCCGTTGCAGTACCTTCATCCCCTTCAAACTATTTTTCGGTCGTCAATACGGCACGTGTCCCTTACAGTACCCTCCCTCCGCCCATAATAAATATTTATTACATATAAATTTATATTAAAATATTTTATTAAATATTTTTGCTCAACAACATGATAAATTATATGAATTCTACTTTATATCAATTATCTTAAATAAAATGAAATGCTTTAATATATAAAGTGTTATTTCTCATTTTAAATTTTAATTAATATATGATATGTACATAAAAATGAAAATAAGAGATAAATAATAGAATTTATAAAAAAATATTAAAATAAAAATATTTGTTTTAAAATTTATTTTACTAGTTAAATAAAATTTTACAAATTATATTATAATTTACTGTTAATTTTAAAAAATTAATTTAATTTTTAAATTATAATTATGATAAATTTAAAATAGGACTCTACGAATTGTAATCTATAATCTTTTATTTAGGTGTCAAAACATAGAGAGAAAAAATAAATTTAAAAAAAGAATGACGAGTTGATATTTTTTTATTTGAAAAAAAGAGAAAAAATAAACAAAATGAAAATAAGGTTTTCTTCTCATTATTTTCTTTTTAAATTATAAAATAATAAAAAAAAATTTTTAAAAATTGTACTATCATTAAAAAGTGAGTATTTAATTTGCTCGATTTAAAATTAAATTAAATTAAATAAATTAAAAATTAAAATATTAGTATAAAAATTAAATCGAATCAATTTTGATCAAAAATTAAATCAAATCGAATCAATCTGATTCAATTTGATTCGGTTTGATCGATTTAAATTTTTAATAATTTTTTTTATTTTTTATACTTTATTTTTAATATTTAAAAATTTAATTAAAATATTTTAATTTTAATATAAAAATTAAAAATAATATATTATTATCACTAATCGATTAATTTTTTCATTTTTTTATTAAAATAAAATTGAATTGAAATAAATAAAATTTTTAAAATTAAAAATTAAATTCAACCGAAATAAAAAAAATTAAATTAAAATTTTAAATTAATTTAATTTAATTAATTTTTTCAATTTAAACGAATACTGCATCATAAATTAAATATAATTTTCTTTCTTTTTTACTTTCAAATAACTTCTTTTTCATTCTCCACTACAAATAAAAAATATATTTTTTTTAATTTTCTCCTGCTTCTTCCCTAAAATTTTTCCCTAGTGTAAAAAAGCTTTGAGCAAGCGGCTTGGGGTAAAATGGTCATTTAGGGAAAAGGCAAGAACTAGGAGGCGGAAGGAAGCACGTTTTGAAATGGAGAAAATAAATGGAAAGGTGGAGAAGAGCGTAGATAGATTGCTGTGCTTTTTGTTTGTTTTCAATCACAGACAGTACACAGATCATTTCATGTTTGACAAACTGGCACTCCAGGATTCTTCCTGTGACCTCATTTTAAATATTTTATCCTCCTTTCACAATTTTTATTTATTTATTTTTTTATACATATTAAAAAAAATTAACTATTTTTTTAAAAATATTTATTTTATAAATATTAAATTTTATTACATATTAAAAAATATTTTAAATAATTTTTTTAAATAAAATAAAATTATAATAATTAATTTATATGTAAGACTATTTAAAAAAATAGATAATAATTTTAAAAAATCTATTAATTAGTTGATTAAATTTTTAAAAATTAAATAATTAGACTTTTTATATTAAAAATATTTTAATTGTTTTATAATATTTAATGGTTAAAATTAATAAAATAATTAACTAATAGATTTTTTAAAACATCAGGAATATTTTAATAGAAATATTTTAATAAATTTTTGAAATTAATGAATTAACGAGTGAATATTTTCGTATTAAATAATAATTTTTTCAATAATTTAAATAACTTCTTATAAAATTATATAATTTTAATTTATTTAAAATAAAAAATATTTTAAATTAAAAAAAGCAATTTTCTCATTAAAAAATTTTGATTAAAAATAAATAAATTAAATTAAAATTTTAATTCCAAACAATAAAATACAATTTTAGATAAAAATAAAAATCACTATGTATGTTAGAGAGCATATATATTAAGCATATAGAATATAAAACGCGAGATTCTTGATTATCAAAATATATAGTTCGAAGATGAAGAAGACCTAAAAATAAGATGACGCAAGTATTATTTTTATATTAATATTTTTTAACGGTATCTAGTAATTGTTATTATTTATTAATCGTGTATTACTATGAATATTATTTTGTCATAAATTAAATTATATATTATAAAATTAAATGGAATGAAATTATAAAATATTTGTTTACATATTTTTCCATATCAAAAAACTCATCAAATAGTATTAGAGAATAGTAGCTGCCGACTTTTGTTATGGCAATTGACATTCGTTACCTAATAAGCAAAAAGAAGATTGATCTATTAGGTAGCAAAAGTCAAACCTATATAAGAGTAACTTGTCACAATTTAATGATTTATGATAAGATTAATCTCTTGTATGAAGATGAAGTAGAAAAAAAAAAATTAAAGAAAAAATATATTTTAATCTCTAAATTTTAATATTATTAATAGATTCAAGTCTATATTTTTAAAATTGAACATTTAAATCTCTTTATAATTAGATCATTCAAATTAGAGACTTTTTTCATTCATAATTCCATTAATTAACAGGTGATATTCTGAGATCCAGAAAATAGAGTTTACAGTGAGTGTGTAAACTTGGTCAGGGAAAATCACATCCCTCCCTTTTTATTCCTTTTCCTTTTGTCCGCTAGTGACGTCTATCCGCCTCTCTACTACAATGCCACCTGTCTTTGTCACTCAGATCCGTACCTCCACACCAGACGACTATTTAATTCCTCCCGGCGCACATGCGGACAGGGCTGCAAAGTGACTGGACTTGCTTCCCTTACCTTCTGTCACATCACTGAGCTAAGCTTCTCCTGTTGGGCCCGCGCTCATGAACCATCCGGCCTGCCCTATGTGGCCGGACTGGGAGTCACTGTAGTGGGCCGCTTTGCTTGAGGATGGCTTGATGGGCTTTAGGCCTGCGTTCTTTTTTAGGGCCCGGCCTTGCCCTAGGTGTAGGAAGTCTGGCGGTCATCAAGTGCCCTTTTACCTCCGCAGCAGTTATTTCATGAGTGATGAGGGGGTTTACCCTATTATGACCGCGCGGCCCGAGGATGACTTCTGTCAAAAACGTCCTTTCCTTGCCTTTACTCTTTTCAAAATTCAAAATCTCAATTTTCTCCAGACTCTTCTTCTCACTTTGCTCTGTGTTTCATTCCTTCCATCTCCTACAAAAATCTCTCTAAGGTACGTCTCTTGCTCTTTAATGGTTGCCCCTAGGATTCCCGCTGTCATGAATTTGAAATCTTGTATCACCCCTTCTTCCCTCACTAATTTCTTTTCTTAAGATTATTTGGATACCTCCATTTATCATATTAGGACTCCCCTCCGCAATGAGAGGATCGTTCTCCCCGTTCCTCCTCCATCGGGTCTGATCGATCCTCAGCGAGATCGTAGCTTGGTCTTTTTCATCAAGCAACATGATTTTGGCTTGACTTTTTCCTTTTCTCCCTTCTTTATTGAGGTTTTCCGATATTTTGGAGTCACCCATTGCATACTTTCACCCAACTCTATTCTTTTCATGTGCTCCTTCGAGTCCGTCAACTTATACTGGGGCTTTACTCCCTCTACCGTCCTATTTTCCACCTTCTTTCGTCTGGTCAGGGCTAGCCAGGGGTTTTATTATTTTGCTCCCCGAGGAGGATTGTCTATCTTCTCGGGGTATAAGGATTCCATCAAGGGTCGGGTTGAAGGTTTTTTGGTGTGGAGCTGAAGGAAGGCTCTGGGATAACCTGGGAGGTAGACCTCTCATGGAGGGATGTGCCCCCAGGCTGTAATGACCTTCCTCAGCTGTCCCTTTCTGAACAGATATGCCTTCTCAGACTGACCTCTGTTTCTCGGAAGTATGATGTCGAGAAGTGCATGTTCGTGTCCAGTCTCCAGGACCGTTGAGAAGCTGGTATTTGCTTGCTAATGTTCTCTTTTTCTCCTATTTTTACTTTTTCTTGCACTTGTCTCTAACTGTTTGGGTATTTTCATTTTTCGCAGCTTCTAATTTTCCAATGGAGCAAATCAATACACCGAGGAATTTCACCTTGTTCCGAGAGAACATGAGAGCCGCCCTAGAGGCCTTCTGGGTTGGTCGATCTGTAATCGACGTGACTCGAGAGATCGCTCATGTCATTTCTCCCTGGGAAGCTAGCTGGACTGCTTCTCCTGCCCCTATCTCTTCTCAGGCTTTGGTGCCAATTTCCAAGGACTCTCGTTCCTATGCCTCTAAGGCTTCCACTTGCGGTAAGACTCTGAGCTCTTCCAAATCCCTTGCTGCTCCTCAGCTCAAGCCAGCCTCCACTCTAGCCTCTCAAGAGCCCATTGTCGTTGAAGAATCTACGGAGGGAGGCTCTAAAGGAGGGGCTGAGGTCGTCCCTTCTGCACCTCGTCCCAAACAGGCCGTTGTCAGTGGTGGTATCATGATCAAAGAAGCTACTGGCAAGCGAGCTCCATCTACCGAGGTCCCTTCTGAGGGCCAGGCTTCCACGAGGGCTCGCGTGGCTAAGTTGCTCGAGGTCACTCCCCCTCCTCTTGCTGAGAAAAGAAAGCAAACTGTGGAGCTGTTGTCTTCTGCTCCTGACAATGAGCTCCTTAACGCTGTAGAAATAACTCTTGGGTCCGCGGCGACCTCTGTTGCCAAGCTGTTGCGGGAGAAGATGTTCGGTGGGATATCTGATGTCTCGGATTCGTGCTTCCTTGCCCTTGCCAGCCATTTGACCTGCTCCACTAGGCAACAGGTGGCCTTTTCTCACGGTCCCGAGAGGAGCTGGGAGATAGCCTTCGAGAGATGCTCCTTATGGTAAGTCACTTTGTCATTTTTGAGTTTGCTTTGCTTTGGTTGTTTTCTAACTTTGCTTGTTGTCTCCTTCTGCTAGGCACTAGGCATTTATATGAAAATCGATGCTCGGGATGAATCCCTTCAGAGCTCGACTTCAGAGCTCGATGGACCTGCAGATCGATGAAGTCCGCCATGAGGAGAATCTCGTGGCGATTGGTGATGCTCACAGGCACATAGTTGCTCTTAAGAGCCATCTTGATGACTTGACCCTTCACTTGGCTGGGATGAGGGATGAGGCCGACAGGGCTTCCAAGTGGGCTTTTGTGGCAGAGTCTCGATGTGACGAGGCTTTGGCACAGTTGTCTTCTCTGAAGGAGGCCTATCGTGAGCAGGATGATTCCAGAGCTCAACGCGACGAGGCCTGAGCCTAATGTGAGGCAGCTAAGGTTGAACGTGATGCAGCCCAGGCCTGGTACGAGGTGATGATGGCTCAGAGGGAGGAAGCCTTGGCCCGGGTTGTTGTCCTTGAGCAGGAGCTCAATAAGCACATCGAGGACCTGAAAGGCATGGCCTTGGCGGCGGAGGAGTCATGGCTTCAGCAACAGCAACTCCGCTAAGAGGTTACTGCTCTGGAGGAGAGGTGTTTTGCCTTGCTCAAGGAAGCCAGACTTGCAGAGAACAGGGTCCAGTTGGCCTATGAGGGGCGCCTGCAGGAGTACAAGGACTCTACTGAGCTGAAGGCCAAGATTGAGCAGGCCTGCGAAGCGCGACTTACGGAGTACAAGGCTTTTGATGCAATGAAAGAAGAACTATACAACTCAGCCTTCCGCATGTTTGCCTCCGGATTCAATCAAGGTCTGAAGGCAGCCAGGGATGCCCCCTCCACTTCGTTGGCAAACTTTCGAGCTCCTAAAGTAGATTCTGACGGCGAGGAGGTGTGCTACGAAAAGGATGACAACCCGTTACCTAAGGGAGCTCCTCCTCTGCCAACTGGACCCCAAGGAGAGGATAGTGTAAATAAGCCCTTGAACAACCTTGTTAGTTCGAGCTCTTCTTCTGTACCTTTGAATAAATGAATAAAGATGTTATTTTTTCTTCTTCTGTACCTTTGAATAAATGAATAAAGATGTTTTTTGCCTTTTTATTTCCTTCTTTTTGATGTTTGGATGTATGGCGACTTGAAAGCGTAAATATGATAATGAATGATATTTTACCTCAGCCTATGTTAAACTTAGACTATTTTCTTCATAGGTCGCTTCTTTGGCTTTGCCAGCCTGTTTAAACCCTTTAAGACTTAACTTACCTTTTGCATCTGACTTGTGAACTTCTTCTAACTTAACTTAATCATAAAAGCCTTAAATTGGATGCTTACTTAGCAAATTCCAACTTATTTAACTTCACTTAATTAATGGACCAGGCTATCTCTTCTGGGTCTTTAGCAAACGAACAAGCTCGGACTAAGAGCTTGGTGTCTGGCTAATGCTTCTGACTCGCGGGTTTTTCTTATTTTTATGAGGGCATTTTCGTCATTGGCTCACAACCTTCCTCAGTATTGCGAGCTCGTATGTATAATACTTAGAACAATAACTTGTTTGTATGAGTGTCTCGCATGAGATGATTTTTTGAGTCTGTCCCTGTTACGAGCCCGGACACCTTATCCTTCTTGATGTAACCTTCTAACAGATAGTGTGGGTTAAATATTTTGAGTTATGTGTCCCGCTTGGATGGGGAGCTCGACCTTCTGTCATTTTTCTCTACTTAGTTTATCTTGTTAAGTATTTGTTCACCACGAGCTAATCCGAGCTGAGAGCACGACCATTTGCTTTCATTTATTTTTTTGTGTGTTCTGCGTTTGTGGGCCTCTTCGTATAGGGAGCTCGGCTCTCTACTGTTTCTTCCACACTTAGCTTTATTCTGCTTGGGTGTTTACATGTTGTGAGTCTGTCTAAACTGTGAGCCCATCTATTCAGCAACAACGGGAGCTCATATTTTTATTTTTGGTTTTTAGGTGTCTCGAGCTCGTTACTGAGGTCGGACTTGCTTCCTTGTTTCCGTGTTGGGCCTTGCACAAGCTATATTTTAGTCTGTCTATTTATTTTCTTGTTTTGCCTTAGCCTTTCTTTTGAGGGGAGGCTTAGCATCGTTGTTTTCTTTGTCGACTTTTCCCTTCGCAGCTCGATTTAGTGGCGCTGGCGGTTATTGTCTGAGGCTAGTTATCGACCTCACTAGAGACTTTGCTTCTTTTTTAGCTCAACTTTTCCATGGCCTCGCTTGGGATTCAGGCTTGTCAGCCTTACTGTTGCTTCCAGGCTCATTGGCCTCTTATGGGATTCAGGCTCTTTGGCCTTATTGTCGCTTCCAGGCTCTTTGGCCTTGCACGGGATTCAAGCTCTTTGGCCTTACTGTAGCTTCCAGGCTCTTTGGCCTTGCACGGGATTTAGGCTCTTTGGCCTTATTATCGCTTCATCCTCTCAGCTCGGCTTTGTGGTGCTGGCAGTCATTTTTCGAGGCCAGTCACCTACCTCACTGAGGTCTTCAATCCCTCTCAGCTCGGTTTTGTGGTGCAAGTGGTCATTTTCCAAGTCCAGTCACCCACCTCACTGAGGGCTTCAATCCCTTTCAGCTCGATTTTGTGGTCTAGCGGTCATTTTCTGAGGTCAGTCACCCACCTCACTGAGGACTTCAATCCCTCTCAGCTTGGTTTTATGGTGCTGGCGGTCATTTTCCAAGGCCAATTACCCACCTCACTGAGGGCTTCAATCCCTCTCAGCTCGATTTTGTGGTGCTGGCGGTCATTTTCTGAGGCCAGTCACCCAATTCACTAAGGGCTTCAATCCCTCTCAGCTTGATTTTATGGTGCTGGCGGTTATTTTCTGAGGCCAGTCACCCACCTCACTGAGGGCTTCCAGTGCCTGTTCTTCTTTTTTAAGGAATAATTGAGACACATAGGATGATAATAATAGTCTTTTTCATTCATTCATTAATATTTTCAGGGTACAGAATATTACATTGTACATATCTCAAGGAAAGTACATCTTCAGGTGTTGGATATTCCAAGCATGAGGTTTCGGGTTCCCCTGTAGGTCTTTAATCCGGTATAATCTAGGCTTGACAACTTTAGTTATCTTAAAGGGGCCCTCCCAGGTTGGTACCAACTTTCCTACTGCTGCTCTTTTCCCCGTAGCTTTTAGTTTCCTCAGGGCTAGATCTCCAACCTTCAGGCTTCTTTCCCTAACCCTCTGATTGTAGTAGCAGACTGCTTTTTGTTGACAAGTGGCAGTGCGCACTTGAGCTTCTTCTCTGATCTCCTCTAAGGCATCCAAATGGCTTCTCAGCTTTTCACCATTGGTGTCTTCATTGTTGAACTGGACACGGTGAGAAGGGATTTACAGCTTGATGGGGACTACTGCCCCGGTGCCGAATGCTAGTGCAAATGGTGTTTCCTTTGTTGGCATCTGAGGGGTTGTCCTGAACGCCCATAGGATGCTATTGAGTTCGCCCGCCCAATTCTTCTTTGCTCCATCCAGTCGCTTCTTTAATCCCTGAAGGATAGCTCAGTTCGTGACCTTCGTCTGGCCATTGGTTTGAGGGTGGGCTACCGAGGAGAACTTGTGCTAGATGCCCATGTTCCTCGTGAAATCCTTAAAGGTCTTGCAGTCGAACTGCTTTCCATTATCTGAGATAAGCGTCCTCGCTATCCCAAATCTGCAGATGATGTTGCCCCAGACGAAGTCTATCACTTTGCGTGCTGTGATGGTGGGGACAGCCTCAGCTTCAGGCCACTTTGATAAGTACTCCACTGCTACTATCACAAATTTCTTTTGCCCCGTGGTCTTAGGGAAAGGACCTAGGATGTCTATGCCCCACTGTGAGAATAGCCAAGGGCTGGATATGCTGGACTGGGGTGTGGCTGGGAGGTTAATGGCGTTGGCAAACCTTTGACATATGTCGCATCTCCTGACAAATTCTTCTGCTTCTTTTTTAACTGTGGGCCAATAGTAGCCCTACCTGAAAATTTTGTTTGCCAACGTGCCTGCTCCTTTGTACGCTCCACAGACTCCCTGATGTATCTCCTCAATCACCTTGGCTGCTTCATCTGGGCCCACACATCGAAGCCACGGGCTAGATTCCCCCTTCGGTATAGAGTCCCCCTTACTGCTTGATAATTGGCAGCTCGGGCTGCAATTTTTCTCGCTTCAGCTTTATCTTCAGGGAGCTTCCCATTCTCTAAGTACTCCAGGTACGGGGTCATCTAGTTCTGCCCTTCCTCAATCTGCATTATTGCGGTGGGCTTTTCAAAAGTGGAAATGCTGATGTGTTGTATGTATACTTCGTCTGGGAGCTGTTCTAATTCTTCTTCAGATAACCGGCTAAATAAGTCTGCTTCTTCATTCTCCTCTCAAGGTATCCTCTGGTATTGCACCACAATTCCCTGCCTGCCGAGCTCGGCTTTCATAGCTCTTACCTTCACCAGGTACTTCTACATGATGGGGTCCCTTGCTTGGTATGCTCCTATTATTTGATTAATCACTAGCTAGGAGTCACTGCTTATTTTAAGATCAGTTGCCCCAACTTCCATTACTATCAGCATCTCGTTTATTAGGGCTTCATATTCTGCCATATTATTAGAAGTTGTAAACTCTAGTCGTAGGGCGTAACAGACCTTGAATCCTTTTGGGCCTTTTAACAGTATTCCAGCACCACTGCCCTCAACACTAGACGCCCCATCTACAAACAACTTCCAGTTGAATTCCCGTAAGGGCTGTCCTTCGCTCTCTCCCCCTGCTGCTCCTGGCAACTCTCTACTGAGCTCTGGTTGCTCTTCATTGAAGGAGCACTCTACTATGAAGTTAGCAAGGGCTTGAGCTTTGATGGCTATCCGAGGTTGATATTCAAGACAATATGGGCTGATTTCGACAGACCAAGCGAGCATCCAACCTGATGTTTCCGGTCTGTGAAGAATTTTCTTCAAAGACTGATCTATCCTCACAACTCCCTGATGGCTCTCAAGGTAGACTTTGAACTTTCTTACTGCCGACAGTAGAGCGAATGCCAGCTTCTTTGTGTTTAGGTATCTGACCTTGGCATCTTTGAGCACCTTGCTGACATAGAAGACTGGCTTTTGCTCTCCTCCTTCTTCCCTTACTAGTATCGCGCTTATGGCTTGCTCTGAGGCTGCCAGGTAGATTAGTTCTTCTCTGGCTAAAGGGCTGCTGAGCACATGTGGTGAACCGAGGTATTGCTTGAGGCTTTTGAAGGCCTGTTGGCAATCTTCTGTCCGCTCGAAGTTGGGTACTTTTCTTAGCTTCTTGAAGAATGGCAGGCACCTTTCTGCAGATTTTGACATAAATCGGTTGCGTGCTACCACCCTCCCTGTGAGCCTCTGCACATCTCTTACGCAGGTCGACTCTGGCATCTTTAGTATGGATTCCACTTTCTCCGGGTTTGGCTCAATGCCCTTTCCACTGACCATGTAGCTAGGAATTTCCCCCCTCTGATGAAGAAAGCACATTTTGCCGGGTTCAGCCTCATTATGTGTTGTTCCAGCACTCCGAATACCTCTTTTAGGTCGGCCAAGTGCTGCTGGAAGGTCTGACTCTTCACTACCATGTCATCTATATACACTTCTACATTCCTCCCTATCTGGCCTTTAAAGATTTTGTTCAATAGTCTCTGGTATGTCGCCTCTGCGTTTTTAGCACAAAGGGCATGGCCCTGTAGCAATAAGTCCCATCTTCAGTTATGAATGAGGTATTCTCTTCATCCGACCTATCCTTTGGAATTTGATGATAACCAGACATTGCATCAAGGGACGACATATAATCAAAATCGATCGTAGAATCGACCATTTTATTAATGTTAGGAAGGGGATAGCAATCTTTCAAACAAGCTTGGTTCAGGTCAGTAAAGTCTATACACATTCTGTATTTGCCATTGGCTTAGGGTTTGCTAACCACTGTGGGTACATGACTTCCCTAATGAACCCTGCCTCCTCTAAATTCTAGAGACCTCTTCTCTGGTGGCCTGTTGTTTCTCCTTTCCGAACACCATTTTCTTCTATTTTATTGGCTTCGCTCCGGGGAGGACGTTGAGCTTGTGGGTCATCACCTCGGGATTTATTTTCGGCATGTCAGAAGGCTTCCAGGTGAAGCTTGAGGCATGTCCTCGAATTAGGGCCATTGCTGCCGCTTTCTGCTCGTCGTCAAGGCTCGCGTTGAGGCTGAAGTCTTTGTCTATCTCTTTTTTTGATAGTGAGAACGTCTCTAGCTTTCCAATGGGCTCTGTTTTGGCCTCCTTCTTTTCATCCCGGACCTCCATTACCTCCGGGTTTATCCCCTTAGGTGCTGTACTTAGTTCTGCCACCGTGGCCAGATACACTACTCTCGCTTCCTCCTATCATCCCCGGACTACTCCTACCCCTGTCTCTATTGGAAATTTCATGGTCAGGTATCTGATGCTAGCCACCACTTTGAAGTCATATAGCACAGGCCTTCCCAAGTTTGCATTGTAGCTCAATGGGAGCTTCACCACTAGGAAAACTGCGTAGTGAGTCCGAGACAAGGGTGGTTCTCCCAAGGTTAGGGCCACCTTCACCTTCCCCTCTACGGCCACTCGGGTTCCCTCAATCCCCTTGACTGGGGCCTGATCCCTTACTAGCTACTCTTTCAATATCCCCATCTACTGGAAAACCCTGTAGGGTAGCAGGTTCACCTTGCTCCCATCGTCGATTAGGATCTTGCGGATCCTGTAGTTGTGAATGACAGCTTCAATGACAAGAGCATCATTGTGGGGTATCTGAATCTCGTGAGCATCCTCGGGGGAGAAAGAGATGGTCATTGGAGAGTGTTCTACTATTTGCAAGACCTCACTGCTGCTCCTTTCCCCACTTCGGCTTCTCTTCCTCCCTCTTCTGCTCATCCGGTCTCTAGTCCCTCCTATGATCATATTGATGGTTCTGCTGGAGCCATCATTCATGGGCCATGCTCCTTGCCTACGGGGCCTCTCTGCTGTGACATTCTGCTGGGGCCTCTCTCCTTCTAGTTTTTTTACAAAGTTCCAAAGATGCCCTTTCTTTATCAGCCTTTCTATTTCACTGATCAATTGGTAACAGTTGTTGGTATCATGACCATGGGTGCGATGATATTGACAGTACTTATCAGGATCCCTCTAGCTAGTGTCGGCTTTCATGGGTTTAGGCCATTGGAGGAAGTCCTTGTCTTGTACTGCCATGAGCACTTTGGCTCTGGATGCATTTAAGGGAGTAACTGCCTCTGGGATCCGGGGCTGGTATGCCCTCTACTCTCTCCTGTCCTAAGGCTGCCTATACACCTCAGGCCCTTTATTCTGTCATCTCTCTAGTCTCTCCGACCTCCTTTCTTCTACTGCTTTTCCCCTGTCCCCAGCCTCCCTGGTGAACCTGTTGGTTGTCAAGGTGTCATTCTGCCTGATGTACTTCTTGGCTCTCTTCATCAGTTCTGCTAAGGTGGTTGGAAGTTTTCTGCACAACGATCCAAAAAACTCAGGGGATGTGGTCCCCTTCTGCATGGCCTCCACGGTGCGGCTCTCATCTAACTCTGGGATCTGCAAGGCCTCTATGTTAAAACGGGTCACATACTCCCTCAAGGATTCATTCTTCCTTTGCCAGACTGTTTCCAAGTAGCTGGTCTTTCTTTCAGTCGGGACCCCTGCTATGAACCGGCTGATGAAAATGTTGGCGAGGTCCCTGAAGCTTTTAATGCTTCCTGCCTCCAGGCTGTTGAACCAAGCCCTTGCTGGTCCTGTGAGAGTTGTGGGAAAGACCTTACACATCAAAGCGTCCGACAACGTCTGGAGCTCCATGAACGTTTTGTAGTTCAAGATATGCTCCTGATGGTTCCCTGCTCCTTCATACGTAGCCATCGGTGGCATCATAAACTTTTTAGGGATGGTCTCCTACTGGATCCACCCAGAAAATGGTGAGGATGTGGGTAAGAAGGTCTGGCTACTGTCTTTTGCCCCTAGCTCAGCTAGGAGCTGCTCCTTCATTCTCTGTAACTTTTGATCTATGTTTGCCTCTTCTCCAAACGATACCCTTCTCCCCATTCTTTACTTTCCATCCTCGCCATTGTCCCCGTAGAATAGCTTTCTGCTTCATCATTTTCAATAAGCTCTCTTACCCTCCTTCCTCGGGCCCTGACTGATGGCTCCTCTTCTCTACCGGCTCCTCTACTCCCTTCTTCAGTTCTCCGACTAGTTTGCCGGGGGATTTGGTAGTTGAAGGTGGGTTGAGGCTTAGTGGTATGGATCCCTTCAACTATAGGGGGTATGTTTAATAGGGTATTGAGACCCCTCTACTGTAGCATCTGCCCCAGCCAGTGGGCAGTGTTCTATAGTTGAAGAGCCATGGCTTGAAGTTATTGGTTGGATGTCGAGCAAGGTGAGGGATTAAACAACACTGGTGGTTGGTTGGAGGGGGTGGTAGGACTAGAGAAAGAGAACTGCTGACCTTCCTGAGCTGAGTTTAGATCGTTTGGGGTATTATTGACATGATTTTCGTTGTGGTTTGCCATGTGGATCTCAATGGGTACTAAGAGAACGGAACTCCAGTCATGAGAAGATCTCTTTTGTTCTTACAGACGGCGCCAATTGATGTTCTGAGATCCAGAAAATAGGATTTACAGTGGGTGTGTAAGCTTGGTTGGGGAAGATCACGTCCCTCCCTTTTATTCCTTTTCATTTCGTACGCTAATGATGTCTAACTGCCTCTCTGCTACAGTACCACCTATCTCTACCACTCAGATCCGTGCGTACGGATGCGTCTGATCCCCTCTCCACTCCAAGCGGCCATTTAATTCCTCTCAGCGCGCATGCGGGCAGGGCTACGAAGTGATTGGGCTCGCCTCCCTTACCTTCTATTACATCACTAGGCTAAGCTTCTCCTGTTAGGCCCGCGCTCATGAACCATCCAGTCTGCCCCATGTGTCTAGGCTGGGACTCGCGGTAGTGGGCCGGTTTGTTTGAGGATGGCCTGATGGATTTTTTGGGTCTGCGTTTTTCTTTAGGACTCGACCTTGCCGCCAGGTGTAAGAAGTCTGACGGTCATCAACAGGTCAAAAGGAGAATAAACATTTCAAATACCTTCATAAACACTTAGATCTTTATCAACGTAGGTAAAACAGGTCATATTATACATGCTATAATTTAGTTTATGAATTTTAGCATAATTAACGTATCAGTCTTTATATTTTTAAAATCGAATCCTTAAATCTCTTTATATTTAGAGTATTTATTATAGATATTAATTTAAAACTAGTGGATGGTAAAATTTATAAAAGTATGAATGCTATTTATAAAAGTTTACAATTTACTTAAAAATTATTTGGTATCACTTAAAAATTGTTGAAGTTGTTTGCATTTTTTTAATGAATAAAATTTAAAAGATAAAAAATAATAAAAATTAGTTGAATGTGATAATCTAGATAAAAGTTAATAGAAACTTAAAATTAAAGGATTAAGATATTTGAATTTTAATAAATAGAAAAAATAAATGAAAATTTAATTTTTTAATATTTTTAAATTAAAAGTGATAATCAATAAATTTTACGCTTTTAATTGCAAGACAGAATTAGAGTTCAGGAATACTTGATTATAGAAAAAATTAAATATTTGATTTAAAAAATATAGAAATTAATGTGTTAATTATGTTAAAATTTAAAAATTAAAGTGTAATTTAAAAAATTAAATATTTAATTTAAAAAATATAAGAATTAATGTGTTAATTATTCTAAAATTTAAAAAGTGAAGTGTAATTTATCTTAGTTTGAATTGCTATTATGTTTTAATCAGAGCTACATAGAACTAAATTTAAAAAGAATAAATAATGTAGAAATCCAACTGCACCACACTAAAATTATTTAGGTATTTAATTTTAATTTTAATTTTTTATTAAAAATTATATTGAAACTGTATCGAAAAATTAATTTATATATATATTTTTAAATAATTTATATTAATATTATAATTTTAATATATAATTCCAATAATATGTTTTATATATTATATAATTTTAATAAAACTACATACATATAATTAAAATATTATTAAATATTATACCATTTTATTTAGCAGTTAGTTGATTATAATTTATTTTATTTAAATAAATTAAATATATATTAATAGAATATTAATTATTAAAATAATTATATATATTTATAATTATTATTATTATCTATATATAATAATAATATAAAATTATTATACCTTTTAGTTATTAATCCATTATTAAATATTTATAGTAGTATAATTTAATTAATTTAATTAGTTAATTAAAATTTATATTATTTAAATAAATTATATACATACATTATCTCAATATTAATAGAATTATATTAATAAAATATAAATTATTAAAATAATTATATATAAATTGATATGTATATATATATAATTATTATATTTTTAGTTATTAGTAAGTTTTTAAAAGTTTATAAGATATAATTCAATTAATTTAATTTATTAATTATGATAACCGTCGGGCTTCCTCTACTCTGGACGAGACCAAGCCCAAAAGGAGAACAATGACTCAAAACCCATCAAGCCCTCTTTAAGCAAGACCGATCTAGCCTCTCAAGCCCCGATCCGGATGCGCAGGGTAGGCTGAGTCTACTATGTGGCCGAGTCCACCATGAGTCCGGATTTAATGAAAAGAAATCCAGCCCAGTGAGATGATGTGAGAAAGAATAGCTGGTCCAATCACTTTGCAATCGGGTCGCGTGCGTGCAGGGGTAGGTAAAAGGGACAAGGATCTTCTTTCAAAAGGGGCTCTCTTCTTCTTCATGCTCCTTTCTGGACTTCATTTTTATTTTTCTCTATATAACTCTTGTCTAAATATACTACTCTAATTCATAAAATCTGATTTGAACGTCAGAGAGTCTCCACCGGGGCATTCCGGCAGGCCCCTGACCGGTTTTCCTTATTTTGCAGGTCCTTTCATCAAATAGAACGTTGAGAGACCCATTTGATGGACTCATGGACCAAGAAGAAAGTCAAATCTATCACGGAGTAAGAGGAGAAAAAGATTTATCAAATTAATATTCATTTTACTTAAATATATTATATTATACATTATTTTCATATTAATAAAATTTATGTTAATAAAATATAAATTATTAAAATTAATTATATATATGTACATGTAATTGAAATTATTATTATTATCCCTATATATATAATTACTAACTAAATTATATAATAATAAAATATAATTTGATAAAATTAAAATAATTATGACTATTTTAAAAAAATAATATTAAATTAAACTTTATAATTTTAGATAATTCATAGTTTTATCTTAAATCACGTAATTTTATTATAAAAAACAAAATTAAATACATTTATAACATATTAAAAAAATAAAAAATCATTTAGTTAGAGTTTATTTATCAAGGACACATTGTAACAAAGCTTTTGAAAGTTCTATTAGAAATTTTTTTTTATCTTTTTATTCTTTTAAAAGTTTAAAAATTATAATTGAAAAGATTATATGGTATTTAGTATTTTTATATATTTTAAATAAAAAACATTATATTATATTATTGATATTTAATATTATTTTAAAATTAAAATATTATGATCGTTAATTTGATATAAATAACAGGTAAAAACCTTTTTCAAACCCTGATAAATTTTGAAATAGTCATATAACACTTAGCAAATTTTTAGTTTAAAAAAGATCTAACTAAATAGTAACGTGGAATTAAACCATAATTATAAATAAATTAAATTAATTTAGCCATTTTATTAATTATGTAAATTGTACGTATTTAATATCGTTAAATTTAGGGTGACCAATATTCGATTCAAACTGAAAAAACTGACTGAATCAAATTAATTTGAAAATTTTGTTCGTTTTTTTTATTCAATTCGGTTCTGTTTAATTTTAATTTTAAAAATTTCGGTTATTTTGATTCGATTCGATTTTGATCAGAAAAAAATAAAAAAAAAAAGAACCGAACCGATTAGTGATAATAATATATTATTTTCAATAATATAAAAAAATTAAATCATATTAAAATTAAAATATTTTAATTAAATTTTAAAATACTAAAAATAAAGGGTAAAAAATATAAAATTTATTAAAAATCGAAACCGATTAAACAGAACTGAATTGAATCAAATCAGACCGGTTTGGTTCGATCCGATTTCTGACCAAAATCGATTTGGTTCGATTTTTATAAATACTAAAATTTCAATTTTTAATTTATTCAGTTCAATTCGATTTTAAACTGAACCGACTGAATGCTCACCCTAGTTAAATTCATTTAAACGTTTTTCTCACTCACTGAAGTTGTTCAGTTGTTCTGTGCTATAGAAAGTTTTTTTTCTTCTACAGCCTTGCGTACTTGGAAGTTTCTGGTTGATGAATCGGCTCACATCAAATCCATTTTTTAGATTTAGTGCCTCTCCCTTTTCTTTTTGTGTTTTTAAATTTTTGTGTTTTATGTTCTATATATTGTATACACATAGGTGGTTTTTAGTGTTGGTAATGAAGAATTTGTGAATTGGGGGTTAGGGGTGAGCATTCGGTCGGTTCGGTTCAAAATCGAATTGAACCGAATAAATCAAAAATCGAAATTTTAGTATTTATAAAAATCAAACCGAATCTATTTTGGTCAGAAACCGAATCGAACCGAAATTTTAATAATTTTTTTTTTATTTTTTACACTTTATTTTTAATATTTTAAAATTTAATTAAAATATTTTAATCTTAATATGATTTAATTTCTCTATATTATTGAAAAAATATATTATTATCACTAATCGGTTCGATTCAATTTTTTTCGGTTTTTTTTATCAAAATCGAACCGAACCGAAAAAACAGAAATTTTTGAAATTAAAAATCGAACCGAACTAAAATATATAAAAAATCGAATCAAAATTTCAAATCGATTCGATTCGATCAATTTTTTTGATTTGAACCGAATACTGCTCACCCCATTGGGGTTATCACATCACATGATTGAAACCCTAACCTTTACATTATATTTATGGTATTTTACTTTTAATTTTTTTGGGTATGTGAAAAGTTTTGTTTTGAGATTTGCCTTTTATAATATTTAAAATCCCTTTTATTTTCCTTTTTTGTTCCTTTTAGCATTTTTGGCAAACTTTTATTTGGAATTTTATATATCTAAGGACTATCACTAAATTTTTTGTTAGGAAAGCAATATATTTGGTTTTATTTGAGTGTAATTTTTATCAATGCTTAAATTTGATTATGTTGGCAAAAATTCTGAGGAAGAGACTTCAACACCGGAATGTTGATGGAAGAAGGGAAGAATTTGATATGAAAATTAGAAGAATTTGGGATGGAAATGAGAAAAATTTTATCCATTTAACTTAATTGGTAATATTATTTAGTTAAGGAATTCCTTGGATAAAATTTTTTATCAAGGATTTAAGTAAATTTTTAAAAATTTGTCAGGGACTTAAAAGGATATTTTGTCTAAATAATATTAATAATATGTTAAAAGTATTTAATTATTTTATTTAAATTTAAATTTTATTATAGAAATTAAAAGATTATATCAAATTAGAATAAAAAAATTGATACTAAAATTGAATTGAAACTGAAAATATATACAACTGTATCAGAGTTATTGAAATTTAATTATATTTCTGATTCCAAAAAATGTCAGGACTTTCGGTTCCGAAACCAGAATCACACACCCCTGAAACTAAGAATTATAGACTTAATAGTGAATTTTATTAAAATTCAGGATCCTAGAATAATTTTCCTTTCATTTTTTTCAATTCAATTCGCTTAGTCCAAACAAAGGATTAAGGAGTGAACTTTAACAGGTGACTTTGCTCCACAGGGAGAATCAGACCGTACTGCTGAAGTAAGACCAGAGAGCAAAGAAATGGAGGATTCCACACGGACCGCACCTCTCAATCTCCCGAAAACCAAACCAATTCGCTGCATCGTTAAACTTGGTCTGCTCTCTCTCTCGCTTTCGTTTTTCAGATTCTTTGATTAACCCATGTCTTTCCTTGAACTGATTAAATGTTTATCAATAAAAACTTTCGGGATCAATCTGCCATTGACAAGTTCTTGAAATTACTTGACTGGTGGACATTTTTTTTCTTTTCAGTGTTTCCAATGTTTCCAATAAGATTGTAATGGATCTCATTTGAACTGGGTTTGATTCATTTTGGCTTCATAGTCCTTAAAATCAATGTTTATATGCTAGTCTTCCATGGAACCACTAAAGCCATACGATTAACTTTGCCAAGAATCTGAAGGATTGTTCAAGAAATTCCATTTTGCTCTCTTAATTTATAGGTTATTGATATATGATGGTACAATGGATGCAGGTGGTGCTGCAATTACTTGTAAGAATGAGCTAGAGAAGGTAAATGAAGAAAATCTTGAGATAGTATCCTCACAGCTTAGGCAAGCTATGATTACTGGATCCGGCTCCCAAAAGGTTATTGGGATGGATTGGAGCAAGAGACCTGGAAAATCTGAAATTTCCTGTGAAATGGATAATTTTGAAGATCAAACTTTAATGGATTCTAGCAGTTTTGTTGTTGTTCATGGAGCAGGTAATTTACATATCTGTTGCTTGAATCATCATTAGAGATGTTAGACATGAAAATGGGTTGTTTTCTATTGGTGATTTCTTTTCTTTCTGGTCAGTGGGGTGCCACAGATTTATATGAAGAACTAACAAAAATTATTATTGCATAAGAGTAGGATCAGTGTTTCTCCACGCCTAAAGATATCTTATTCTGCAATTGGAATCAGTTTATTAGATTCTCGTGCATCAGTAGGAGTTGATCTCCTGAAGTGATGCAGTTCTTGCTTGCTGAAGATATCTGATGATGATATTGAATGTTTCTTCTCAACTGTTGGCTTCAGGTTCTTTTGGCCATTTTCAGGCTAGTAAATCAGGCGTTCATAAGGGAGGATTGCACAAACTGCTTGTCAGGGCTGGTTTTGTTGCTACACGCATTTCTGTAAGAATGTTCCTTCTCTATTTTTTTTTTCCCTTTTCTCCTTATTTTTCAGAGAGCGTGCCAAACGATTTTGTACCATGCTATGAAGCCAAGTTCACAGTATTTTATTCGCAAGTGAAAAATATTTGATATGTTTATAAAGCTTCAATATTTTGCTATCACTGAACCATGACCAATTTTGTCTCTACATTTATGATTTCATTTTACATGATTAAGAAACCTAATTTGAAAAGAGAAGTTGATCAATACTCATCTAACCCTCTAAGCGTGGCCATAGGTTAGTGGCAGTTTTTGGGTAACTGCTCTAATCAGACAAGTATTCACTGGTAGAGTTATTGATATTTTTCCATTGATATTTGAGAATATTAGCCATTATGAAGTCTTCGAAACCAAGTTTCTTGCATAGCCAAGTTTCCCTTAAATTCCTATAAATTTCAAAGAAAGGTTAATTTTTTTAAACTTTATTAAGTAGGTTCCTACTACGTGGCAATGGGGTATATTCAAGTCTTCACCATAGTTCATGGGACAATTTTATATGGCAGATGTGAAGGGTCTGAGTTCAAACTTGGGATGGGCTAGATGCTGCCAATATATTTTCACTTTTTGATTTTTCTGTAATTTTTGAACCTATACAGTTTACATGACTCCTTTTTCAGATCATAATAAGCTATTAAGTCAAACAAAAAGTGATGGTGCCTGTTAATTCAACTCTAAACCAGTTTTATTGAAGGTAGCAATGACATCCATCTGGTCTTTATGCTACTCATGCTGTAAAATTTGCTATTAACTGTGATTTGTAGTATCATGCAAACACATCACAGGACATATTAATATTATGCCATAATGATCTTTTTTCCTGAACCTTTACATGGTTTCAGGTGACTACTCTCAATCTTGAAATTGTTCGAGTACTAGCTAGAGGTACTAATCTAGTAATTGCTACTGAATAATCTCCATCTATACATTCTTTTCATCTCTTTTTCCCTGAACAAGAGAAAGTAGCCTTTGTATTCGCTACAAGAAATGCAACAATCTGTTTTCCATTCTGATAACTGGTTTTGGTGTGAATTTGTCAGGGGATGTGATAGACTTCTCTGCACCTAAAATATCTGCATGTATGAATAAAACACACACAGAAAACGCACATTTGCATAACTCTATTCAGTATTGTCAGAATTGTGTGATTTACAATATGAATTGCACAGTTCATATTGAATCACTAATCTAACAATTCAAATCTGATAGGTGCATTGTAAGCAACCAAGAATTGGATAAGGATTGCATGTATCGACAGTGAATCGTGAGAATAGTAAGGAATTGATAGATTCATTAATTCACAAGGAAGGGATAATTTTATACTTTACACCCTAAAGATAATTTTGTAACCTTGTTCAACCCCTTCTATCGAACCCCAAATATACCACTCACACTTTTGTATTTCATTAAGTAACTTCCAAAGCTAAAGCCATCAAAGCCTCTAGAATACAGCCTTATTTATGGAAAATATTTATTTAGCCCTCAAGTCATAATAGGGATAATCTTTATAGATGGGAATCTAGCCCAATAGGAATTGAGGCACATTTAGACAACTGGTTTTGGCTAACAAATTGAGAAGGGTACTTTGCACCTCAATATTGAAGCTAGTAAAGGAGGGAAGCATGCAAAAGTACTAGGATGAGCCTAGGGTACACTTTCTAATATATGGGTTGCATTTTGGGTTTTGTTTATTCTTTTTGATATATACCCGTCCATTATCTGAAGTCCATTGCCTTGTCTAATCCAGATTCGTTTCGAGCAATCCCATTAAGTGGGCAACACACTTTCTCCCTAAGTTTTGCCGATTCCAACTCACCTCTTGGGGTGGGTTTTGTTTATTCTTTTTAAAACATAACAATAGGGGGTGAGACACTAAAGGATTGTAATAGTAGCTAAATTGTTGTGTTTTATTGTCTAAAAACTAATGTGTATTGGTGATTTATGGCTCATATTTATTAGTGGGAAGTTTACTATTAACTAAGGCCCTTGGCAAAGGGAGCTTTGTGACAAGGGCCTGAATGCCCTTCATTTCGAAGAGATCTCCTGGCAAAGGATAATTTTTTGTTCTTTAGTAGGTACTTGGGTGTGCAAGGGCATAATCATATGTTGTTTTATGGTCTTGGACATTTTTTATATTGGTTGATTATTTAACTCCTATTTGTATTAGGAATCCTAGACTTACAAAGATTTTATCAATATAAATACCCCCATAATATTTTCTTTTCATAAGGGGAAAAATCATGAGGCTGTTCATGGATATAGGCATACTTGCCAAACCATGTAAAATGAGTTTTTTTCCGCTCTATTTCCTAATTTGTATGTGGCCGTGTTTTTTTTTTCTTTTTTGCCAACAAAGATGGCCCCGTAAATTGTTGTAATCATATTGGTAGAAAATAAAAGCCTTAGCCAAAAGAGTGCTCTTTTTGAAAAAGTATCATTTTAGATGTTTTTGAGAAAATCAATTTGGAAAAAGCTATTTTGTTATTTTGGTGTTTTGACCAACTTTTATATATATATATATATATAGCCCTAATATAATAACCCAAAATGAACGGAGCCCTAAGTCTCCAAATGTTACCCTTTACGAGTAACCCGATGAACAGAGCCCTAAGTCTTTAAATGTTACCCTTATGGATAACCCAAAATGAACAGTCCTGAATCTCCAAATGTTACCCTTTATGAGTAACCCAAAATAGAGTCCTAAATCTCTAAATGTTGGACGGAATTCACAAGCTAGCAGATGGACGTTACACTCTCCCCTGCTAAATTTGCGACATACTCGTTGCAACTGAATCAAATACAATTGCTAAACCAAGACTGGACCCTCAGGTTCTGTGGTTCGCTAGTACTTTGGACAGCTCCACCTCGTCTCACACGGGTAACCATTTCCTCGCAGGCCTACTAGCTCCGCACAATTTGTCTGACCCAAGGTGGCTCTAATACCATGTAGAATGATAATATTTATTGTTGCTTTTCACAATAGAGATTACAACCTATTTATACATGAGAGACGGTATCTAAACAGGAATGATCAAATCTATGATTATTATTGAGATTATAGGAAGAAATTGAGATTATAGGAAGAAAACTGCTTCTATTTTCTTCCCTCTTGTGTAGTAAGTTACAGAGTTTATATAGTACATAATATGAACAATTAGACCTTTGATTGTGCCCTCAATTATGTCCTAGAATCGTGCTATACTAAACATGGTAAGATTTGATCACTGATTGATTTACAATCATGGCAGAGGATTCTTTCCAACACTGATTGATTTACAATCATGGCAGAGGATTCTTTCCAACACTCCCCCTCAAGTTGGTTCATGTGGATCTAGCATACCCAACTTGCCCAAAACCTCATGGAATATTCGTCCAGCTACTGCTTTGGTTAGGATGTCCGCCCATTGATCCTTTGATTGAACAAACGATAAAGATATCAGACCACTGTCCAACTTTTCTTTGATGAAATGTTGGTCTATTTCAACATGTTTTGTTCGATCATGTTGAACTGGATTTTCAGAAATGCTTATTGCCGCCTTGTTGTCACAACGGAGTTCAGCTACATCCTTTTGTATCCATTCTGAGCAAATGTTTTTCTGTAGGTTGACCAACTGAGGTGATAGTCTTTCTCCTCTGGTAACGTTTGCCACAGGGTATCTGGACCTGGCTGCCTCGAATTCTGGATCATATCTCCTGGGTGGAATTCCTCTATTATTTCGAGGGGGTAGGACATATTGGCCTGTTTCAGGAACCTCAAAGGAAATGGGTTCAGTGGTAAGGTTATTAGAACTAGGGGAAAGTTCAGATTCACATACCTCAGTTGTGTGTTCCTCAGGATATTCTACGGTGTCAGGTTCTGGTTGTGACGTTGAGACCGAGGACTGTACTAGATGGTCAGTGTCTCCCAGTTCTGGTGTAGACTCAGGAAGAGAAGAATGATCAAGTTCTAGCTCCCCCTGACTAAGCCAATTTGGCAGTGGTGGTGATTGTGCCGTTGTCTCCCCCTCACTGCTAGTTGGCGAAGGAAAAAAATATTCCTCTTCCAGAAAAGTGCAGTCCATGGTAGTGAAGAGCCGTTTAGAGATTGGGTCAAAACACCGATAGCCCTTTTTATGGACACCATAACCAAAGAAAACACACTTAAGAGCACATGGATCAAGTTTAGTGCGGTGTGTTTTAGGAATGTGAACATAAACTGTGCAGCCAAAGATTTTAGGTGGAAGGTTGAGATGGGAAGGGATGGTGTGATGAGAGGACAAGGTATGCAAGGGAGATTGGAAATTAAGGACGCGAGACGGAAGTCGATTGATGAGGTAAATGGATGTGGCAACTGCTTCAAACCAAAACTTAGGAGGAACTTGGGCTTCATACAATAAGGCTCGGGCAGTCTCAAGGATATGTCGATTTTTCCTTTCAGCAACCCCATTTTGCTGTGGTGTATAAGGACAAGTAGTTTGGTGAAGGATCCCATTATCCCGGAAAAAGGTTTGGAGATGGTTATTTAAAAATTCCCCCCCATTGTCAGATCGGAGGACTTGAATGGTCCTGTGAAATTGGGTTTTAATCATGCGGAAAAAATCATAGAATTTCTCAGCCACTTCACCTTTTTGTTTTAACAGGTAAACCCAAGTAACACGAGTGCAATCATCAATAAAAGTCACAAAGTATCTATAATCAGGGGAGACAGATTCCGGGGCAGGCCCCCATACATCAGAGTGTATTATTGAGAAGGGAGTATCAGATTTATTTGTGGATATATGATAAGTACTCTTATGACTCTTAGCAAGCACGCATGAAGTACAAACTGGAATGTCAATGGATTTAAACTCAGGAAACAAAGTACGAAGATAATCACTTGAGGGATGGCCGTAGCGCCGGTGCCAGAGCCATAACTGTCGGGTTGAGGACCCTTGAGCTAAATGAGCTGACCCAGTACTTGAGACCTCCTCCACATAGTACAGTCCATCTTTCTTAGTACCACGGCCCAGTACCGTGCCCGTATGAATATCCTGCAAAACACAAAAATGAGGATACATAAGTACTCTGCAATTTAACTGTTTGGTGATCTGACTGACAGAGAGTAATTTGCAAGATAAGGAAGGTACATAGAGGCTATTGGAGACATTTAAAGTGGGATTTATAGAAACGGTACCACCACCGATGACCGGGAAGGAGCCACCGGTAGTGTTTAGAATATTGAATTTTGAGGGTGGGGCTGACACAACAAAATCTGAAGAATCATTAGTCATAGTGTCTGTGGCTCCTGAATCAAATACCCACCCACTAGCATTTTGTACCTTGTGAGCATGACCGATAGAGTTAAGGGCTAACGATTCAGACTTATCTAAAACATCCGGGACCAGTGATTTAATTTTACAAGAATTAAAACAAGCAGGGGCACATTTAGATTTATTTAAAGAGACAGGGGTAGAAAGGTCATTGTCCCTCCTTTCTAACCCTAAAATACCTCCTTCTCGATCATAAGGGACACCCGTGCCTCCTCCTTTCTTGGCTCCTTGTAGCGCCGCTGCAACCCCTGAGCCCTGTCCGTTGCCCGAGTTTTCCTCCGTTTGTCCGATCAGGTTATTGTCGCAGGCAGCCTTTTTGGTGCAGCTGGTAGTGACCGTGGCCGTATTCCCTGCGCCTTGTCCCTTTCCTTTCTTCTTACGGATATTGTTTTCCTCCCACTACTCCGGATACCCTATGATCTTAAAGCATCCGTCCCGGGTATGTCGAGATCCGCCGCAATGGGTGCATTTTAAGCCTGATTTATCATCCCGGAGTGATGACTTGTCTGTGTCTGACCGGTTTTTAGCCAATAGACCGGCCCCCACGAGGTCGGAACCTGCTGTCGCTGGTGATGGAAGAGGAAGGTGGATGGCACGACACAACTTCTCACCTCGGAGCCGAGAGTAGGCGTTGTCCAAGGTCGGCAATGGCTCCTCGTTGAGAATTTCTCGACGGACTGGATCGAGGTCCGACTGTACTCTGGCCAAAAATAGGTACAGACGTTCCTCTTGGATTTCCCGGTTCCGGATAATGATATTGTTGTCTCCTTCGATTCTGGTCGGTTGTCTTTCATCGATCTCGGCCCAGATGGCTTGAAGATCGTTGTATAAATCTTCCAGATTGCTTCCTTGTTGTGTTAATTTGTATGCTTTAGACTGTAACTCGTAAATGATAAGTTTGTTGCTACCTGTATTGAATATGATCTTGAGGGCATCCCATAGTCCTTTGCTTGTCTTGTGCTGCAATAAATTTGGACGGAGCTTCTGCTCTACCGTCTGGATTAACCATCCTCGGACAATACTGTCATTAGTTTGCCACAGGTAAATTGCGGGGTCTGTTTCTGTCGGAGGGGAGGGAGTCCCAGTCAGATGGTTTGATTTCCCTCGCCCTGTGATAAACATCTCCATCATCTTTGCCCAGACAACATAATTGGAATCATTCAATTTTATGTCGGACGGTGGCTGTGCTGAATCAAGATTGAATTGGTTTGCTGATTTCTGATTTCCATTTTGGCTATTCTGAATTAACTGGAATAGTTTTTGTGACAAGTCTGCTATTGGATCAATTATTGCCTGGGATTGGTCAGCCGGGCTGGGGTGGTCGGCCATTGTTGTTTCGGTGAGAGAAAGAAGTTGGGAAAGGTATCTGGTAGGTTGGTTTAGTGAGAGAAGGTCGGGAAAAATATCTGGTAACGGATGGTTGCAGGACGGCTATAATTCCAAGATCGGAACCTGCTCTGATACCATATTGAGATTATAGGAAGAAATTGAGATTATAGGAAGAAAACTGCTTCTATTTTCTTCCCTCGTGTAGTAAGTTACAGAGTTTATATAGTACATAATATGAACAATTAGACCTTTGATTGTGCCCTCAATTATGTCCTAGAATCGTGCTATACTAAACATGGTAAGATTTGATCACTGATTGATTTACAATCATGGCAGAGGATTCTTTCCAACACTGATTGATTTACAATCATGGCAGAGGATTCTTTCCAACAATTATACAATCCTAAAATTAAGCAACTGATTCATCTATCAATATTTACTTTCTATATTAACATATTTACTTCCTATAATCTATAACAAATAATGAATAGAATGTTAAAAATATATTTATAAAAATTGAGTAAGCACCATATAAAAGATGCACTTTTACCGTACAACAATAATTCTATAACAAAAGATCATAAAAAAAAGTTTTACTATCTCACAGTATTGTTGTTTATTTATTTGACAATTTTATAAAGTCATAACTAATATAATTTGATGTAAATAATTACATAGAATAAACATGTATAATCGATTACAATTATTATAAAAAATATTAACTGTGATAAAAATATAAAATAATTAAAGAATTAATATTGTTAAATTTAGACTAGGCCTAACTCACCCCAAAAGCTAGTTCAAGGAGGAGGAGTGCCTATGACCCATATAATAGGCACGTTACCCTTTCCACAACAACCGATGTAGGATTCAACACATCCCTTCACATCTAGAATTTTGACTGGTGCGTGACATATTTATAGGAGGCCCAAGTCGGATGGGGAGGCTATGAAATCATGTTAAATTTGGACTAGGTATAACTCACCCCAAAAACTAGTTCAAGGGGTAGGAGTGCTTATGGCCCATATAAGGGGCACCTTACCCCTTTCTACGACCTATGTGAGATTCAACAAATACAACTAATTGTATAAAATATTATCAAACTAAAATTTTATTCAACTCAAATAACTATAAAATGTTAATAAATATAAATAATTAAAGTATAACAAAAAGTAAAATTGTTATTCTAATTAATATTCTAAATCAATTGTTACAAATATTAAACAACCAAGTTAAAATTACTATAATTTAGCACTCACAGGCTTAGCCTGGTGGTAAGTGCATCTGAGTAAATCTGAGAGGTCTCAGGTTCTACTCCCCCAATCCCCAATCCCCATTTCAAAAAAAAAAAAAAAATTACTATAATTTATTATTTTAATGGTTGTAATAATTTTAGTCTAGTCTCTTCACTTTCCACAAAAATATAACCTTTTTTATCCACGGTATATAAAACCCATTAGCACAATCTTTATTTCATATATTTCTTCACACAGCTCTCTCTCCTTCATTTTCAAATGGCTCGTATTTTGAAATGTTTCTTTCTTATTATTTTCTTAGCATCTAGCATGAGATGCATGGTTGCACTATTCTCGACAACCAACTCAACTCTCTTGGTTAGATTGAAGTTGGACAATGAGTCATCTAAATCTTTTGGAGAGATCATTCTATTCTTTCTTAATAGTAAAATATATTTATACCATAATTGTTGTGAAGTTATTCGTACTATTACAATGTAGTGTTCGACTAATATGATTGATATACTAGGATTTACCGCTCAAAAAATTGACATACTTGAAGGGTATTATGATAAAACAGACAGTTCTCCTCTTTCACCACTGTCACTACCGCCACTGTCGGAGCTTAGTAAATTTTATTTTCCTAAAAATATAGTTTTTTGAATAGAATTTATTATTGTATATTAATAATATATGATAATAAGTACTAAAATATTTGATTTTCTTTGTTGCAATTGAGTTTGATGGTGTATGGATTTATGCTTGATTACTATTTTGAGTTTAAAATTTTAGAGGAAATATTTTGCTTCTCTTAATAGGCGGAGTGAATTTATATGAAAAAAATATTATTTTATAAAATAATATCATACAATAATAATATCAAAAAATTTAATATCCACACAACATGTGAGCAAACGACTAGTGTTATAAATAATTTAAATTAATTTTTAATATTTTTTTACTAATATATTTAAGAAAGTGATTTTTTAACCACAGCTTCAACATAAATGCTCAATGGACCCAAAGTTGTCCTTTTCCTTTTCTGGCTTCTCTATCTCTTTGTTCAATTGTTTTGCACCCAGTGTCATTGCATTGCAATATTATTTTTCAACATATGATTCAGTTTTCTTTGATTTTTGGATATTTCATTTCATCTCTTTAATTTTCAGTTTCTGAGTCATGTTACTTGCTGCAACAAACTACGGGCATTGATATTTATAAGTGGTATTTTGATTTTGTGCAATTGGAATGACATTTGATTAGTCTTGAAATTTTCTACTTGGTCATGTTTGCTAGTTTGTCTTTGCTAACAAGTTCTCTTCTCACAGAGGGTATTCCTTCCATCGGAATGTCTCCATTTTCATGTGGATGGTCAACCTCAGAAAGAAATGTCAGAGGCATTGTGAAAGAGTGTATTTATTTGTATTTATTATCTAATATGCATCAAATATGGGACTTTAATTCATCAGTAGTCATGTAGTATAAGTCCTATTTCTAACCGTGAACTCTTTTCTTCCCTTAGTTAAAATCAGCAGATTTGTCAATGGTGGCTAAGGCAATTGACTCTGGATTTGTACCTGTAAGATATATTTCTTCAATCTCTATTAGTACTTTAAAGCATGAATATATTATAAATTTTGATTACGGAGTATATTTTCCCTTCGAGTTCACTTAAACTAGATGTACCTAAACCAGATGATCAGTTCTTCTCATCTTTTGTACTATAGCTTGTCACGTCAAAGATGTCGTTGATGTCAATTACAAAATGGTGTACTGTACACAATTGTTGTTTATGTCATATCCTGATATTACAGTAACTTGCAGAATTAGAGAATAATAGAGAAAAAAAATTAAGATGACCAAGACCAATCCTAGCTCACCTTGAGTTGACTATGATATAATATGAAAAAATAAATAAATATATGGTTCTTCAACAGAAGGTAAAACCTCAGCCTATAAGTTTGCACATGGAAAAGGAGGGTTGCCTGGGCATCCCAGGCATTAGGAGATGGAACGGAGCCTGCCTTCTCAAGCAGGTTTTGCTGCAAGCCTCCATCTCCAATTTCACATGGACTGACTGGATCAAACTAGATATATCAAATCAATAAATATGGACGGTTTGCCTGTTCTCCTATATGGAAGATTATATGCAAGCTGATCCCTATAGCAAAGCTATTCACTTTACATGTTGTTATGGAATATGAAGTTGTAGAGTAGTAAGTAAATTCTAATTAATTTAATTTTAGGATTGACTATAGAGGTTATCTTCCTAATTAGTTACCTTCACTTCAGGAATAATTCTGTGTAAAGTTGTGCCCGTTATTCATGAAATATACATTAGTTTTTCTACCACATTAACCCTTTTCATGATGAAAAATCAGTCAAGGATTCTGATATTGCAACATCATCCATTACCTAATATGATACCATCCTATGGTCAACATTTTTTTGCAAAATCATTTGATTCTTGGTTCGAAGGATATAACCCTAATATATGAACAAGATTATCTTCTACCAATTGATAAGGCTTACATATGTTCTTGTGTTAAGGAGACTACTTTCTTTTGGCGTCCTTATATTCTCGCTTGATTTTTTCTTTTTTCTTTTTCTCTTTTTGGTTGAAAATGCCGTATGATAGTAGATTTTTGTTTTCCTTCTAGGTTCTACATGGAGATGCTGTACTTGATGTATTACAGGTTTGCACTCTTTGATGATACACAAGTGGGGCCTTGTTGTTATATAATTGGAGTTGGTATAATATTGAATTCTCACATGATCAGGGATGCACCATATTGAGTGGTGACGTCATTATACGCCATCTTGCGGCCTACTTGAAACCTGAATATGTTGTTTTTCTTGTATCCTTTTTCCATCTTCCAAATCTTGGACACAGCTTTGTGAGTCTCTTGTTTGGAATGAAAGAATTCATTTTCTTTTTTACTTACAGAATTTTCATTTCTGAAGGAAATGAAATCATGCATGATTTTTTAAGAATTCATTTGAATTCTTTTTTTGCAAAATGAATCTTGCCAAATGGAAGGCATGTGTTTGATTGTGCATAATTAGAGGCAGATTCTTAATGATGGTTACCTTAGATTCCTAGTATATATCATAAATATCACTGCATAAATATTACAATATCATGATTTTGAAGAAGCATCATTATGTTGTGTAAACGCTAAGTTGATGAAGAAATTAAATGGAGTTGTAATCTTAAACTGCATAATGAATAACTAAAGGTCTACCTTGTCTTACAAATGTCTCTAGTTGGCTCCTAATTTTTTCCGTGTTTAACAGCTTTCATCTCTTCTCTCTCTCTCTCTCCTCCTCGTCTCAATATCGAAAGTGACCTTAAACTGTTTAATGAATGACTAAGATTACATTTTGTCTTGTGACTGTCTCTGGTTGGCTCCTGGATTTTCCAGCTTGACAGTTCTTTGCGTGTGCAATTCTAGTACTTCTGATACTCATCTTTCCTTGTCTGATAGCTGAGCAACAAAATTATTTTCTTGTTCTCCGATTAACATAGAATAAAGACAGATGTTTTGGGCGTGTATGATCGTCCACCTTCAGAACCTAATGCGGTGCTCTTGAGAGAGATCGGTTAGTACTGATATTCACCCTAGACATTGCATGTGGATCTTTCAAATTATATGTGCATAACCAATTCTCCAACCACGGCAGCTGTGAATGAGGATGGGAGCTGGTATGTTGTGAAGCCGGCACGTCAAGACATGAATAAGCAAGGTTCGTGCGAGTAATTAAACTTTGATATTGCAACATAGTTATGTGCTATTCAGACATGATTTTGCCTGCATGTTTGTGTGTGTATGTGTGTGTGTGTTATGTGGAGTTTTGTTTAAACTATGAACTATTACTGATAGAAAAATTCAATCTTAATTCTTTTGTTGCATTATGAAAGAAACTAGTTTTCTAGTAAAAAAAAAAAAAAATAGACATGCCGCTGCTTGTTGATGGAAGTGATAAAGTTCAATCGATCATTTCGTTTTGAATGGAAGTGATATGCCTATGTAACTATGTTGTCTGAGATCATAACACCAGATCTGAATGAGGTTTCCAATTATTGTCAACAGTTGAAATAACTGTAGCAGCCCATGATACTACTGGGGGGATGGAGACCAAGATATCAGAAGCTGCAATGATAGCGAAACTCGGCATTGATGTCTACATAGTGAAGGTGATGACTTTCTGCCAAGACTTTGCTCAGCATTTTTGTTTCCATTCATTTGGGTTTCTCTCTCTTCCCCCTCTCACCAAAACATGATGTTTGTGGAATTAATACCAAGAATTTTGGAAAATTACAGGCAGCAACGAGCCACTCGTTGAGGGCGTTGTCTGGAGAAGTGAGAAGCTCGATTCCTGATGATTGGCTTGGGACAGTAATCAGATTTGTAGATAAAAGGAATTGCTAGTACTTGATGAATATTGGAGACTTTGCATGAAATGGCCTGTCAAACACTTTCTGATCTGAGAAATTCTCTTGGTAATGAATCATTAGCTGAGTTTATCAACCTTGCAATTCAGTTGAGTGTCTCTCAGTTTCATCATTAACTGTGACCTCTCATTGTATTACAGAATGCCATTAAGTGTTGCCTGAATGTATCTCTGCAAAAATTAATTCACAACATCTTCTGGTTACAGTACATGAATTTGACCCATCACTCTTTTGATTAGCAATTCAATTTTCAATTTCATTCCTTTGTTATCCAAGTTAACCTGAATTTTTCATATTTAAGCTTAATTTAACCCAAAAATTAAAATTTATGGAAAAGTAAAAAATAAAGAAGCTTGATTTCATAATTTTCTTGATTTTAAACTAAATTTAGCTTAAATTAAAAATTTTAAACTAATTTAATCAAAAAGTCGTTGAATAGACTAAATTAAACTTGTTTGACAAATTAAAACTCACTGTTTCAAGATATTCATTGCTCATACTTCATACAATAAAGTGGAATTAAAGAAATAAAATCCCTCTGCCATGATTTATTTTGCAAGAAAATTGATAAAAAATTAAAATGAATTAAATTTTTATAAAATTTTGTATTTTAAAGATACATAAAATTAAAGAATCATTCTATGTTAAATAACTTCTTAATTTCAATACAATTTTTTAATGTTAAATAATAAAAGTACCACATGAAAGAGATATTTTCTTAAGTTGTAGAAACTATCCCAAAAAAAAAAGAAAATAACTAATTTTGCAGCCACTCCAATTTCATTCAATCATGTGGATCAAACAGTGTGCACAAGTTGATTTCCACAGCACTGATGCAATCATCTTGAAAAAAATTTTCAACATTTTCTATTTTGTCAAACAGACTCTTGGGAGGTCTAATTGTACATTCAAAAAAATACTCTTAGGAAAGTTCAACCGGGAAACAAAAATGAACAATGGAATGTATTGTAATAATAAAAATGTTTTAACACCATCACTCAAAGTTGCATCCATCAAAGGCATAAGTTTTACATTAATAATAATAATAACAACAATAATAAATAATTAAAATAAAAAAGGACATATTGTACAACATCTATTTTTAAACACAGCTCTTTTTCTAGGCTAAAAAATGAAAAATAAAAACAAAAATTTTACCTGCTTTCAATTTCTACCCGAGAAAGAGTTCCAACAAGATTAGCCCGATCCCTCTCTGAACTGAATTACCAAGCTCGGAAAGAAGCCATGAACCAGATGAGATATGTTGAAACTCGCTCAAGCAAGTTGGACAGCAGTTTAATCCAAAGGTGTGGATTCTTGGGTCCAATTCCATAATACCAGAGGCAAATATGGTTGTGATGATTTGAACTAACTGAAAAGGAAGGGACAGAAGTAAACAACCATATACAGAAACCAAGGCACAAATGATATGGATTTTACATATTTTTTCACCAGCAAAAGTCATTTAGCTGGTTGGAACTTGGAAGAATACATGAACTGACATATGGAGATTCAATTTTCCACATCAAGCCTAAGCAGCAATAATAAGAACAGGAACCCTTTTTTTGGATTTGCGGAAAATAGAGGGGAACGAAAATAAGTTGAGAAAAAATAAAAATTACTCCCTCCATTTCATCATTTTATCCATTTTATTCTTTTACAACTTTTTATTAACTTTCTAATTATACTCATTTTAAAAATATTAAATTTCACTATATTAAAATATTAAACACTACTTTACCGAACAAGACCTAAGACCAAAAGAAAAGAACTAAAAAAGTGGACGACTTAATCTGGTGTGCAGGCATTGAAATGATAAATTAGAAACAATAATACAGTAGAAGTTCCATATTGATGTGTGTTACCTTTTCCATCAAGTATTGTACAAATATTTATTCCGACTGAGAACTAGTCCAAATCACCTAGCAGTATTCCATCTTCTGTATGAATATTTGAGGGGTCGCTTCCCTGCCATGGATAATAGTAGGTTGAAAACTACGCATTATTGCATAATTAGTGATGCATGTATAAATAAACACTTTAATGTAATAAGAAAAGGCATTATTGCATAATTGATGATGCATGTATACATCAACAGTTTAATGTAATGAAAAATACCAAAATGAGCATAGCAGAGATGAGCAAGCCAAGACTAACGTTCAATCCCAAAAAGAACAAAGAAAATTCAAAATAAATCACGTACAGGGTCGTCAAGGATAATAGAGTCCAAGGAAAGGTATCATTAAAAACATGTGTAAGTCAAAAATTACAAAACAGTCATTAAGGGTGATAAGGGAGAAGGAAATCTGACTTGTATGCTCAATCATTGTAGAAGAAGGGTATGGGACTCCAGGTGTAGAACCCCTGACCCCCACATTTAACCAAGGACACATGCAATTTTAAATTCTGGCACTGCATTTTCATATTAAAACACAATGACAAATGCAAAAACAAAGCATTTGACAGCAGGAATGACATACATTTCACTGGCTTCTTGGTAAGTATAGCTGGATGCAATGGCCAAAAGATCTCCCCCATGGTTGAATGATAAAGACGCCACACTATTGGGGTATCTGGGAAACTAACATCAAGAAAATTTATCATAAAAAGAAAAATATGTAACCGGTGGGAAAAGATTATTGGGCAACCATCAGTTTTAATAAGATGAATTATACCTCGTATAATCTTCTTTTGCTTTCATTATCCCATGTGATAATGTAGCCATCATTATCACCAGTCACAAAAGTGCCACTTACACTAAATCAAAAGCACTCAATCAATTTTCAGTTTCACAGAAGTTGCAAATGGTAAAATATTGATTGAAATATACATACAGTGGATTGAAAACTATGTCATTAATTGGAACTAGATGTGCTCTTCCATCCATAGACTTTGGATGACACCGGAAAGTATATCTGCAGTAGAATTTTGAGAAAGATAAGGTACTCTTATTCAACTGTGAAAGAAAATTCTATCTAATACGGATATAAATTTCTTTTCAACGAAACCTAATCACCATCAAATAGCCGGATAATGAACCTAAATTCTGCTCAAGTAGCTGTTCACGATGCTTCATCTGCACCAAAAAAGTCATACTCCTTGCTTGGTTGTTTTGATACCTAAACATACTGCTTTGCATATCTTAGTTGTCCAAATTAATTCCCATCCATCCTATCTTTAAGCAACCACAAATACAGGTCCACTAAACCTGTCCTATGTTAATGGCTAGAAGCGAGTTTGGTTCACTCTTCATTGTGAACAAAATAAAATTCAAAAAATGGAAATGAATGCAATATTCTCAAGCCTTCTTTGCAACACTTTCTACAATGGGAAAGAGAAATAAATATCTAGAGGAAAGTTAGAACAGAAATGTCTAATCATTGGAACCTAACATACGTTTCAGACCCTTAACAATAAAGAAGGGTTTAAAGTTATGCACAAGTATAGCCCAAAAACAGACCCTTCATTTAAATTGGATGGATCCAAGAACTCCAATGCTACCCGTCCATCTACATAACCAACAGCATAACCTGCCAGAAAATAAATCCTTCTATAAGAAAATGTCTTGCATCGACAGTTAGACACAGGTATGCAAGGAAATGATGTAAATTGTACACTATTATATGAGGATCAAAGATCATTCCAACAGAACTACGAGAATCTACACACATAAGAGATATAAGGCCACAGAAAAGAATAGCATTTCATATTGTCTAATAATAATGATGTCCTCCAAATAAAGATGTTTTCACCAGATAAAATAGATATTCACAAAACGAAGACATGATAATTGAAGTAATACCTCTAGGAAATGAGCTAATTCGCTTTATTCGAATTTTGGTACACGATTCTTTCAAATGAACTGGCCTCTCCAAGTTTCGCAAGTCATATATCTTTACTGATGCACCAACAGCTACCATCAAATCGGACCTAGAGAGAGAAATGGACTCAACTTCTGCACCCATATTTATTAGGTATACCAGAGGCTTTGCTGAGCGCATATCCCAGGACATAATATTCTTGTCTAAACTAGCTGAAAACAATAGGCCTGCAACAAGCAGAGAGCAGGATCATCTAAAGTCAAATAAGCAACACATTCAGAAAACAAAGTTGTACAGTGGGCTTTTGCATGTCTTTTTGACTGCCTCTCCCAAGAAAATATCTGAATTATGACGTGACAGGATTAACTCTACGATTTAAAAATAAATTAAAAATATCTGAAACATTGAAATTTAAGAGACTAAAATCTAGAAGTTCAATAGTTAATAACTAGAAAAAAAAAAAAAAAGAGCTTAGAAATAGGTTTGTATTTGTAGCTTGCCTGTTTCATCACTATATCCCACACATGTTGCTATATCATGATGATTTCCAATTGTCTCAGTAGTTCCTGAATGCAAGTCACACCTACAAAAATATTGCCCCCAAAGGACTCAGCATAGATTGTATAGAGACAACAGACTGAAACTCAAGGAATGCTGAATGTATATAACTATATATAGAGAGAGAAGAAAGATCAATATAGAAAGTGATACCTCCACTGAGGAACAAACTAATCATTTAGAATTTTTTTAGATCTTTTAGTTAGCCATATAGATTATATCATGGATAATATGCAATTGAAAGCTAATGAATAAGTTAGCATGTTAATATAAGTATATGCTAATGCTGGAACACATAGAAAGATAAATATTATATTGTGATCACTGCAAATTATTAAAGAAATGTTTTGTATATATTTAAGTGGGATTAGGGAAAAAAAAAAAAGCAACGGTGGTGCGGGTGCCTTGCTAACTATATATGGTGTTAATGAGCCCATGGTCATCCTCACTCTTTCCCACTGTTTCTTTTGAAGTACTTGGAGATCCAATTCTCTCAATAAATCCCTTCTCTGATTAATCCCGAGTGAAAATGAGTATTAAATTACAACAGTTACAAATGTTATCAAGACCTTCTCCACTCACTGCCATTCAGTTTATCTGGGGTTCAATAAGGTCAATTTCTACACAAGATGATTAAATAAAAGCAACTAATTCAATAGCATATTAAAATATGATCACAAAAATGTATCATTTGTTATAATTCATCAAGTGCCTTAGCAAAACGGCACAAACATATGCGAAGATCTATTGCCAATATTGATTATCTCCTTATTTTTTGCTCCATCACAATTGAATGTTATAAATAAATACACTCGGTTTGATTTAAAAAAATAAACAAACAAGTAATTTTTTTAAAAATTAATAAATAAATAAGCTGCAGTATAAATTTTAACCAATGTGATGTTTAACAACGAACCTTCTAATGCAACCATCTGAACCTGCGCTAAAAGCCAAGGACTCGTTCTGGAAACAACAATCGAGAAGTCCAGCTTGGGAGGGAGCTTCTAATCTAAGCAGAGAGCCATCTACATCGTACAATCGAAGATTCTACGCCACGAAAACACAGACAAAATTACTAATCCTGTAAAAATTTATAAATTAATGGGCATGATTCAGATGAAAACTCTCAAAAACCTTTTCAAAATGAAAAATTGAACACTCACAGAGTCCCAAGAAGAAATGAGGAGATTATTAGATAGGGGAGCAAATCGGATACTCGAAACCGCATCTCCAATTAGGTTTTCGAACGGTAACCCAACGCCTTCCATTTGGAAATCAACCCAAAGTAGAGAAACCTGTTGATAGAGGACGTTCGCACGGTGGCCCGGTCGTCGAGTCGGCGGTGAAGGTGTGAGCTGCACTGGAGTTGAAAGGCGGGAAACGATGAGTTTTGATATTTAAATCAAGCCTGTCAAAGACAAGAAACGAAGCGCGAGGGAGCGTTATCATTTGTATAATGGATAATTATCATCAGATCCCTATATTTTTTAAAAAATTATTAATTTATTTTTATTTCAAAATGAATCGTTTAAAAGGTTTTATATTTTATAAAATTAAATTATTTATTAAATCATTAATTATTTAGTATTAATTTTAATTAAATAAATTAAATAACATGAATATTTTAAAATTAAATAATGTGCATATTTAAAATTATATAAATTAAATAATTTAACGAAATCAATGATCAAAAAATTAAATTTCTTAAAATATATGGATATTTTGAATAATTTTGAAATAGTGATTAATTAGTTAATTATTAATTTACGCTTAGTTCAATTGAGTCCAGTTTTCTTCAATTAATGCACGTGCAACAACTTTTAAATCTTGGAATCGGGATTCCATTTTTTTATTAAAAAAATTTATACTATTTTAATCTTATTAAATATAATTTGAAATTTTATTTTTTTATTTTAATAATTAATGTTTTTTTAAATAAAAATTGAAAATTGAGAAAGTGAAATATATGATCTCTCAGATTCTCTCATATTTATCCAGATAAATTACCACCAAATTAAGTTGTGAGACCATCTCCAACGCTGCACTGCGCTACAGTCACGCCATATTAGCATCATTTTTTTTAAATTTATAATATAATTTAAAATTTATATCTTTTTTTATTTTTTTAATTTATAATATAATTCAAAACTTATATATATTTTCAATTAAGTTTACTTCATAATTTATTTTTAATTTATTTTATATTTTGATAATTAATAAAATTTAATTTAAATGAATATATTTACAATTATAAATAATATTTATAATAAATTAATTTATTAATGTATATTTATAATTAATGTTTAAGTAATGTTTTTTATAATTATTATTTAATTAATACATTTTTATAATTAATATATTTTTATTTGTTTATTTATAAAATAATTAAATATTTAAATATTGAATGAAAATATAAAATATATAAGTATTTAGAGTGAATATATAAAATTATATGAATTTTTTGAGTGAAATATATAAATAAAATTAAAGTAAAATAAATAATATAATATTACAGAAAGAGAAAAATATAAATAAAATATTTTTTTGATATTAAAAATAGTGCAGAAGATTGGAGATAATATTATACTATTTTAATGCAAAGTAATAAAATAATGCAAAAAATGATGCATGGAGATGGGCTGAGGGCAATAATTAATGTGTTTATAAATTATTTATTACTAATCATAATAACGTTATAAATGTTTTAATTACCCACATTATTATTTAAAATTTTAAATAATTTATAAATTTCAAATAGTTTAAATGTTTAAAGATTAATTTTTATAAATTAAGTAAAATATTCTCTTAGAATGATGGCAACAATTATATTTACAATAGTGGTTTCACCTAAAAACTCCTAAAAAAGACGGAAAATCAACGAAATTAAAACACATATGGTGTATTATTTTATGTGTCAAAAACTTTTTTTTTTTTAAGTTAAATTCACATCTAGCTATTTACAACAATGGTGAAAAAATATAAAATATTATTTTTATAAAAAAAAACCCTTCAAACTATCATTTAAATATTAAATGTGCTCAAATAAAATTAAATAAATTGAATATAGAGTTGTAGCTAAAATTAGGGTGAGCAGTATTTGGTTCAAACCGAAAAAATTGATCGAATCGAATTGATTTAAAATTTTAGTTCGGTTTTTTATATATTTCGGTTCGGTTCAATTTTTAATTTTAAAAATTTCGGTTATTTTGGTTCGGTTCGATTTTGATAAAAAAAAATTAAAAAAACCGAACCGAACCTATTAGTGATAATAATATGTTTTTTCAATAATATAGAGAAATTAAATCATATTAAGATTAAAATATTTTAATTAAATTTGTAAATACTAAAAATAAAGTGTAAAAAATAAAAAAAAATATTAAAAATCGAAACCAAGCAAACCGAATCGAATCAGACCGGTTCGATTCGATTCAATTTCTGACTAAAATCGATTCGATTTTCATAAAAACTAAAATTTCAGTTTTCGATTTATTTGGTTCGATTCGATTTTAAACCAAACAGACCGAATGCTTACCCCTAGCTAAAATAGAGAAATCTTATAAGAAATAGAATGCGAGGTGATTGGTGTCCACAGCAACTATTCCAACGCTAAAATCAGTAAAATGGAAAATAGAGAAAATATAAAAAATTACTTAAAATTTAAAAGTAATTGTATAAGATACTTTTATTTATGTAATAATTGATTTTTATACTATAAAAAATATAATTAATTATAATATTTTTTAAAAATCTGATAATGATAAGAAATACCGTCAACTAATCGATTGGAAATCTCAAACCTTTTCAAAAGTGGGCGAGTCTTGATGAAAAATTGAGTATAATGGTATCTGTATGGTGGTATTATATTTTTACTACGTGGTCTATCTTATGATAATAGCTAATGACTTTTTTTCGAGCGATTGTTGTGTTACATTATATAGCATAGATAATGGTGTTATTTGATATTTTAATAATAGTTTAGAAATAAATTTAAATAAAAAAAAAATTTAATATTTTTCATATTTTTTATATAGTACAGAATAAATATGACATTTCGTCTAGCCTATCAAATCAATTTAACAAAATGAAGTTCAAATTGCCTGATAAATGGAGATGGTAACATAAAATCAACATTTTATTGCTAAAATTTTAAAAATATACTTTAATAGCTTAGAATACCATTTATTTAATGAAAAATACTTTTAAATATTCGAGACATTCAATAAAATTAATTAATAATTTTTTTAAAAAAAATTATGTCATTTTTAATAGAAATAATTTATTTGTTTAAAAAATTATATAAATTTATTAATATTATTTATTTTTAAATATTATAATTAAATAATAAAAATAAATTATTTAAAGATATTTTATGTTTCATGTACAACTTTAATTAATTTTATTAATTAAATATTTTATTATTTAATTTTTATAGTTTAGAAAAATTTATATGTTAATGTCTGAGTTTGATAAAAACTCTACTAATTAATTTATTTGAGTATTTTAAAATTTTAAAATATTTAATATTTAATCGTTAATTATTAATTAATAATTTTTTAAAAATATTATAAATATTTTAATATATTTTTTAAAATTTAGAAATTAATTAATAAATTTTTATATGATATAAAGATTAAATAATAAAACTAAAAAAAAAAGTGCAAATTGACCTAATAAACCTTGGCCAATGGCCAGTAGTTGAGGCGAATTGAACTTTATTCCAAGTTATATGCGGGAAGACGCAGTAGTGGCTGGCGGGACTGCGAGAGGCCGGACGAAGGAAAGGCATGAATCCATCGCAGAAGGCGGCTCTGGCTTCCCATGAGAGTTGCCTCGGTTTCGCAGAAGATCCACTGATTAGATAAGCTGTTTGCTTTCCTAAGTGAATGGGTAGATGGCGAGCTACTGCTGCTCTTCTCCTCAATCGCTCGGCAACCACAAAAACCATTAATTCCCTTTTGCCTATACCTAATTTGATTTCATGCTTACCAAAAGCTCTCCACTTCTCATACCCTTTAAGCCACAGGCTGTTTTCTGCAATCCCATCTCGAGTTTCGGATTATAGCAATGATATTGAATATGGACCTCATGATTTGGCTCCCAATTACATTCTGGGACGTAAGGAAGATGAGGAGTTTGGAAAAATTCCAGTCAAAGCGTACTTCCTCTGTACCAGGTTTGTTTACTCAATTGGGTTTGTATTGTTTTTGAGATTCTGTATGTTGCAATTTTGCTTTTGGATGTTTAATTTTTGGCCTTAATAGCCTTTACTCATGACGTTAACCTTTGTTTTTTTGGAAGTTTTATCTCTTCCAAGTGCAATCTATGTGAATTGTGAAGGTTCCAAGAAAGTTGTAAATATTTTGGAGCCATACTGAAGTCTAATTAGCGCTTAAAATCCTGCCTTTTGATTTTCTCTTGCGAGTTTCTTGATTTTCCCACTTGAATTGATTTATGCAATTTATACTGAATTTCAATGTGCAAATAGTTTGCTAGAAATATTATTTATCTCAGCTTAGAAACTTCGTTTGAAGTAATGAAAAGCTATCTAGAGAGGTACATTATATTGTTTCAGCGGTTTCAAGAATTCGTCTTTACTGTGAGGATGCTCGGACCAGTTATTGTGGGCAGTTATGTTGGTTATTTATCTATTGAACGGTGATAATTTATCCATCTTCCTTTTCTCCTCTGGGTTCTGGTCATTGATTATGGTGGATTTGTTCTGTTTGTTCTCTCCATGCTTTCTATTATCCCACCTCTGCCTCTCTTTGTATTATTTTTATTATTATTATTTTTTTCTCGTAATGGTTTTTCTCAGATTCATGGTTTTGGCAGTATTGATTTGAAGAGGATGCAAGCAGAGAATTTGTGCAATGTTGTTCCTCCCATCTCTCGTTCAACAAATTATATTGCCCTCAGATACTGCAGTTTTCCTACAGAAATTACAGTAAGATTATCAATAAACAAGTCAATCACTTTGAAATTGGTTAACTACTTTGTCTGTAGTATTGAGGTTTATTGCTCTTCGGTCTTTAGTTCTTCATCTATAAAGATGTGTGGTCATTCTGTTGTGTTCTTGTAGCACATGGCTCATGGCTTTATTGCATTAATGTTTTTTCCTGCTTTTAAGAAATTATGGGAGGAAAGAAGCTTTTCTTTTTTCCCCCTTTTTAACATGAAATTCTCAAATACAATATAGTGTTGTTTTGGTGATGTGTTGTTTAGATGAGTTTTTTAGCTGAGCAGAATCTATAGATGGTGAATTAGAATATTGGATCAGTCTGTAACTCAGCTCATGCCATCCCTTTAAGTTTTGTTTTAGTCACGTGCTTGTAATTGGTGATTAAAATTAGATTGAATGAGATTGATGTTTGCATCAGTTCATTTGTCTAGCCAGTCTTACACTTATGACTAGTTTAGGGTCCAATAAGGATGTTGTAAATGGATTTATCCTGAGATTATATCCTGATTGTATAATATGGGAGAGCTTCCAAATGTCATAATCATTCCTTATAGTGTGATTAGTTTTCATGGTCGATATGATAATGTGCATCTATGATTCAGGCACTTGGAGTCAAGGATTGTATCTGCTCTCAATACATGGTTGTATTCCAATATGGATCTGCTGTTCTCTTTAACATTGAGGATCATGAAGTTGAAAGTTACCTAGAGATAGTAAGAAGACATGCTTCTGGATTGCTTCCAGAGATGAGGAAAGATGGTAAGTTCTTTGAGAAGATTCTGTATTTTGTGACATTTGAAGTAGAAAAGTATGCTCATTTATATTGAAGTGCTAAATATAAAATGTTTTTTCTTTTTCTATTTCCCCCCTTTTTCCCTTTTTATTGTATGTTTATATGATCATCACTCCCACGCTTTATCTGTTGCCTTTTGTATTCTGAATGTGCTGGTTTAGTTCCATAATTGGTTACATTTCTGACTCGTAACTTCCTTTTTTTTTGGGATAAACTTTCTGACTCACTTTCATAGCTTTTAAAAGTATGACTGATTTTCTGTTTGGCTGTTGATGTTTCCTTGTATTAGATTATGCCATAAAAGAGAAGCCCCTTCTAGTTGAGGACATGCAAGGAGGTGCAGACTACATAGTTCTTAAAACTTTAGATACTGACAGCATTCGCATTATTGGAAGTGTACTTGGCCAAAGTATTGCTTTGGACTATTTTGTGTCACAGGTAATGACACTGCAGAAAACTCAACACTCTATTATAATATAGCTTTGTAAGCTATGCTTAAGAAGAATGCATTTGGTTGTTTGTAACACTAAGTAGTGGATCTCAAATTTTTCATGCTATAATAATTTTAATGTCAACTTGTACATTGCTGGTAATTTTGCCATAGAAAAGATGGCATTTCTTGAAACAGGTTGCTATCCTATGAGGTAGTTTGCATTTAAAAAATAAAAACTTAATCTCTCTCTCTCTCACATACATACGGAACACATGCTATATAGGTTGATGGAATGGTTGAAGAGTTTGCCGACATAAATCGTGCAATGGAAAAAACTGGAACTTTCACTATGGATAGGAAGAAGCTCCTTCAACTAGTTGGAAAGGCTAACTCGAATCTAGCTGATGTAATTCTCAAAGTTGGCCTTTTTGAGAGGTAAGTCTACTGTTTCTTTCACTGTTGCTTTTCTTTTTTGCTTATTAGTCCTAAGTTTTCTACATATTATATGATCTAACTTCTCATCTACGCATACACCTTGCATAGTTGAGAAACCAATTTGGGAGAAGAACTTTTCAAGCTAATGGTGAATAAGTTTTGGTTACTATTTCCCTTTGTTTTTCCCTGGGCAGTTAATTCAAGGGGCACATGCCAAATAAATTCCAGATCACCTTATAGGGGCATGTAAATTGTCACTGGCAGGAAATTGCTTCCTTATCTTCAATTCTTTTTTATTTTTCCTTTCAACAGCAACAATGATGAAGATGATGATGACGGTCTTCTTATTTTTTTTTTTTCAAATTAGTTATTTTTCTGGCCTGTGGAGTACTGGTGGATGACCAATGTTCATCAAAGTTCGTTCATCTTTTTCCTTTTATTTGTCTCTTCCCAACCCTCTCTTAAGGAGAAGAAAATTGTCTTGCATTGCATCTGATCAAATCTGCTGTTACAGGAAGACAAGTTTTATGCAGGATTCACTGTGTTTTTGTTTTTGTTCATAACAAATTCACAATAACACTGCTTTTGGACATTTCAAGTTGTTAAACTATAAAATTTACTTCTGTCTAACACTGAAAACACTTTCTAGTTATTCTGATAGTTTTATGTAAGGGACCTCACTTAGGACTTGTATCTGGTGACTCCTGATCTTGCCGTATTCCACGTTGCTGCATTCTTTTAATTGCATTTAGGATCTCAGATTTTTTTCACGGTTAAATGAAGCTCATTATAGTACATTTGTTCTCTTTCACTTTGCAGATCTGAAATTGCTTGGAGAGATGCAAAATATGCTCAAATATACGAGTACCTTAGGGAGGAGTATGAGGTTACTCAACGCTTTGGGAATTTGGATTTCAAATTAAAATTTGTGGAGGTATGTCTTTGCACTCATGGACTTGGGAAAATCATGTTACAAATAGGTTTTTTTTGGGACTGCTAATCATTGTTATTGCTGTTGACAATGCTATTATCAGCATCATTATCATAATCATGTGATGATGTTTATTGAGCTACAGGCTTGACTGTGCTCGTAAATTGAGATACTAATAACTTGTAAAGAACTGTAAACCTATAACCAGATGACAATCTCTGCTAGAAAAACTCTACAATAAGCAATCTGAAGTAATTAGTTGATTTATTTCGGGTCTTCAAGCAACTGCAGCAACAATGATAATCATCACCATCATCCTAGCAGATGCACATTTTTATAATTTGTTTTAATAATCATAATAATATGTTGCTTACTGTAATAATCTCATCCCAGTTTAAATTTTAACAATTCTCTCTGTTTTGTAGCATAACATTCATTTCCTTCAAGAGGTTATTCAAAACAGACGGTCAGATCTTCTGGAATGGTGCATCATTTTTCTGCTGAGTATAGAGAATATCATATCAATATATGAGATAGTCTGGGGATAGAGTGCAGTTACACATTCATTTAACTGACAGACGAGAAAAAGTCAGTACCCTCAATTGATACAGTTGCAAATTTCATTTATTTATTTTTTTTTACAGAGCAGATGAATTTCTCAATATTTTGTAATAACATTAAATATTTTTCAGTATAGTTCTTGGAAGTCTTTTGATTTCTACAATGTTACTTTTATCAATGGGAAAAAGAAAATGGAAGTTCAAATCAATAGATGTTTCTTATCATTATATCAATACAATAATACTGTCTTTAATAGAATCGTTCACTTGCTAATGAATTTGCATGCTCAAGTTCCACAGTTTAAAGCCAGTGCAGTTTTATATAAGCATTTGGAAATGGGAGAAAAATAACCATGACCTTATGCTTAATCTGCTAAAAAGATTACTAGGAACTCTTCATCATCAATGGATGAAAGTATGTTGAAGTCAAAATTCATCTACTCTTACAGCACCCTGTGGGACATCATAGGCAATTCTAGGCCTAGACTTCTTAACACCAGCTATAAACCAAACCTTGTCAGACTTGTATCCCTCAACTGCCACACTTGTGACCTTAACCCATACGAGGACCTTTGTCTTAATTCCTTCTATTCCTGTGAGCTTTCCTCTCATGAGGATCGCTTTTACTCGAGTTGCATATCTCAATACAGAAGAGTCCTTGAAGCTGACCTCACATACAGAAGGCAAATACACAATCAGCTTTGCCTTTGATTCATCAAATTCATAACAGATTATGTTCTGGGGAAAGAGACCAGGTGGTAAGTTGTACTCTCGAAGCAGATCTGGCAAGCTTTTGAGAGGCTTTCCTACAGAAAGAATACAATAAACACAACTTTATGATGAACATTTTGCTCAAAAGAAAGGCAATATGGAAAATTGATCTTTACTGTAAATGCTAACACTTTGATGGAAGCATTTTTTCAGAAACTTATCCTTGTTGAATAATAGAACTGAAACATTCCCAACTCGACTGAAGAAATGGATCACTAACAGATTATGTTGCTAATACTGCCAGAAGCAAAGGTTAGGATTAATATGAAATTTATTCCTTTGAATAATAATCATGTACATGAAACATGGAATAAAAAAAGGTTGGTAAACACATTGAATAAGAAGCTAAATATACACACACTAGAAAATAAAAGAAACAAAAACTTGTTTGATGAATACTTTCACTAAGGGCAATGTGTCATCACCAACCTTGTTTAATGAATGCTGATTTAGTTATAAAAAGGCAATAGGTCATATATGGATACCCAATTATGGTCCCATTGAGGCCATGTCATAATTATCTTGTAAGATCTTCTACAGAAGCACAAGGAGCTCCCAATGACAAATGATGCCATCCAAGGCTCCCAATTACAGAAGCACTGTAATAGTAGTTTGGATATATGAAAGTTCAGTTGAACGTGAACATTCAAAGGAAAGTAGGCAAGGAAGTGAGTCCCAAAGATATTGAAGTGAGATCTACATTATGGCAAGTTACAGAAAGAGGTTTTGCTTGACAATGGAAGTGCATAAATAGAGTATTTTGGATAATCAATTGCTCAATGACTCAAGTATGCTAGATGCTTTGACTGGGACATGCACAGTAACAAATATTCTTACCTTTCAGCTTGTTGAAAATCCATTTTGCTTTCTCTTCAACAGTACTTGAGAAAGTCTGCAAATCACAGTAAATCTTTTAGATTACAGTAGAATTTACCTACTGGAAAAACAATTTCTCAATGAAGTTAATTTTTTTTTAAAAAAAAAAAAAACACAACTTTTCTTTGACAACTAGTCCTGAATGAAAGTCTAACCTTCTTCCCACTTGGTAATTTCAAGTTCAATGATGTCTCAGAAAAGAAAACACAATTGGGTTCCAGCATTCAACTCAGAAAAACACTATCCAGCTGATTAGTAAGATTAATAATTTCCTCTCCTTTTCTCCCAGCAACTAACTTCTCAAAGGTGTTAAATCAAATCTGATACCAATAATCCAAAATGAAAATAAAAATGGAACATGGGAATGAGAATTGGGTAACATCATCAAACCCTCAGGTGAAATTTGTCACAAAATAAGCCAATAACAAAACCCATCATGTGATTTCACTTCACATACTTTTGGAGTTAAATCCCTCAACTCGATTCAAAAACCCACATTCCAATTTATTCATTTTCTAGGAAAACACATAGATCCAAACAAGAATAATGAGGTGGGTATAGTTGAATCAAGCCACATTACACCTACGACCACAAACTATAACAAGAACAACCATACATAAAGCAATAATAAGACAAAAAATAACGCACAGAACAAGAAAATTGGAACTCACAGCGATGTCTTGAGAGATGTTAGAAAGCTCTTCCTTGGCTTTCTTTGAGATCCAAGAGCTCCCAAGGTTTAAGCTGCTGACTTTAGTTAGTGCCTTCTCCATTCCCTCTTTCTCTCGACTCCGTTCGATTCCTCTCCGCTACTCGCTCATCAGTCGCTCGCCCCTTAAGCGATTGAAGTGGTGGCTCACTCAAAGCTGGCACTCATAAAGAGAGTACTTGGAGACAAAAGTGCAGCTGTTGCCCCAAAAGGGCCAAAAGTGTCAGCTCACGCTACTCCAGGTGCAGCAATGTAATTTCAAGGAAAAGAAAAGTTAATATAAGTCTTTATTATTTTATTTTAAAAACTATATTAAAATATTATTAATATTTTAAATATTATATTAATTAATTTTAAATTTTTATAATTTACAAAATTTATTAATGATTCTTTAAATTTATAAAAAATTTACTAATTAATTTTTTTGTTTTTAGCGTATTTTAAATTTTATAATTTAAAAAATATTAAATTTTAAATATATAAAATGTGTTAATTTTGATATATTTTAATAATAAAAATATAATTTTTTTATATTTATTATTCTTTTTATTCATAAATAGTTTAAGGAGATTTTTCAAGATAATAAAATATCTTACATAAGTTTTTAAACATTGAATCATTATTTGAGAAATTATAGATTTTTTCAAAATTTTTAAAACTCTCTAATTTTAACTATCAACATATTTCAATATTTTCGATACAAGTTTTCTTCTATGATCCCTTTGTGCCTCGATACTCTTACATTTTTCTCTTCCTTAAATCTAACTTCTTCTTTTCCCTTCTCATGAAAGACAGATCTTCGTCAATTGACTATTGATGAAGAAAAAGATGTTGTTGAGGGCCCTTAGTTGTATAATCGATGGTTACTGTTTGTTTGGAAGGAGATACAAGATAATGAAAATCATCTCCATATTTCTCTAACTCATTCTGATTTTTGGGTTCTGATTAAAAACCTCTTTCTGGTTATTATAACCAGACGTTGGCTAAATTGGTCGAGGATTTTGTTGGTCATTATAAAGAGTATGATATAAAAAATGTTTCAGTTATGATGTCGGACCCTATGAGAGTTAAAGTTTGTTTAGACATTCAGCAACCTTTGAAACGGTGGAAGAAATTTGGAGATGATGGTATTGTATTTACTGTGAACTTTCAATACGAAAAACTGACTATTTTTTGCTATCTATGTAGAAAATTGGGTCATGTGGAGACTTTCTGTGATTTACGGCTGAGGTTGAAGAAATAAGATATCAAGTTTGGTTGGAGTGATTTTCTCAGAGCACCTATTTATCGGAACCAGAGACCGATAAGCCTGTTGTAACAGCCCGGAAACCGAACTGCCACCGGCACTAGGATCCAGATCGACTTAAGGTCGCCGGGACCCGTAGTAAGCCTGCTATCTTGTCTGTATACCTGTGAAATCCCATACATGATCATACATTTTCTGTAAAAACATAAAACTTTTCTTTATTCCAAGGCTTAACCTGTGCATGCACTCTCTCTGTGCTCTACCAATCCCTACTAGAGCTCCTCATGGCTCTAGGCGGATCAATCTCATAATGTTAAGCCTGGTTTTTGCTCATAAACATACAACAGTAAAGAAACATACATAAACTGATCATGTGACTCCACAAAGGGATTACAATTCTTATAGTCAAGCACCATTCTATACACTATACATAAACCTTATCTCTTTACATTTACATGTCCACACTAGCTATTACAAGACTCTGTACTCTTCCTGTACCCTGCTGAGTTCTCTCTGATCTCTGAACCTGCACAACTGAAGTTAGGGGAGAGGGATGAGCTACGATAGCCCAGTGAGTAGAATAGGCAAATACAGGTGATAAAACATGCTCTCATGGAATGCAACACATAATCACATAACCTCGGCCGGACGGATCAAAACTCCCTCTATCTCATCTGGGGTACCTAAGTACCATGTGCCTGGTCCCCGTAGGGCTGTTCCAGGTCTTTGTGCCTGGTCCTCGTAAGGCTGTTCCAGGTCTTTCCTCTGAGGACTAATGAATCCTCACGAAGTCCGTGCCGTCTCACATAAGCAATGTACAAGGAGCAATGCCAAGTACAAGGATAAATGCAATGCATCATCTTTGTGTACACTAATGCACTCACCCTAAAGCATATTCATGATGCATGAAGCATGATAAAATATCAGTTCTCATATTAAAACATTAAGTTAAATTCCACTCACCTGGTTATCTCTGAACTGACTCTGCAGGTTCTGACACTGGACTCACTGCTGACCTCCCTGATTCCTCTGGTCCGTTCCTACACAGGTGGACTCAAATGAGGGACTAAACTCACTCAAGAACATCTCTACGACACTCCCCAAAACCCCTCTAAACAATCCTCAAACCATCACATAAACCATGCAAAAGAAAGCTGGACAGGGTACTTTCGGCGGCAGGTTCGGCGGCCGAAACCCCACTCCAGAGACGAAACTCATGCATGTTCGGCGGCACCTTCGGCGGCCGAAGGTCTCGTCCAGAGACGAAACTCACACACTTTCGGCGGCCGAACTCCCTCTTTCGGCGGCCGAAAGTCCCTTTCTAAACCGAAAGCCTAGCTTTCGGGGGCAACTTTTGGCAGCCGAACTGCCTCCACAAGGGGTTCGGCGGCCGAACCTTCCTTCGGCGGCCGAACCTTCCTTCGGCGGCCGAACCTGGTTTTGCCCGAAGGGCAGAACCCTGCTCTGTTTCATGCAAACTTTGCCCAAAAACCTATAAACATGCATATCAACTACTCCCAACTAGCATATACACATATATATGCACAAAGGGGTCTAAAACTATCCTAAACCCCAAACAAACATAGCACATAACACTTAAACATGTTGGAACACCACAAATCACCAAAAACCTCACCTAAACCTAAACATGCAAACTACCCATACAAACTTCATAAAACCTTTCAAAATCATCAAAGAAGCTCAGAATCTTCACTTACCTCTTACACAACTTGAGGATGAAGGATCCTAACGTGGAGATATGAAGAAAAGCTCTTCCAAAGCTCCAAGCTTCAAAACTTGCTTCTTTTGCTCAAAACCTTCATAAGTCACCAAAACTCTTAAAACTCTTGAAAGATTTGATGAAAATCATGGAAAACAGGAAAGTCAACGTAGGAGAGGCTGAAACTCACCTCTGGCTGCAAGTGGAGGAGAAATAACCTCCTTCCACCGACCCTTGGCCCTTTTATAGGTGGCTGGCCAGACCACCTTCGGCAGCCGAACGTGAAGCCGCAACCATGCAATGTTCGGCGGCCGAAAGTGACCTTCGGCGGCCGAACCTTTGCATTTCTCCCTTGTTGCTTTTCTTTCAAAACTCAAGTCTTTTAACCCTTCAAAACATGAAAACCAGTGAAAATACCTTGAAAAACATATGCATTACCCTTCTCGAGGGTTCCGACACCCGAGATTCCACCGGACTACAGGAAGTCCGATGCCGGACTCGAGCCGGGTATTACATTCTCCCCCCCTTAAGAACATTCGTCCCCGAATGTCCCTAACACAACATAAACACATAGAAAAGGGGAAAACTAACCTTAAAACAGATATGGGTATTGCTGGAGCATGGACTCCCGAGTCTCCCAAGTGCACTCTTCTAGGTTGTGGTGGTTCCACAGAACTTTCACCATTGGTATCTCCTTGTTTCTCAGCTTTCTGATCTGGGTGTCAAGGATCCGCACTGGCTGCTCTACATAGGTGAGATCACTTAAGATTTCCACCTCAGGTTCACTAAGAACCTTCTCTGGATCTGACACAAATTTTCTCAACATAGAAACATGGAATACCGGGTGAATTTGTTCCATAGAAGCCGGTAAATCTAGCTTATACGATACAGGCCCGATCTTCTGCAAGATCTCAAAGGGACCAATGTACCGTGGGGCCAGTTTACCCTTCTTTCCAAACCGAACCACTCCCTTCATCGGAGACACCTTAAGCAATACCATATCCCCCTCCTGGAACTCTATCTGCTTCCTACGGATGTCTGCATAACTTTTCTGTCTGCTTACAGCTGTTCTGATCCGCTCTCTAATGATAGGCACTAACTTGCTGGTTATCTCAACTAACTCTGGCCCTGCAAGAGTTTTCTCTCCTACCTCTTCCCAGCAAACAGGTGTTCGGCACTTCCTCCCATATAAAGCTTCATAAGGAGCCATCCCTATGCTAGCATGATGGCTGTTGTTGTAGGCAAACTCCACCAGAGGTAGATGCTGCCTCCAAGAACTGCCAAAATCTAACACACACATTCTCAGCATATCTTCAATGGTCTGGATGGTTCTCTCAGACTGACCGTCTGTCTGTGGATGGAAAGCAGTGCTGAAATCCAACCTTGTGCCTATTTCATTTTGCAGACTCCGCCAACACCTGGAGGTAAACTGAGGTCCTCGATCTGATACTATCGACACTGGAACTCCATGCAACCTTACTATCTCGTCTACATACACCTGCGCCAACTTGTCCACAGAGTAGTTACTCCTGACTGGAATGAAGTGAGCAGATTTAGTGAGTCTATCCACAATCACCCAGATGGAGTCTAGTCTGTTAGACGTCGCCGGTAAGCCCACTACAAAATCCATCGCTATGTTCTCCCATTTCCATTCTGGAATCGGCAGTGGGTTAAGCATTCCAGCCGGCTTCTGGTGCTCTAACTTCACCCTTTGACATGTCTCGCAGGCTGACACGAACTGTGCCACTTCTCTCTTCATTGCTGGCCACCAATACACCCTTCTCAGGTCTTGATACATCTTGGTAGCTCCCGGGTGAATGCTATACCTCGCATTATGAGCTTCCCTCATAATGTCTGCCTTCAAACTGCTATCATCTGGTACACATAACCTCTTACCGTGCCGAAGAATCCCCTCACTATCAAATCTAAACTCTGCACTGTTGCCCGACTGAACAGTCCTGGCAATCTTCACTAACTCGGGGTCTTCGTGCTGTTTCAGAGCCACTTGCTCTAGAAACACTGGGGTCACTCTCATCTGTGCGAGCAAAACACCTGTACCAGATAACTGCAACTGTAACCCGTCTTCCACGAGCTTGTAGAAATCCTTCACCACCGGTCTTCTCTCTACTGCAATGTGGGATAAACTGCCAAGTGACTTTCGGCTTAAGGCATCAGCTACAACATTCGCCTTGCCCGGATGATACTGGATCTTGCAATCGTAATCACTGAGCAATTCTACCCACCGTCTCTGCCTCAAGTTTAACTCTCTCTGACTTAAGATGTGCTGCAGGCTCTTATGATCCGTATAGATCTCACATTTTACCCCATAGAGGTAATGCCTCCACATCTTAAGTGCAAAGATAACAGCTGCCATCTCCAGATCGTGTGTCGGGTAATTCAGCTCGTGCTTCTTCAGCTGTCTAGAAGCATAAGCTATCACTTTGTCATTCTGCATCAACACACAACCTAATCCCACTCGGGATGCATCACAGAACACTGTGAAATCTTCATCACTAATCGGCAGAGCTAACACCGGTGCTGAAGTTAATCGTCTCTTCAACTCTGCAAAACTCTCTTCACATTCCTCTGACCACACAAACTTCTGATTCTTTCTGGTCAGTCTGGTCATAGGAGCAGCTATCTTCGAGAAGTCCTGAACAAACCTCCGATAGTAACCTGCCAAACCCAGAAAACTTTTGATCTCGGTCACTGTAGTGGGTGTAGGCCAGTTGGCTACTGCCTCTACCTTTTTGGGATCTACTGCTATACCGTCCTCTGATACAACATGGCCCAAAAAGGAAATGCTCCTTAGCCAGAACTCGCACTTGGAGAACTTGGCATACAAGCCATGCTCTCTCAAGGTTTGCAGCACTATCCACAGATGCTGGGCATGGTCCTCTGCAGTCCTGGAGTACACCAAGATATCATCAATAAAGACGATCACAAAACGATCCAAGTACTCCCTGAATACCCTGTTCATGAGATCCATGAATGCTGCAGGGGCGTTAGTCAACCCGAACGGCATCACAAGGAACTCATAATGCCCATATCTGGTTCGGAAAGCAGTCTTGGATACATCTCCTTCCCTGATCTTCAACTGATGGTATCCGGATCTCAGATCTATTTTAGAAAAACAACCTGCTCCTGCCAGCTGGTCGAATAGATCATCGATCCTGGGTAAAGGATACTTGTTTTTGATAGTGACTTTGTTCAACTGTCTGTAGTCGACACAAAGTCTAAGAGGTCCATCCTTCTTTCTGACAAACAACACTGGAGCACCCCAGGGTGAGGTACTCGGGCGGATGAAACCCTTAGCTACCAAATCCTGTAACTGCTCTTTCAACTCTCGCAACTCTGCTGGTGCCATCCTGTAGGGAGGAATAGAGATCGGTCTGGCATTGGGCATCAACTCAATCTCGAACTCTATTTCCCTATCCGGTGGTAGTCCTGGAAGCTCTTCAGGAAACAAATCTGGGAAGTCTCTAACAACTGGTACTGAGGATGGTTCCCTAACCTGACTGTCTAGCTCTCTCACATAAGCTAGGAACCCCTGACACCCCTTCCTTAACATCCTATGAGCCTGGAGGGCTGATATCAAACCCCTAGGTGTCCCTCTCCTGTCTCCTCTGAAGACACACTCTGACCCATCCTGGTCTCTGACACTGACTACCTTGTCTCTACAGTTCAGGGTAGCATCATACGTAGATAACCAGTCCATCCCTAGAATGACATCAAAATCTGTCAACTCTAGAACCACCAGGTCAGCTGGAAGGTATCTACTCTCTATGCACACTGGACTGAACCGACAGACTGACTCTGCCAAAGATGGATCACATTTGGGTCCACTGACCCATAGAGGACACTCTAACTCAGACACTATCAGACCCAACCTCTCTGCAGCTTTAGAAGAAATGAAAGAGTGAGAAGCACCGGGGTCCATTAAAGCATACACCTCTGAACACCCAATGATGAGATTACCTGACACCACCGTGTTCGACGTGTCTGCCTCCTGCTAAGTCAGGGTGAAAATCCGTGCTGGGGCTGACGGACCTGCACTTCGGGAACCCATCCTTGATGAAGAGGCTACCCCTCTTCCTCTTCCTCTGCCACTGCTTGGTGGTACGGCTGAAGCTACGGGCTGGACTACACTGCCCGCACTCATCTGCTGGGATGGTGCAACCAAAGTCGCCTGAGGACATTCCCGTGCATAATGTCCCTCCTGCCCACATCTATAGCAGGCGGTGGATCCCAACTGACAAGCTCCTCTATGCTGTTTGCCACACCTCTTGCACATTGGAAAATCTGCGCCAGAACTGGAGCCACTACTCATTCCCAGACCCGACTTAAGCCTGTTCCAGAACTTGCCTCTCTTTCCTCTGAATTTCTCCCATCTCTTCTTACTTGCACTTGCTGTACCCTGTGAGGAGGAACCGGGTTTAACACCAGAAGACTGTGCCTTAACTACACCTTGACTTATGGCACTGGCCTCCATCTTTCTAGCAGCATCCACAATAGAGTGGAAACTTTCCTTCTCCGCATGAAGAATCAAAGAGAAATACCTGGGATGAAGCCTTGTGGCATATCTCTTTGCCTTCTTCTGATCTGTATCATATGCCTGACCGACATATGGCAACAATTCCAGGAACTTATCTGTATAGTCATCAACACTCATCTCCTCCGTCTGTCGCAACTGTTCAAACTCCACAACTTTTAGTTCCCTGGAACTGTCAGGAAAAGCCCATCCAGCAAATTCGTTGGCGAACTCTTCCCATGTCATACTCTCAAGTCTCGGGTCCACATAATTCTTGAACCATTCTCTAGCTTTCTTACACTTTAACGTGAACCCTGCCATCTCAATGGCTCTACTGTCATCAGCTCCCAACTCACTTGTTATCATTCTAACTGCACTGAGATACTCAAAGGGATCATCTCCTGTATTGAATTTAGGAGCATCCAACTTTAAGTACTCGGTCATCTTCACCTTACTTCCCCCTGAAGAACTGGGTTGCTGTGCTTCCACAACAGGGGCTACTGGTTCAGGAGGTGGTGGTGGAGGAACTGATTCCCTCACTTCAGGTTGTACTGGACTTGGATGAACAGGTGGGGGTGGATACATGTGATATGGTGGATAAAAGGAAGGATAGGGCATATATGGCATGTAGGGTGGATATGGGGCAAAACTGGAGTAATCCGACGTGCCTCCCATCGGATACTCTGGGCCCTGTGGAAAGGGTGGATAGCCAAACCCCGAGGCCTGAACGCCTCCCTGGGACTCCCCCATACCTTCTTCTGACCTTCGTACACCCATGCTTGCATCTCTACTCTGATCCTCTTCCCTCACACCTCTTTCTTCTACTGACCTTCCCCCTCTGCTTACTCCTCTCCTGCTCTCGTCAGAAGACCTTCTCGGGTCTCGTGACGTTCCTTCCCTGCTTGACCTGTGCGATCTTGCCCTTGGCAAGGCAGGTGGACGAGCAGCTGTACCCTCACTTACAGGTGGGACTCCAGTCAATCTCGCGGATCGACGAGTTCCTCGCATCTTCACTATCTGGAAACAACAAATCACATAACATATCAGCAACACATCAAACACATGCACATGCATAACTCAGGGCATTGCACATCAGCATAACATCCTATCCTCGTGGACATGTTTTTCCTATGGTGCTTGACCTACTAAACCTCTCTATGAGCCCAACTCTCTCTCTATAGGTCCGACCATATGAACCTAGGGCTCTGATACCAATCTGTAACAGCCCGAAAACCGAACTGCCACCGGCACTAGGATCCAGATCGACTTAAGGTCGCCGGGACCCGTAGTAAGCCTGCTATCTTGTCTGTATACCTGTGAAATCCCATACATGATCATACATTTTTTGTAAAAACATAAAACTTTTCTTTATTCCAAGGCTTAACCTGTGCATGCACTCTCTCTGTGCTCTACCAATCCCTACTAGAGCTCCTCATGGCTCTAGGCGGATCAATCTCATAATGTTAAGCCTGGTTTTTGCTCATAAACATACAACAGTAAAGAAACATACATAAACTGATCATGTGACTCCACAAAGGGATTACAATTCTTATAGTCAAGCACCATTCTATACACTATACATAAACCTTATCTCTTTACATTTACATGTCCACACTAGATATTACAAGACTCTGTACTCTTCCTGTACCCTGCTGAGTTCTCTCTGATCTCTGAACCTGCACAACTGAAGTTAGGGGAGAGGGATGAGTTACGATAGCCCAGTGAGTAGAATAGGCAAATACAGGTGATAAAACATGCTCTCATGGAATGCAACACATAATCACATAACCTCGGCCGGACGGATCAAAACTCCCTCTATCTCATCTGGGGTACCTAAGTACCATGTGCCTGGTCCCCGTAGGGCTGTTCCAGGTCTTTGTGCCTGGTCCTCGTAAGGCTGTTCCAGGTCTTTCCTCTGAGGGCTAATGAATCCTCACGAAGTCCGTGCCGTCTCACATAAGCAATGTACAAGGAGCAATGCCAAGTACAAGGATAAATGCAATGCATCATCTTTGTGTACACTAATGCACTCACCCTAAAGCATATTCATGATGCATGAAGCATGATAAAATATCAGTTCTCATATTAAAACATTAAGTTAAATTCCACTCACCTGGTTATCTCTGAACTGACTCTGCAGGTTCTGACACTGGACTCACTGCTGACCTCCCTGATTCCTCTGGTCCGTTCCTACACAGGTGGACTCAAATGAGGGACTAAACTCACTCAAGAACATCTCTACGACACTCCCCAAAACCCCTCTAAACAATCCTCAAACCATCACATAAACCATGCAAAAGAAAGCTGGACAGGGTACTTTCGGCGGCAGGTTCGGCGGCCGAAACCCCACTCCAGAGACGAAACTCATGCATGTTCGGCGGCACCTTCGGCGGCCGAAGGTCTCGTCCAGAGACGAAACTCACACACTTTCGGCGGCCGAACTCCCTCTTTCGGCGGCCGAAAGTCCCTTTCTAAACCGAAAGCCTAGCTTTCGGGGGCAACTTTTGGCAGCCGAACTGCCTCCACAAGGGGTTCGGCGGCCGAACCTTCC